>NC_066329.1:9284571-9596029 GCF_022539315.1 Serinus canaria
GAGGCTTCTTTAATTAGCAGACATCCCGAATCCTGCCCAGATATATGTCCCACATCCCTGTTGGTGTATGACTAATGCCAGACACTGCCACAGTTTTGTTTATGGCAGCTCTTCTCTTTCCAAACCTGGCCTTTCTTTGTCCTGGGTGTTTCAAACACAGGTTTATACCTGAGTGGCCTGTCCCTGGTCAGTGACATCCTGGGGACACAAGGCAGGGGAGCACATCCTGGATTTTCTTCCAGGAGCTGCCACATCTGAGCGTGGATTTTTGATGGGCATTGGAAGCATTTTCCTAGAGAACAAATCCCTCTCCAACCTCAGCACAGGACTGATGGACACAGGGGCAGGAGGGGAGCACCGGGGTTGGTTCCTATACCCCCCAGCATCCTCCCTGTGCTCCTGCCCAGTTCAATTAGCACTGCATTATTGAGGATGCTGGATGCTCCACCCTGCTGGAATGTAGAGGAATTCTGTGTCTGTGGTGAATTTAGTTGACTTTGGAGATTTTTTAATGCAGTAATAACTCCACACTCCCTCTTCCAGCGCGAAGCCGGGGAGCTGTTCATTATCCGGATTCTGTCTAGAAAGGACTTTTTATCATCAGATTCCCAGGACAGGAGCAGAATTTAATCTTCTGACTGCAGCTGAGCCAAAGAATGAAGCCACCTCAAGGTCACCTGGCCTGAGGGGCGGCTGGGAGGCGCCGGTGAGGTGACAAGGAAGGTGTCAGCCTGGCATGGGACAGCCCTTGGTGCCCGCCCTGCTGCTATTTATGTAATTCTCACCCAAAAATGACACGAGGCAGGGGAAAGGCAGGAGGTATGAGCTTGTGCCGGGCCTGGAGCGAGGCAGGGCCCAGCTGGGAGGGGTCTGGGGAAGGGGAGAGGGCACAAATCTCCCTCTCTTCCTCTCCCTCCCTCACAGTGTGGCTGCAGCAGGATCCTGCCAGGGGCCAGGCAGGGGGGCAGATGCCATGCACAGGTGCCAGCACCGTGCAGATGTGCCAGCTGCTGAGCAGGGCTGCCATATGCCATGCAGAGGTGCCAGCTGCTGAGCAGGGGTGGCAGCCACTGCATCCCCAGCCGTGGCTCTTGTGCCGAGCTGGAGCTGTCGAGCAGGGGAGAGGCTCGCAGGGACGAAGGAGGCTCCCAGCAAATCCAGGGATTCTCTCCTTTGCAGTGTGAGCCCCAGGAGCCAGCAGCTGCAGCCTCCCCAAAAGGCAACGGGTTGGACATTCCTGCTCCCTGCACACCTGCAGGGAAAAAAAGTCCTAATTCCTAAAATCTCTCTATTAAGGAGCAGGAGGGAACCTGGGCTCTGCCCTGCCATGGCCAATTCTTGCTTCTTCCCCACAATAATTTTTCTTTCTTCTTTCAAGGAGACTTCGTTCCTCCTCCCTGTTTTCCTGTGAGCCCCCTGATGTGATGAGTTAAATATTAACCAAAAGAAGTCCAAAAATTCTGACATCCCCCAGAGGCCCCGCACTCAGCCCAGGTTCTACTCAAAGAGGTAACAATTAAGACCTGGACAGTTTGTTTTTTCCTTCTAAACAAAGAATTAATGATGCATGAGGACCTGGGGGGAAACTGCTGATAATTTATGATGGCACTTTTAGGTGAGGGTGGGAAGTTATGTAAAGCAAGGGAAGGGTTGGGAAGGTAAACACTGTGAGCAGCCGCCTGCGTGGCTGCACTGACAATTTCAAATCTACTCCATCCCATTAACCCACCTAAAATAACTGTGATGGTAATAACCCTTCAGACACAAATGCTTGTGCAGACAAAGGTGTTATTAAGTTAAATTACCCTAAAAGTGTCGGATTGACAGAAAGGTTCACTCAGTGGTTTGGCATCCGAGGGCCTCCGTGACGTGAGTAAACAGTCGCTCAGGCTTTGTTCCCGCTTTGCAAGGCTCAGTGCTGGGATCTGGGGCTTCTTCTGCTGCTGTTGAGCACAGTGCCTGCTGGGAGATGTGTCCGTGCTTTCTGGAGGGGGCTGGAGCCTTGGGGTGGTGCCCTGGGATGTTCCCAGGGAGTCCTGATAAGCTTCAGCAGCTTCTAAACCCCCCAGCCCATATCCTGGGGTCACACAGCCCCTCGCACATGCAGAGAAGATTCTCGGGATCCCAGCCTGACTTTTGGATGTTCCTCCTTTGAGAATTCCCTCCATCACCCAGGGGCTGGCACTGGGCAAAGTGCTGGTTCTCCTGGAGCACTGGCAGGTCCACGGGAGTGACCTCCACAGCCCCACAGCCCTGCAGGGTGACCAGGACCCCCGGGGGCTGCATCCAGGGCGAGTCCCTCTGTCCCTCTGGGGGTGCAAGGTGCTGCTCTTCCCCCCAGTGCCTCCCACGCAGCTCCTTCCCCAGCAGCCCTGGCCAGGAAAATCTGAGCTGCATCCCCCCCCACTCCCTCAGCAGCATCTGCCTGAGGAGCCTTAATTAAAGTTCTTCCCTTGCTTTTATTATCCAACACGTTCGGCTCGGCTGCGCGGCTCCGCTGAGAGCCCTCAGCTCCGGTGTTGAGCTGAGCTGGGAGCATATTTTAAGAGAGCAGCCAGAGCATTCCTGTTCCCGAGATGTCCCGTCCTCCCTGATGCAGATTCTGACTCCTGTTCCACACTCTGCAGCAAGATAAGCCATAATTAATAATTAATACCATTATTTAATACCTTACATTCCTAGAGCTCGGCTTGTCCTGAGGATCCCCTGGCTTGAGCCATTCCCAAGGATGGGCAGGGAGGGCAGAGGCTCCTCCATGCCCTTGGAAGGAGCTCTAAGGACCCTGGATGGGAGTTAGGTCAAAAAATTGGGAGTGAGGCTCATGTCCCAGGCCCCAGCCACACGGGACAGAAAAGGAAGAGACATTCCCAGCTCCTGTCACTGCCAAAAGCTGCCGGTGTTGAAACACTGGGGCCAAAATTCATGGTGGGGACTGAAATGTGATGGACAGGAATGGAAATGTGCCTTTTTTAGGGATGTGGAAGAGGCATTCCCTTGGGGCTGTGTCACCCAGTGATGGATCCATGACCCTCTCTGTGACATGTCCACCTCCGTGCTGGGACAGCCTGTGGAATGTCAGACCCCAGAGGGAACTTCTCCAGCCTCAGCTCCCTTCTCCACCACACTTTCCTGGAAAAAAACCAGACCATCTCAGTGGTTACAGACCGTGGCAATCTTTGGGTATTTGAAAGCATTCCCACATCCCTGCAGTTTTTTAAGGAGGAGCATTCCTGGTGAAGGAGCCACAGGGAATTCTGCACTGCTCTCCCCTCAGGAGGATCTCCAACAGGTGATCCCACACTATTTCCTCCCGCTCCCTCTCATTTTTATCTTTTTATTTATAAAACATCCTCCAGGATGTTTTTTCCATCCTGGAGGTACCTTTGAAATCTCCCAGCATCAACTGGAATCAGCTCTGGCTTCTCTCTGGGCTAATAAATTAGAAATGCCACATTCTCCCAAACTGCATTATTACCGTTTATAATTTTGATTGTTCATTTGCATACGAAAATGAGTCCTGTGACATGCGTGAATTTTATTTTATTCTTGGACTAATTATAAACAAGAATGCCACATTATTTACATAACTAATTATTGTTCCTTCTGTTCTCCCATTTTGAAATCACAGGCCCATTCTCTGCCGGTTAACGATGCAAATGAACAATCAGAGAACATTTCCAAACTTTCTGAATTTGTCCTATTTGCATCAAATACAAATTCCTTTGAATGGGAGATAACATGCTTTTCCATTTTAATGGAAGTAAATTAGGCTGATCTTAATTTATAGTTAATTTGAATGACTAATTTCTGTCTACCTAAGTGTATTTTTTCAGAGGCCAATCGTAGATGTTTATTAACCCATAAATCTGCTTTTTGCTAGAAACAAAGGAAAATTTTGTACCAAAAAGTGGCTTTATGCCTTTGTTTTGGAGCAGATATTCTCCTTTTTCTGGATGCCTGCCCACCTCAGACCTGTTGCTCACCTGGGAGCTCCTGCCTGGGAGGAGGACAGGGTAGTACCAGCACTGGGCAGTCCAGCCTGGCCCTGGACACTTCCAGGGATGTGGCTTCTCTGGGAAACTTGTGCCAGGGAAGGATTTCCTCCATCTATGTGAATATTTGTCCCCCCAGGATCTCCTGGGGTGAGAGAGCAGCCTGAGGGCAGTGCCCTGGGACAGCTGGGGCACCTCCTCAAAACAGCCTCTAAATAAATGTGTTCCTTCAAAAATAACTCCACAAACACATCATCCCTCTGCTAACGGCTGAATGGGCTCCCAAGGAGCAGTTATGTTCTATGTGGTAGAAAATATGAATTTTAAACTGGATCCTAAATACAGCTTTTATAGGAGGCGGTGTCACAGCTCACAAAGAGCCGTCACAGTCCAGCGGGTGGATAATGCACAGCTGGAAAAATTGTCTCCATTCTCACGCATTTCCACAAGTGATAAATCTCAGGAAGGTGCTGGCAGCAGCTCCTGCTCCGAGCTGGCAGCGGGGCAGGAGGCCAGGCCTGGTGTCCCCAGCATCCCACAGGATGGAGAGGGTGCTCCTGTGGGGATCCAGAGGGAGGGGGAGAACGGGGCTGAAACCTTCCCATGCTGCCAGGACAGCACCAAGGAGAACATCCCACCCTACAAAGGGATCCCTGAGCTGCACAGTGGCTTTTCCTCCTGCATGGACAGGAGTTAAATAATTTACATGTTGGTTTCAATGTTAATGTAAATAACGACAGGAAAACTCCTGTGGGGATGTGGGAAACTGTGCTTAAAAGTTCCTCCTTATTCGAGCAAATTGTCAATTCCACATGAGAACTTTCTGCAAAGTCAAACTTTAATTTTATTGAGCTTAATTTTTTAATTGCCTCAAGTACAGCATCGCATCAGAAGAGGCCAGTGGGGAGGAACCTCTGTGTGAGGGTGGGGACACAGGATGTCCAGAGAAGCTGTGGCTGCCCCATCCCTGGAAATGTCCAAGGCCAGGTTGGACGGAGCTTGGAGCAACCTGGGATAGTGGAAGGGGGTGAAACTGGATGAGCTTTGAATTCCCTTCTAACCCAAACCATTCTGGGATTCAATGAATCCCTGGGGTGTCCATGGGCTGACATCTGGCACAGCTCCCATACCTGGACTGAGGAGAAAACCAAATGCATCAGCCCAAGTTTTTATTCAGCCTTTCTCCAGCTGTGATCTCTGCACAACAAGGAAGGGGAGCTGTCCTGTCGCTCCTGTTTAATGTAACAGGAACCCAGAATAATTGTTCCTGGATTCTTCAGGCCAGATTCAGCTCCTATTAAAGTCAATAATTAGATTTTGATCACCCATAATTGGAAGTGCTGCCCAGCCAGCTGAGCTGTCTCTGCACGCAGCGCGCCCGGCTGGAGCCCGGGGCCTGCTGGAGCACAGGAACAACTGGCACCACCACCAATTCCAACATTCTCAGACTCTTCCACGCAAAACACAAAAACCTGGGGAGTCTCTCTTCTTCCCAGTGCTCACAAGACCCTCAGCAGCATCTCCACCTGCCCAACAGGGACACTGCTGTCCCAGACCAGCAGCAGGACATGGACAGTGCTGGGCTGCCAGGTGTCACCGGGGTGAGAAGGCTTCTGCACCCCTGGCATGGTCCCAGGGCTGCCAGCCCCTGCCACTGGGCCAGGGAGCAGCTGGGTGGGTGTCACCTGTGCTGGCACTGCCCTGTGTTGGGCCAGCAGGTCCTTGTCCTGGTGCCACAGATCATTCCCATCTCCCAGGGAGGAGAGAAGGACTGGAGCTTATTTAGCTGGAAATTTCAATCAAATTAGTGACCTGGAGCTAGTTTTTTGTTTTACTAATGCAATTAAAGAATCTAATTGTATTAATCAAAATCATATTATATTGCCAATAATTAAATTCCCTTTGACACCATTGTTTACACTTCCATTGTTTATTAATTAGTCTGACATCGTTAGTCCTCATGGAATGGGGAAAGACTCCTGGGTGGGGTTGGGCAGGAGCTGCCAGGGACAGGGACAAGGGGATGGGCAGGGGGATGAATGGGGGCAGGATCCCGGGATTCCAGAGCTCCCGGCCTCAGCGGGGTTCTGGGAAGCGGCTCCCAGAGCACTCAGCAGCCGTGGCCAGTCCGGGAGCCCCGGGGCTCGCAGCCACCGCTGGAGGTCA
The DNA here is from genome assembly GCF_022539315.1 of Serinus canaria. Lineage (NCBI taxonomy): Eukaryota > Metazoa > Chordata > Aves > Passeriformes > Fringillidae > Serinus > Serinus canaria. The sequence continues at coordinate 9,290,730 of NC_066329.1, forward strand.
GCGGCAAACAGGGACTGAGCCTTTCCCGACAGCTGCTCGTCCTTCCTGGCCTGAAAAGCTTCTTTATCCTTCACACAAAGCCCGAATTCCCTTTCTTCCCCGCAGGAGCCAGCAGTGCGTGACTTTCTTCTTCAGCTGCCTTTTGCATTTCCAAGCCCGTCCTCTCCTCTCCCCTCGGACTTTTCTTTAGCCAAACAAAAGCTGCTTCCTCTGTCTCTCCTTTCACCCCCTCCCATTCCAGGTTATTTCACAGGGCTCTGCCGAATTCCTCTGCACCAAACCATTTGTAAGTGTAGCTATAAATACAAATGGAGAGGAAACTCTTCTGGATCTGGGGCTAATCAGCAGAGGAATGAGCGGGGAATGTGAAGGCAGCAGGCTTGTCTGGGAATGGCTGTGAAAGAATGAAATTCATAATTCCTCGGAGGAAAAAAGGAAGGAAAGCCAAGTGAAAAGAGTGGACTTATAGAAAGAGAAAAATTCACACAAAGAGCAGGAATGGCCAGGTTCTTAAATAAATTACTGTAATAAACAAGGTATCTCAAAATACAAGGATCACAAGGGGACATCACGGGACAAGGGCCAGCATTCCCAGCAGCAGGGCACAGACATTGTCACTAGGAGGGGACCTCACTTGGGAATTTGGGGAGGGGAGAGGCTTTCCCAGCAGAAGCTGGTGGCTGGGTGAGGGGTGTTTGCTCCATGGCTGCAGCCCCGTTAATTCCTAATTGGATCTGCCGTTCCTTCTGATAAGCCCTGCCAAGTTATATCACCACTGCTGGGCTGAGTTCAGCTGCTCACGGAGCTGCCATTATTGTAATTATAATTATGGATTTCATGTGCTCCTTCAGACCCCCTCGTGTGTCCCAGCTCCTCTGCTCAGACCATGCTCCCCCATCTCACCAGTGCTCCCCAATTCAGGGGGGAGAGGCTCACTGGGGTGTTGATGATGGGAGGGGGTGACTTGGAGCTCTCTGTCCCATCCTGGGACCTGAAGGCTTGCCCTGAGTTTACTGGGAGCTCAGTAAACTCAAACTGGTTTCTCCATGGACTCCATCCCGCCTCCCTGTCCCCTGCCATGGGCCCCTGAGTAAGGAGTTGATGTTCCTGGGGTCTCTGTGCCCCCAGAGCATGGGCACAGCAGGCTCTGACCTGGCCTGCATTCCTCCCATCTCCCCAGCCCTGCCTGGCCCCAACTCTGGCTGCGCCTGCCTTGGATCCCACTTGGATTAGAAATGGCAATTCCAGGCTGGGAACTTTTAATAATGGTGTGCAGAGGAATGCCTGCAAGGCTAAATTGCTTCATTTGCATTGTCTTGGAATATTTTTGCATATCATAAAAACCCGTATTTTTGCTTTGCCCTTTTCCCCTTGCTCCCCTCCCTGCAGCTTCGTTGGGAAGGGGAAGTGCAGAGCCCTGTGGGTCAGATCCCCCACACACTGCACGGAGCCAGGAGCTTTCCCTGATCCCACACTGGGTTTCTGGAGGAGGTGGTGGTCCCCAAAAGCTGCCAGCTCAGGTGCTGGGTGCTTCTGCAGCTCTCCCCCTCCTCATCCCTCATGATCTGTCTCCCTGGTTTGGGACAGCAGGAACCAGCTTGGGGTGAACGGGGTGTTTTGCTCTCCTGAAAGTCAGCTCTGCTTGCAGAGGGGACACAGCCACTGCCAGGAGAGAGGGAGCAGCCCCCAACCCTTCACCTTCTCACTCCCAGTGCTGGGAGTGCACTTGGGAACACCTGGGAGATGCCACCTCCCTGCTGGGCCACCAAGGAGAGGGTGGCAGATGTGGGATGGCTCTAGGACGTGTCATTTCTCTGAGAACACCTTTAGCCTCTCCAGACTAACCCAAATTTCTGCAGCCTGGCCGTACATTCCTCCTGCCTGGCCTTCCTCTGCTCCCTGCCTGGCTGTTCTGCACTCCCAGGCTGGAATTCCCGGCAGGAAGGGTGGCCAAGCCCGGCTGAGTGAGCGCTAACGAGCACGGGGCTGATGGATGCTGCTGCACCGTCCTTCCCTGGAACAGAGGCCACAGGGAAAACAGAGCAAAGTAGGAGGAAAATCGGCTGGAATCTAATTGTGGAGGCGGGGGAGATGCAGAGGGAGAGGCGAGGATTGATAGCTGTCTGCTCTGCTGCACCTTGGAGGAATCATTAACATCTGATTAATTAGTTAAGGGCTGCTTTGCAAGTGTAAAGCTCTGCACAAGTGCAAAGGATAAATGGGATGATCTGGAGTGGCTGGAGATGGCACTCGAGGTGATGGAGGCACTTCAGAGGAGAGGGGGAAGAGAAAGGCAGAGACAGCAGCAGACGAGGAGCTGGGACTGGAATAAACTGCTCTGGTTTGGGCAGCACCAGGGAGCTCAGGAAGGGCTCAGGTGCTGGTACCAGCCCTGTTCTCTTCCTTCTCCTTCTCCTTCTCCTCCTCCTCCTCCTCCTCCTCCTCTCCTTCTCCTGCTCCTTCTCCTTCTCCTTCTCCTTCTCCTTCTCCTTCTCCTTCTCCTTCTCCTTCTCCTTCTCCTTCGCCTTCTCCTTCTCCTTCTCCTTCTCCTTCTCCTTCTCCTTCTCCTTCTCCTTCTCCTTCTCCTTCTCCTTCTCCTCCTCCTCCTCCTTCTCCTCCTTCCTCCTCCTCCTCCTCCTCCCCTCCTCAATCCTGCCCCCATGGTGCTGCCCACCAGAATTTGGGAGAGAGGGGACAACTTGAAATCTTCTTGCCAACTCCCTAACCAATAGCTCTCCTATTAAACAGTTAATACACTTAGATGTATTTTAATAAACTCCATTTAATGGCCATACATTAATTGTCTGATTAATTCTAATAAATCCTTATTTGAGATGCTTAATTTAGAGTGTGACTGATTGTCCTGTCACGGTTGGATTATAGAATTGTTGTCTGGAATGAGATACTTTGGAAGATACTGGACAAAGGCAGAAATCTGGGAACCTCTCTGGTAATTGAAAATCCCATCAGCGGGAGGAACGCTGCCAGCAGCGGGCAGGGATGAGCATGGTCCCGGGGGCTGTGGGGGCAGGGATCTCACTGCCCCTGGCTCCCTGTGTCCTTTAGCAGAGGGACCCCTGCCCTGCCTGAGCCCTGACCCCATTACCCAGGCGGGGTGTGGCACTGTGGGGACACCCTGGGGACGGGAGGGGCTGTGGAGGTGTCTGCAGACAGCCTGGAGGGCAGAGGTGCCTGGTGTGAGGGCCACCAAAGGCAGCAGGCCAGGTGGATTTGGTGGTAATTTACTTAAAAGGGGAGGTGACATCGTTTAGGACCCGCTGGCTGCGTTATTGAATTTGGATCCCCCAGGAGAGGGGGGAGCAGCAAAGGCCACCCCGTGTTTACACCCGGTGACATTTCTATGAAGAGCTGTCAAACACCAATTCTCTCCCTCGCTGGTGGTGGCAGAAATTCCACTTGATCTGCGCACAGAGACACACCCTGACCCCTCCCTGGGCCAGGGAATTCCCTGGGACACCCTGAGACACCCTGGGGCCGAGCCTGCTCCCACACCCTTAGGGGACTCGGGGATCTCTGGGGGCTGCAGCAGCTCAGGGACCCCTGGCTGCAGTGACCATAAATTAATCAATTATCAATATGGACCTTTTCAAGCAAAATCTGAAATGCTGTGTTGAAATCCCAGCCCCAGGTTCTGGCTTGATGTTCCACTGCCTCCTTTTCAGGAAAAATTAAAAACTCGAATCCAACCCCTTCCCAGGAGCATAAGGATCAAATAATCTCAGAGAAGCTCAGCCAGGAATTCCTGAATCCATTTTCTTTCATGGCTGTTTCTCCCTCAGGTCAGCCCTGGTGTTTCACACCCTTTCCAGGGCCCCAAACCCCACCCCAGTGGGACCAGCACCCTCCTGGCATGCCACACTCAGCACACCATTCCCAAAGGAAGGAGCAGGAAACTAAATACACCCCTCTTCCTTTTTTTTTTTCCTCCTACAAATTCCAGATTTCACTTCAGCACAAGCTCCAGCTTTTCAGTTGATGGCAGCCCATGCGAATTTGTAATCACACAATTAGAAGTGAATTTGTAATCATACAATTATCCTCCTGCTAAATTAATATATTAAAATGTTCAAACAATTGTTCCAGTAATTAAACAGACAGATATTAGAGAAAATGAAGGCATTTTAGTCCTGCTCTCTGGAATGTGCTGACCTTTCCCCTTTCTTAGCTGCTGCTCGGGTGGTGTAGAAATGATTGGATAATTGGATGGTTCATGTTCTCCTGAAGTCACCAAAGCAGAAGAAAGACAGAATTGCCCCAAAGTTTCCATGGAGCTGTGATTGTGCTAATTAGAAAGTGCTTTTTTCCCCCTCCATCTATGGTTAAAATTTAGAAATTACTGTCTGTAACAATTGTCACTGTCACCCCTAACCCTGGCAGGGCTGACGACTCTGTCCCCTCTTACCTCTGCCATGCAGGGACACTGACCCACAATGGACATTGGTGTGGCACTGTGGCCACCATCCCAAAACCAGTGCAAATCAGGAATTGTAAGGGAAATGGGAATTCTGAGGGGGCACAAGAAGGTGGGAGGGAAAACAGACTGTGGAAATCTTCTCCTGCTCCTCTAGAATGTGCTTTCACACACACTTTGTGCACCTATTTATCTGCCCAGCTATTTCTATATCTATCCATCTCTCTCCATTTAATTACCCAGCTGTCTCTCTATATACCTGTTTGTTTTTTTTCTCAGCACACCCATTTTTTACCCCCTTTCCACCTCATTCTATTATATTTTGTCTTCTCCTATCAAGCTTGGAGAGGAATTTGGGACCTTCTCCAGGGATGCTGCGTTCCCAGCGTGTTCCCATCTGCAGGTGCTGCCCACCCATGCTGCCAGTATCCCAATTTCCTTTGCAATTGCCATGGTGAGGAATCTGTGTGGGATCCTTCCCTCACCTGGGAGGATTCCTCCTTCCTCCTGCAGCGTGAGAGCAGCCTGAGCCTCGAATCCTGCGGCTCAAATGCGATGTGACACAACCTAATGGAGTAAATACAGGTACAACAGGCACTTCAGGTGCTCATAAACTGTGCATTGTTGCTGTTTGGATGGTGCTGATGTTATTGCAGATGCCGTGTGAAGTCTGAAATAGGATCCTGGTGATTCCACTGCTCCCGTTCCCAGCTCCTTTCACTGAGGGGAAATGGCTCAGCTGACACTCTGCATCCCCAGCTTTAAAATGTATTTATTGTCTCTAACATTCCATAACCGTTCAGGGATGCCATCCAATATCTCTGCCACAGGTGAGAGCAGCCAGCACACCGAGGGAAGGCAGGACAAGCTCCATGGAGCTGCAGAACTTGGTGATTCTGGGTCAGGGTCCCCTCTGCAGCCACCTCCTTGTCCCCAAGGTCCCAGCCTGGTGCTCAGGGCTCTGGGGGCTGCAGCACCTCAGGGGCTGTGGGTGGAGGCGACACGTGGTGAGACCCTGAGGGTGCTGATAATGGCATTAATTGCTAATTATTAGTCCTTTTATTGCTCTGTGAGGTGCAGGACCCAGCATTCAGCCCTGCTCTATCCCCAGGAAAATTCACTGACAAGACAGAAACAACTTCAAAATATTGACAGAGAAATTGCTGAGGTAATGTTAAGATGTTTCAATAAAATAAACCTGTAAGAGATGCTGTTACTTCACAACCGCCCTGCAGATCCTAGTTAACTTTCTATAAATAATCCCGAGGAGCTCCCGGCCGCAGCTGGAGAGCCAGGGACACATCAGGGATGAGAGGAACTGCAAGGAGTGGCTGCTGCTGGAGGAAATGTCAGCTCCTGGCAGCTCTAGGGCCACGGTGGTACTGCTCTGCAGTCCCTGTGGATGGGATCGAGCCCAGGAAATCCTCCCCATCACGCCCTGACCCTTCTCCACACAGCCCAGCCCCGAAGCTCTTTGCCAGCTCCGATCTCCCGAACAGGGCATCTCCCAGGGATGAGGAGGATGATGCTGATGCTTTCGGGGCCCAGCTTTGGGGGTTCTCGTGGATTGGCCAGAGGAGAGGGATGCCCAGCATCTCTACAGGCCAAATCAACCCACGGAGGGACAAGAAAAGTCTGGGAAGGATCCCAAGGCTGCAGTGGGGACAGGCAGAGTGGTTCCACACAGCCTCTCGCTGTCATTAGCACATGAATGGCTCCGTTCTGTGCTTCCTATTCCCGTTCCCATCCCGGCACGGGCAGCCTGGGTGGCACGGAGGGGACAGTGGCTGCCAGCCTGTGCCATGCCGTGTGCCATGGCCTCAGCCCGGGTGGCACCTACCCCTGGTTCCCTGTGCTGGCTGTGTGTCACTGCAGGACACAAAATGACATGATGCACACACGCTGTTGTTCTCAAGGTGAAAAAAGGGAAGTTTATTTTTTGTACTCTAATATTTATAGATTTCTAAAAGTGACAGTGGATTGGAGGGTGACAGTGCCACCTCTCCAATGACACTGGACAAACCAACAGTCTATCAAATGTCTCTTCTTTCATAAAAGAATGCAAAACAATAAGTTACTTACAGAAAGTGTGTGAGAAAGTTCGTTACAAGAATGTAAGCATCAGAAGGCTTAGAAAATCTTAAAAAATCAGAGTGACAGCTGTGGGCACATCCCGGGGATGTCCTGTGGTATTTTTGGGGTCTCCTGTCATTGGGAGGAATGATGAATCTGACTCCATGTTCTTAGAAGGTTAGTTTATCATTTTATGATTTATATTATATTAAAGAATACTATACTAAGCTATACTTAAGAATAGAGAAAGATACAGACAGAAGGCTAAAAGATAATAATGAAAACTCGTGACTCTCTCCAGAGCCCCAACAGAGCTGAACGGTGATTGGTCATTAAGTCAAAAAAATTCACATAGAACCAATTAAACAGTTGGTAAACAATGTCCAAAGCAGCAAAACACAGAAGAAGCAAATCGGATCACTATTGTTTTCATTTTTCTCTGAGCCTTCTCAGCGTCCCAGGAGAAGCAAAGAGATTTTTCAGAAAACATGACAGTGACAATGTCCCACACAGCCTCACCGGGCTGGGCTCCGGCCACCTGCACAGGCAGCCTGTGCCTGCTGGTGTGTGCTGATTTGTGAGTTTTTGGCAGGGCTGGGAAGCTGGAGGCAGCCCCTGCCTCAGACACCACCCAGTGCAGGGTTTGATGTGACTGAAGCCCACTAAATACACGGTGTCAGGTGTAATTGCACGGTACCGGCGGCGCGCCGGGGGAAGCGGGGAACACATTGGCATGGTTACGGAACACTCGGGGGAGTCTCAAACACAGCTTTGTTGGTTTCGGAGCCCAGGGAAGGAAGCCAAGTCTGACTGTTGAGGAAAACAAGTGGATGTGCTGTAGACTCGTTATTCATCTCTGCTCCTGGAGCTTTTGGATCAAATAACAGGCTCTTCTCCTGCTGTAACGGAGCCTGCTATCTCCTGGAGCCTTCCCTCTCCCTGGATGGTGGGAGCAGCAAACCAGAGCCAGGAGCAGGGAGATGCCATCCCTGGGCTGAGTGGCCCTGCCTGTCCTGCCTCCTCCCTGCTGCTCTCTCAGAATCTCTGCTGGTCACACTGACTCTGAGATACGTACAAGTCTCTTTTTCCCAGCTCAGAAGTCGAAGAAGGGGTCAGGATTCTTCTGCTCTCGTTCTCAAGGTTATGTATTATTTCTTATCTATAAAAGTCTTTCTCCAACCTGGCTGCCCTCTGGGCAGTGTTATATTTTATACTAAAAACTACATGTACATTATTTACCATAACTTCCCAATTCCTCTCACCTCTGTTAGACAGTGAGTTTCTACCTTAAACCAATCCAAAAGTGCCACCATCACAGCAGAAGATGGAGGCTAAGAAGAAGAAGGAGAAAGACTGGACACACCCAAATTCCTCCATATTGCCTCCTGAACCCCCATTCTAAAAAACCCCAAAATTCTACATTTTCACCCTGTGATAAACTAATTGTTACTCTAGTTAAACTTTCGTGGCTTGCAGTTCTCCATATAAAGGTGGTAATTTACTCCATGGGTCAAAATCAAAGTCTTGGTGTCTTGGGCTCTGTGCCAAGGTCTCTGAGCTCCCTGAGAGGGGCTTGAGCCATCCAGGACAGCCAGAGGGAAGTCCTGGCTTCTGACACTGCTCCACTCCCCAGCTCTCCTCTCCTTCAGGAAAGCAGCCACAGGTGGGTACAGACCCATCCTGCTGGGCACTGCTGTAACCCTTGGGAGGGATCCAGGCAAAACCAGGGATGAGTGCAGTCCCTGGGGGCTCATACTGGTCTCTGGTACTTTCTCCAAGGTCAAGCCATGCCTGGGTGGTTGGCAGAGCCAGAAGCAGCCACCTCACCTCCTCCAGTGAGCTCCTGATTCCTCTTTCCTGGGAAGCTCCAGGGGGGGCAGCAGCATTTTGGGGCAAGGAGCTGCTGGGCACCAATCTCACCTGGTGCCAGGGACACTGAGGCAGAGGGGACCTGCTGTGCCCATCCATGCCTCCACACCCAGCTCCAACAGGTGCCACGGCACTCCTGGCTGCCACCTGGCTGGTACAGGGCTCCTATAAAAATGGAGCTGTGGCTTCCTAAGTGAAATATTGATGAAGAAGGCCTGAAGCAAGGAATGGAGTTGCCTGGCTGTATTTCCTTCCCATTTTTAATAGCTCACTGCTTCATGCCAGGAAAACTACAGTGTGTTATTTGGCTCTGAGTGAAAATGATTCCAATTGGGGAGGGAGCCTGTCATTTGCATCTTGAATAAATAGGTTCTAACAAGAAGGGATCTGTTTAATGGAGAGATTTGGGGAATTCAGCCTGAATCCTGCCTGACTTGAGGTCCTGAGACAATAATTGGGATGAGCAGACTAAAGCAGAGAGCTCTTCATGGGACCAGACAGCGTATGAGGGCTTCAGTAGAAATTGAACCATACAACTCTGTCAGTGCAGCCAGAATGGGAAATGGGATGTTTATAGGCCTGGGAATTGGCACTCCCTGCACAAATTGTGTATTGTGTGTAATTATCTGGCCTGCCTCGGAATGAGGCTGGCTGGAAATTAAGAGACATGATCACTCTGAGCAGGGATTGCCCTGTTCAGCACAGCACTGGCTCAGTTGCTGGGCAAATGGGAAGGCATCACTTGTGGGGACTCCACAATGTCCCATGTGTCCCTGTTTGGGGATGGGGACTCCAGGGAGCCTCTGCTCCCACTGGAGAGCCCTGTGCCACCACCCTGTGCCCCCTGGTCATGCCAGGGGTCTTTCAGGGGTCTCTGAAAGATGATGCTGGTGAAGGATCTTGTTCTTCCTCCTCCCTCATGGCTGTGGTCAAGGAGTTGGAAGCAGAGTGGGAGCAAACAGGAGAAACAGCTGGACATGGACACCTTTTTTCCTGGGTGAAGGGATGAGTGGGGGCTCCCACTGGAGGGTTGGCACTGGGTGTCCTGGGGCTGGGAATGCTGTGCTGGGAACACAGCACAGGGACTACAGCTCCCACAAGTCTCCCTGGCAGCACAGCCCCTGCAGAATGCTTCCATTTTTGGCTGTAATATTTTGGCTTTGTGGGGGGAAAAAAAAAAAATTTGCTTTTTGATTCAAAGTGAAGAATTTGAAGCACAAACTGCTGCTATTTGCAAATAAAAGAGTAAAAAACCCCTCTGTTAGAAAACAGTGGGTGCAGTGATTGTCAGCGGCTCCAAAACAGATCATATTCCTGCTCAAACTGCTGCAGGTTGACGAGGAAGGATGGGGATGTGTAGGATGAGGAGATTAATGAGAATTTAATTTTTAAGGCTGTTTTAAAGTGGGGCTGGAGGGATGGTGGGGGCTGTGGGAGCCAGAACCTCCAGGTGGAGCAGGGCTGGGTGCTGAGCAGGGCTGGGGGCAGAGCAGGGCTGGGTGCTGAGCAGGGCTGGGGGCAGAGCAGGGCTGGGTGCTGAGCAGGGCTGGGTGCTGAGCAGGGCTGGGTGCTGCCCTGGCTCCTGAGTGCTGCCATTCTCCACAGCTGAGTGCAGCAGTGCAGGAACAGCTCCAGAGATGTTCTGCTCCCCCTGTCAATGTGTACTTGGGGAGTCCTTAATCCACGGGTCGCTGACGTGATAAACAATAATGTCTCTTTTGGAGCTGTTACGACTTATCATGTTAATGGGCACTTAGGGAGCCTTTAATTGGTGATTTGTGCATGCACTGTCACAAAATTTTAAAACACATTTACCATCATTTCCGGGGTGTTTTAGAAGAACCAGTTCACTACACTGAGGGATGAACAAGCAAACCTGTCTCGAGTCCCCTGCCCCTCCTGCTCGCCTCTGTCTCAGGAAAGGGCTCTTTTGCCTTTATAAAACCAAAAGCAGAGGCACCAAGAGGTTCCTCTTGCCAGGCTGCTCAGGCAGCAAGCCCAGCAGGTCCTGGGGGGTTGTTCACCATGGTTTGCCTTTCCAGCAGCAAACTGGTCCTGCAAGGGATCCCCTGTGGTGCCTGGAGCTCAGGTTGAAAAGCCATAATGCCAAGAGCTCTACAAACATCCATCCCAAAGACCTCAACCCTCCTATCTGGGGTGGAACAGCAAACTAAAGAAACATTCCTTACTACCAGGAGCTCTCTCTGCTCTGCCCACCGTGGGGCAAAGGGTTGAACTGGGGGGCAGCTCCTGCTCTCACATTGGGGTCACTGATGAGCAGAGCAGATCCCAGAACGGCAGGAGCATCTCACTGTCATGAAGACATCTCCCCACGGACCCCAGACCCCACTCCAGGCCCCCAGCAGGGTTGGCTGTGTGACCCCCAGCACTGCCCCACTGCGGGTGCTGCTCCCAGGGTGGGAGCACCAGGGCTGGGAGAAGCTGTAATTAACGGTGCCTGTCACGGCTGTCAGGTTCTTCATCATTAGGAATAAAGCATGTCAATACCTAATTAAAATTCTGCTGATTTCTGAAGCAGTGCTTCCTAACGAGAGCTCCCATCTGCAGCCATGGATCTGCTCAGCCCCTGCCCTCGCTGGCTCCAGGTGAGTTCATGTCTCACTCTTCCCAGCTCTATTTTTTCCCAACCTCTCCTCCCAGCCTGGCTGGCTCCAGGAGAGGATTGAGCCAGAGGACTGTAACTGATGGAGTTTCCATAGCAATGCTCTTCGTCATCGCCGTGCCATTTCCAGCTCTGCCTCCAGCAGATCAAACTCTGCTCTCTGTTCATCCAAGGAGCTGACTGGGAGCAGCCCAGAGACCCAGAGCCAGGCAGAGCTGGGATGGGCACTGCCTCACCCAGGAATACATCCTGGCTCTCTCTAACCCTGCCAGCACATGTGCTCGACCTGCAAGGAAAATCCAGAAAGAAAGAATGGAATCCAGCACTGACCCTGCTGCTGTCCCTGCAGGGAGCTGGGCATGGGGGTCACCCCTTTGTCCCCATCCCCTCTGGCAGGCGGGCAGGGGGGATCAGGAGCAGCTCCAAGGGGTCCCTGACACGTGTTGCATGTCACACGTGCTCAGCTGAATGAGCTGGAATGAGCAGGGGCTTCCAGGGAATGCTGAGTGCTGGATATTGTCCTGCCAACACGAGCTCGTTCGACTGAGCATCATTTGGCAGCTCGGGAGGGAAAGAGGCTGATAGAGTCTGAAAAATTCATTGAAACGTTGGGTTCCAGCCAGAGAGAAAACATTGCTGAATGGCAACATAAAAGGAAATTGTCCCATAACATTCCGAGAGCACTTCAGTATTTGTCCTCTTTATTTTAAAGTGTCGAGGATCTTTGGGAAACGCTCTGGAATGGGACTTTTATAGATGGTCTAAATTAAACTTCACTTAATATTATAAGCAATAAATCCTGATTGTCAGGTTTTGTTTAGCGGGTATAAAAATGATTGGTGGGAGCTGTAGCTTTTCCTGAGACTGGAAGATCAGTGTTCTCACTGCGCAGTCTGTCCCCAGCTGCGAGACGTGTCCCCAGCAGGAGAGACATATCCCCAGCCCCAGGCACATCCCAGTGGCTCCACAGGCACCTGTCCCCTGTGCAGGTCATCTCCACACTCCAACCCTGCAAAAAAGATGGGACAGGAGGTTCCTGAACTTCTGGGGAAGATCCTTGTTTTCATGTGATTCCAGGAGCTGGAGCTTTGAGGAAGCCAAGAGGAAAACCCCAGGTAGCCACAGGTTTTGGAGATTCTGAGGGGTACAGGAATCTGGGAGCTGCTTTTTGGGTAGTGCTGAGAGTAGCAGGGAAATTCTCCAGACACCACAGCCCAAGGACACCCTGGGATCTGTTTTCAGCTGGTGTTAGACAAGTAAAACAAATGAGAGCATTGAAATGGGAGATGTCTTTCCTTGCTCGAGATTTCTGCCCACTGTGCTTTGACTGGAGTTAAGGATTACATTTGTTCATTTTATAATGTGTTTTTTTTAAAAAACTCTCCCAGTATTTCTAAGTTTGGCCACCTTGGCCCCCTGAGTCCAAAACCTGAGTCCCTTTGCTGGGGATCAAGCTGGTTGCTGTGGCTGTGTGTCACTGCTGTCCCCAGCTGCCTTTCCACGGGAAGGAATTTCCAGGAATTTCTCCATGGAAAGGAATTTCTAGGAATTTCTTCATAGAAAGGGTTGTCAGGCATTGGAAGGGGCTGCCCTTCAGTGGTGCAGTCACCACCTCTGGAGGTGTCCAGGAATGACTGAACGTGGCACTCAGTGCTCTGGTCTGGGAGATAAAGTGGGGATTTGGCACAGGTTGAACTCGATGGTCTGGGAGAACCTTTCCAACCTGAATGACCCCAGGATTCTGGAATTCTGATTCTGAGCAAATGCACTGCTGACACCCTGGCAAGAGGAGGGGGCCTCTTTTTTCTGGAGCCTGCCCAGCAGCATCTGCCAGCAGCCTTTAAGATGATAAACCCCAATTTAGTGCTGTTTATGACGGAGGAATAAGAGAAATCATGTAACAATTACAGGAGATTTACCCCCTTCTATATATTTGGGCTGAAGGTGGCATTTCCAGCCACATCCCAGCTGCGCTGCCGGGCCACGCCACGGCGGAGGGGATGCAATTTCAGGAGAGATCTTTAGGTGCAAATTGATTTTGCCATGAATATTTATGCAGCGTGCGAGGCTGCGCGTGTGCGGCACGGCGGGGAGGGGGGGAAATGCGGGGCTCGGCGTGGGATGCCGGAGCAGCCTCTCTCGCCCTCCTTTCGCCTGGAATAATAATTGGAATATTTATAATCTCCCCGCGGCCGCGGTGCTGGCGGGGAGGGGTGTTCCTGGTGCCGCGGGGCGGTGGCGGGGCCGGCCCTGCGGCTGATTTGGAATGCGCAGAGCATCCCTGCGCCGCTCGGGCCCCGGCGAGAAACCCGGGAAAGACAAGAAAAATGAAGGCAGGCGCAATCTCATTTTCTGAGGGCTGCAAGTCAGCCAGGAAATGGCTATTATTCCATCGACACTGTCGGTATTAAGTTATTTCCTTCACTAAATACGAGAATGTTCATGAATATCTATTGAGTTCCAGGTACTGGCGGCTCCCAGCACTGCGGCTCGCTGATTGTGGCTTTATATTCCTCCGACAACACACCTCAATCTCACATTGAAGTGAAAGACAATAGTATTTTAAATTGGTTAATAAATCTCTAGATTGATGCTCCTGGAAGACCCAGGAACTTCATCTCTATTACACGAATAAAAGTGATAACATTTTAACCACTGAAGTGCTAGGAATTTGGGAAGCTCCTTCCCGATGCCCTTCAGGGCGATGGTGTCCCTGCAAAGGGAACAGAGGCAGGGGTGGCCACCAGGGCGCTGCCTTTGGGGGCAAAGTGCTGGGTTTGGAGCCATGAATCCTGTCCAGGCAGGATGAGGTGATCACCCTGGCTTGGATCCTTCTGCCTTCCTCAAACCTCTCCTGGGGCCCATATAAGGAGTGGAAAATTCCCCTTTTAACACCAAAATGGAAGCTCGCCCGTGGCCCTGCTGGGAGCCTTATTTGGCTCTGGGGATTCCTGTGCACCTCAAACTGCCCCTGGCAGCCCTTCCCAGGAGGGAACACGCATGGACACATGGACAGGCTGACCCCAGGCATGCCACACCACGCAGGTGCCACGTGTGCCACACTGTGCATGACTGTCTCACACACACACACACACACACACACACACACACACACACACACACACACAGAGTCACCATGGTGGTGACATTCACTGTGTCACCATGGCTGTGACACACACAGTGTCACCATGACTGTGACTGACACACACACATTGTCACCATGGCAGTGGCACACACAGATGCTGTCACCATGGCTGTGACACACACACACATACACACACACACACTGTCACCATGGCTGTGACACACACATTGTCACCATGGCTGTGGCACTCACACACACACACACACAGTGTCACCATGGCTGTAGCACACCCACTGTCACCACGGCTGTGACACACCCATTATTACCACGGCTGTAACACACACATTGTCACCACGGCTGTGGCACACACACACACAGTGTCACCGTGGCTGTGACACACACATTGTCCCCACAACTGTGGCACACCCATTGTCACCCTGGCTGTGGCACACACCCCACCAGAGTGCCCGGCCCCGCTCCCCGGGGCTCCCGTGTCCCCACCCCGCGCCGGCTGGGGCCGAGCGGTGCCAGAGCTGCCGGTGAAATGTCACTGGGCAATTTTCCGCTCCTCTCCTCCTCCACATCTCCTTTTGTCCGTGAGCTGGGAAGCAGAGCGTGATCCCTGCCTGCTCCTGCCGGGGTGGGAAGTGCAGGAGGTGGCCGCGGGCTCACGGTGGTGCCAGTGCCGGGCACACACTGATCCGTGCCCCATGCTTGGCACCAGTGCCACCACAAAACAGAATTTGGAAGAAATAGAGTCCTCTTACTTCTATGAATTCTTATAAATTATAGGGAGATGAGAATATTTTAATATCAACCAGAGTATTTCAAGTACAAAGAGCTGTTCTGAAAATGTATTGAATATTTTTCCACTGATGTTTAGTGTCTGTAAGATTCCTCAGGGAGTTTACAACAAGTGGAATACTTAAGGATATAGTGCCATAGGTTCTTTCAGTATTTTCTTTTCAAGGAAAGTAACCTCTGAATTATCTAGGAAGTACATGAACAACATGAAAGGAAGATTATGCACAGAAAGAAAAAAATATGCAGAGAATTCAATTATGCAAAAAAAGTGATGTGCTTTGCTTAATTCCCCAAACACATCCCACGCAGTAGTCACGGCAGCAGCCCACTGTGCATGCAGACGAGGTTTCCAGGTCACCCTCCCTGGCTCTTTCTGATCATTCCTTGCTCCCCCTGCTCTGTGTTGCAGGGCTGACAGGATCAGTGTTCGTTGGTGCCCTTCTCCCGTGCTGGGTTGGGGCAGGGGACCCAGCAGCACCCAGTTCTGGAGAGACTCCGGGTGGAAAATCCCCCCATTTCTGGAACTCTGGGCATCCAGCCCAGATGGGTCACAAGCCCCTGGATGGGAGAGGAGGTGCTGGGGGTTCCCTGTCTGGCTACCCCATCCTTATCTTCAGCACTGAGGCACTTCCCAAAGCTGCCACGGCCAATTTGGAAGGTTTATTTTCCAGCAGACAGCCCAGCCTCCAGCACATCCCTCTGTGGGGCAGCTGAGGAGCTGCTCTGGCTTTTGGGGACCCTGGTACTGCCCACCTGCTCTTGGCACAGCAGCACACTGAGCAGCCCTGGGATTACTCTGTGAGGGTGCTGAGCCCTGGCACAGGGTGCTCAGAGAAGCTGTGGCTGCCCCTGGATCTCTGAAGTGTCCAAGGCCAGGTTGGGGACAGGGCTTGGAACAACCTGGGCTAGTGGAAGGTGTCCCTGCCCATGACTGGGGTGGAATGAGATGAGCTTGAAGCTCCCTTCTAACCAAATCCAGCCCGTGATTCCACGATTCCATAAACTTCTGCCAATGGAGAGACCCTGCAGAGCACGGCAGGGTCCCCACCTTCTCAGGAGGGCTGAGCCCAAGGACTTCTCCTGCCCCTGTGGCACCCAGCATGGAGTAATTCCCCGGGGCTGCGCTGCTCCGGGCTCATTACTCTGCAGACACTGCCACTCGCAGCCCCGCGGTGGCACAGCCGCTGCTCCACCGCCGAGGTGACCCGCGGTGCCACCCTCTGGGGACCGGGAATGTCCCCGCCCCGGGGCAGGGCTGCACCATCTCCCCGCTGCTCGGAGCTGAGGCACAACGTCCTTGATCCAACCCCAAAAAGATGGGCAGGGTGATGGGTACAGGGTGAGGGACACCTGGAAAAGGGGGAACCAACTCCTCCAGTGCTGCAATTCCCAGCCACCACTGCCAGGGCTGGGCTGAGCTGGCACCGGGATGTGTTTATTTGTTTGTGTGTTTGTTTGTTTGTCTGTTTGTTTGTTTGTGGGGCCCATTTGTTGATAAATGTGCATCCAGTCTTGGAAAAAAAAATAAAGTTACTCCTCCAAATTGAATGACATGAATTATTCCAGCCGAACTCACTAATTAAGACCTCATTAGCAGCCCAAATTTCTGATAGATCAGCAATGGACTTGGCGCAGTGGTTTAATTTAATGATTTCTTGCATTACTTTGTTAATCATCTTTAGTCTGATTTAATTTATGCCAAAGTGACTATCCTAATTTCTAATTAAGGCATTGATGGCAGGGACACCACCACCACCCCCCCCAAGAATTCCAATCACAGATAGTGCAGAAAGAATCCAGGTTCTTATCCCAGGCTGGGTGGGGGTCTCCTCCTCTGGCCCACCGCCCCACACTGGACACCTCTGCTCCAACTGGGATTTTTCCCAGTGCTGAGCTGACACTAAAATCCCCCAGAGATCAGGATCCTGCTAGAAGATGCCACCACTTTGGGATTGCTGTTCCATCAGGAAGCATCAGCATGGGCTCTGCCACAGCAAATCTGAGAGTTTGCAGGGGAGAACATCTGCTAATGCAAAACATTTATGCCAGTCGATATAAATTTATTTAGTGCAATAAATGACATAATTGAATTTTTATCTCCTTAATATATTTCCCTAAAATAATGAAGATTTGGAGTGTCCCTGGCCCACAGATGTCTTTCATGGGGACGTATTTCCTGTACTATTACACTTGTATAAATCTGACATTTAAACAGTTTAATAAATGAGCAGTTGTTTGACTTGTTTCACTTTCAATACATTCTGGTGGATTAATAAAATGTATTTCAAAAGGAAGCTCGATAGAACACGCTATAAAAATTCGTGATTTATTAGCGATACATTTGCTATTAGTTGGGACAGATACTCAAAATGTCATTAAGGTTAAAATAATAATCAATCAAACTAATTAGACCCTATTTTTCATATGCAAATATAATTAAGCATCCATTTCTCAATAACTTTAAAGAGAATTATTGAAGCTGCAGAAAGTGTGCTGAGTCCTTACTTGAGCTAATGAAATGGCAGCGCCCTCCCTGCATATGCAAACAAAATTGATTAACTGCTCTCAGCTCGGCTTAATAACCCAGGAGGGGCTGGGGGAGCAGGGCTGAGGCCTGAGGGTGTCCCTGCCATGCCCACCCCCCAAATTCCTGCTTTCTCAGGAGCTGGGCTCAGCTGGGGTGCGGGATCATGGCATGGATCCCACAGGTCCCACCATCTGCAGCCCTGCCTCACCCGGGTTTGAGGATGTTTTTTCACTCTGTTTTTTTTTTTTTTTCCAGGGGAAAAAACACCATTTTGTTACGAGAAGGGTTAATAAGAGATGTTTATTTATGAACTCGGCATATTACTGTTGCATAATTTGAATACAGTGCTATGAGCTTTTTTTATTGCCTGCTATAATTTCATTTTTAAAGCTTCCCCTATGCCATACTTTACAAATGATATCGCAAACAAGAAATAAATTCTGTTTTGCAGCTGTGCTAACTATATTTACCCATGGGATACACTATTTTGTCCTTGACATAAATCCCCCGGGATTTCACTGGGAATTACTTTGGCATGCCACATTCCCTGCATCAGGGTATTGTGCACCGAGTCTATCACCGGGCTCTGGCGGAGCCGCCGGATCGCTGCGGAGAGAAAGAGGCACTTGTTTAGCATATTACCATGAAAATCAGTCAATTCGCACATTAACGATTGTCAGGGAAGCCGGGAGAGGGAAAGAAGGGAAATAACTGCGGATTAAACCACCAAGGATCCCCCAAGCAGCAGCGGGAGGGGGCGGCGGGCGCTGCCCTCCAGCCCAGCACACCCTGAGCATCACCTGCTGCTCTTCCTCCCCTCGCCCACCCCCTGGCTGCTGTGCCCAAATATCCCCTGGTGTCCTCATCCCTCTGCAGGGCAGGGGGTCTTCAAGCTGGATATGAACCCACTTTTAAGTTTTTTTCTGGAATTTGCAGCCTCTCCAGGTTTTTCCTGGCGCTGCCCCCTGCCAACAGGCAGGTCCTGCCTTTCTGCACAGTCTCAAGGTGCTCAAAGCACCTCTGGGTACTGGTCCTGCTGCCAACTGGGGCCTGATTTCTGCAGGTGTCAGGCTCCAGGAGATCAGGGTGTGCTGGGCTGGAGGGCATCACCTGCTGCTGCTCCTCCCCTCGTCCACCCCCTGGCTGCTCTGCCCAAACATCCCCTGGTGTCCCCATCCCTCTGCAGGGCACAGGGTCCTCTAGCTGGGTGTGAGCCCCCTTTCAAGTTTTTTTCTGGAATATGCAGCCTCTCCAGGTTTTTCCAAGGTGCTCAAAGCACCTCTGGGTGCTGGTCCTGCTGCCAACTGGGGCCACATTTCTGCAGGTGTCAGGCTCCAGGAGATCAGGTTTAATGGAATTCGGCTCTCCCCATGCTGGGGGAGGCTCTGGAGCTGCCAGGGAAGGGGGTCTGTGCCTGGCACAAGGCGTGGAGCTGACAGTGTCAGCAGGGCTCTGGGGACAGGCGTGTTTTTGTCTATCATGTAGCATCAGGTTCTGGTGTCAGCGCGTTTCGGAGCTGGATGGCCCCTAATGCACCATGACAAGGTGTAACATCAGAAATGGAACACAAAATGAGATCAAACGGCATCCTGCTCCCCAGAGGGCCCCATCAAATCTGAGGGATGGAGATTTGAAGTGGGGGAAAAATAATGCAGACTCTCCCCTCCACAGAAAGCTTTAGAATCCCATCAGCCTGGGCAGCCTCAACCAGGCTGGGCTCCCATGGGGAGGAGGATGTGGGGTGAAGGTCTCACCCCATTCCTGCAAGCCACAGGGCCTGAAGACCACACAAACTCTGGCCTTGCGGTGGGGAGCAGCTCCAGGCTCCTCCTAGAGTGGGGACACCCTCAGCTCCTGGGGCTGGGAGTCAAGCCACAGTCGTGTCCCCTGACAGGGACAAGGAGGGTGACCCCAGGACAAAGTCCTGCCCTGCTTTCCTGGGTGTCTGCAGGCAGAGGCTGATCCAACACTGTCCAGGGAAGGTGTTTTTTGGGAGGGACCTTAATGGCAGGTTCTGACCTTTCAGACAGGTTCCTTCAGGAAAGCAGGATAAGGACAGAACAGCCCAGGGAAGCTAAGAGAAGAACAATTTTTTCTGTTTCTCAGCAATTTTGAGAAGAGGAAAGAAGCCATTTTTCAGCAAAGAAGAGTTCTTTCCATTTGGGAAATGTTTAGCAGACGTTCCCAAAAAAATGTACGTCATGGAAAGAGTGGCTGGGGTCCCTGGTTGGGACTAACCCCAGCCCAGGGAGCTGTGGGGCTGCAAACAAAGGCAGCTGAGCTTGGGAAAGAACCAATTCCCAGTGTCCTGGCCTGGGATGGACAGTGGGATTGCAAACAGCCAAAATTCAGGACAGGACAGGATTTTTTCCCTGCAAATGGGCACTGCCACCACATCAGCTGACCCCTGCAGAGGAGTGTGTGTGTCCCTCCACTCCTGAGCCACATTCCAGGGGAGCTGTGGTGCTTTGGGAGCAGGGCAGCAGCTCCAGAGCCCCTTAGTGCAAATTAGGAGCAAACCCTGAGCATCCAACACTCCGTGCCTTGGATTTATTCCTGGTGGCAAAACCTAAATCCAATCAGGACAAAAGGCCGAGGCAGCATCTGAACGAGAGGCTCATCCCAGCTCAGGCTTGTGCAGCAGGGAAATGAGGAGTTTTCAGCCTCTGGCTGCACCCAGGGCCATGAGAATCAGCAAATCCTTAATGGGCCTGAACCCCCGCCAGCAGCCCAAGGGAGAAACCTGCCAGAGGAGTCTCCTGTGCTGAGCCAGCCCTTGCCATGTCCCTGCTGGTCCCCTGACCGCTGCCAGCCCTAGGGACAGCAGCACAGAGCAGGAGGGGATGTTGGGGATGAGCTGACACCCAAACCGGGCAGAGGAGCTGCCAGGTTAATACTGCAATTAACAGATTTTTTCTATTTATAGTGAATAAGGATCAGAGTGGTTTTTCCTTTGGATGCCTCAGCCTGTCCATCTCCCCACCCATCCACATTCACCCCTTCTCTCCTCTTGTCCCCAGAGTGTCTGGCACAGGCTGCCCAGAGAAGCTGCTGTCCCTGGAAGTGTCCAAAGCCAGGTTGGATGGGTTCTTCTGCTGCTTCTTCTGCTCTCAGCAGCCCCCAGCCCCACCCTGCACAGCCCCAGGATGCTCCCAGCAGCATTTTTGGGACCCATTTCCACAAGCTTTAGGAGCAGCAGCACCCACCCTGCTCCAGGGCAGGGCAGGGCAGTGGGGTGACCCAGGGACCCACTGGATCCCTCAGCAGATGGTGTGACAGAGCTCCAGTTCCTCTGGGAGAAGGTCTGGGAGATGCCTGGGAGATGGATGCCTGCTGGGGTGGGCTCCCACAGTCATGTGTCTCCATTTCATCACTAATACACACAATTAATAAACTTAATTACACGTAAAATTGCGGCAGCTGAAAAATGAGCTCAATTCCTTCTCCTCCAGCTTCACACCAAGACTCCAGAGAGGACAAAGGTGCAAAGGTGTCCCTGGAGCCCCCTTTGTCTTCAGCAAAGCTCTCCCAGGGGCCTGTGTCTGGCTGTGCTGGGAAGGGACATTTCTTTGTGTCTGTGGTGGGCTGCTCCTGCACAGAGTGATCAATTCCTGGGTGCTGGGGGATTAAAAGAGGGAGAGCATGGTCCTGGGCAGGCAGCACTGATCCCTGACACCCTGGAATGATCCCTGACACCCTGAAATGATCCCTGACACCCTGGACTGATCCCTGACACCCTGAATGGATCCCTGACACCCTGCACAGATCCTTGACACCCTGAAATGATCCTTGACACCTTGAACTGATCCCTGACAGCCTGAACTGGTCTCTGACACCCTGAACTGATTCCTGACACCCTGGACTGGTTCCTGATACCCTGAATGGATCCCTGACACCCTGAATGGATCACTGACAGCCTGGACTGATCCCTGACACCCTGCATGGATCCCTGACACTCTGAACTGATCCCTGACACCCTGGACTGATCCCTGACACCCTGGAATGATCCCTGACACCCTGAAATGATCCCTGACACCCTGGACTGATCCCTGACACCCTGAATGGATCCCTGACACCCTGCACAGATCCTTGACACCCTGAATGGATCCCTGACACTAACAGTTGCATCTTTGATTGGTTCCATGTGAATTATTTTTTATTAATGACCAATTCAGTCCTGTTGTGTCGGGACTCTGGTCAGTCACGGGTTTTTATAATTCATTCTTGTTTTATCCTTCTGATGTCTCCTTTCTCTTTCTTTCATATAGTTTTAGTATATCATTTTCTTTTAATATAATATCATAAAGTAATAAATCAGCCTTCTGAGAACATGGAGCCAATTCTCATCTCTCACCTCATCCTGGGGACCCAACACCACAACAGTTTCCACTCCTCTGATCTCCAGAGCATGAGGATGGGTGCTGTGGGATAAACTATACACACCCTGCTAATGCTGGTGCCACCAGAGAAGTTTCACTTCCCCAGGTAACGGATGTGGCCATAAGTACTTTACAACCATGTGGTGATTATGCTTAATAAAGGACATTTTCTGTAATTAAAGAGTTTTATTAAGGCATTATTAGCTCTTTAAGTTGAAAAATAGCTGAACAGAGGTGTAAAGAGGTGCTAGCATCTGTATTGGGTGAGCAGATGGAGGGGGAGCTCCACCCTTCTGCCGAGAGCTCTGGGGCTTGGCTGGCACTGGTGACATGTGGCACCTCGTGTGTGTCACTGCCGGGCAGCTCCAGGCATGGGGGTCCTGCTGGCTGCCAGCTCCGGGGCTCAGAACCATGCTGGTCCCCCCTGATGTGTGAGGGGACAGTGTCTGGCACCCTGCTGGCACCCACAGCATCCAGAGAGCAGCCACACCGTGCTGGCAGTTCCTGCTTCCCTCCCCGTGTGGATCTGAATAACCCAGCGTGGCCTCCTCTGCTGCCTCCAGCACAGGCACATCAGCCTGGGCAGCCTGCTAGGGGAGCCCTGGGCTGCTGCCTCCTCCTGGAAATCAGGATTAATGAGATGGAGGAGGGAGCTCCAAGCCCAGCCCAGCTCTGCTGGCAGCCCGTGCCAGGCTGCAAGTGGGCGCTGCCTCCGTGTGCCCAGGCAGTGGCAGTGCCAGCACCCTGCATGGCCCTGGGTGCTCTGCTGAGGGGTCAGGGCTGTCCCTGGCAGTGCCACAGCAGGGGCTGCCCACAGGATGGGAATCTTACATCAGCCAGGTCCTGGTTGAAGCATCCTCTTGGGAAAAGAGCTTCAGCTTTGGCATGCACCATGGCAGAGACGTGGTCTGGCAGCAAAGGTCTCCCTCCAGCTGTCCCTGCCCCCTCCCTCTGTCACTCATCACCCTCTCAGCCTGAGGCTGCCCTGGGAACAGGCCGAGGTGGGGATGAAGCCCTGGGGAGAGCTGCCCTTGCCCCATTGTGCCCTCCCTGTGAGGCTGGAGGGATCCTGCAGCACCAGCAGCACACCTGGGGCAGCCCTGCAGCCCTGAGGAGGGGCAGGCTTTCTGTCAGACCCCCCAGCTCTGGAATAAAGGAGCTGTGGGCACTGCCAGGGGCTTGTGCCAGCGCTGACCAGGGGGGAGGGAGCCGTGACATTGCCAGGAAGGATTTTTTTCTCCATCTGAATTTGTGCGGCCTGTCCTCTAATCATTTGTACGTTATCCATCATCCCCTGCCTCCTGTCCCTGCTGTCGCACAGCTCCAGGCAATCCATCTTACAGTTAAAAAATTGTCTCTCCTACACAGGGGCTTTCAAACAAGACAAATAGAAAGAATAAGATCTGGTATTGAGATGCTGTGTACAGGGTGAGATACATAAAGCGGCGGGTAAGAGATCCCATCTGATTGAGGGGAGCAGATCTACGGCGCTGTCAGCGTGCCATGCTCCCTCCATGGGGACAGGCAGGGCTCAGAATCCTCTCTGGCACAGTCCTGAAAGGGTTTGGACCCAGCTGGATAGCACCATCTCCTCTCTGGCACAGTCCTGGCAGGGTTTGGACCCAGCTGGGTGGCACCATCTCCTCTCTGGCACAGTCCTGGAAGGGTTTGGACCCAGCTGGATGGCACCATCTCCTCTCTGGCACAGTCCTGGCAGGGTTTGGACCCAGCTGGGTGGCACCATCTCCTCTCTGGCACAGTCCTGGAAGGGTTTGGACCCAGCTGGATGGCACCATCTCCTCTCTGGCACAGTCCTGGCAGGGTTTGGACCCAGCTGGGTGGCACCATCTCCTCTCTGGCACAGTCCCAGGGATCCAGGCTAGTCTAGGCTGTGCTAAGCAGGAGTGCATGGCCCAGAGCTGTGCCAGAGCCAGGTGGGAACTGGGGCATAGGGAACAGCACAGACCTGGCTGCTGGGGTAGAACCAACCCGTTCCTGCTACCTGCCCTGTGCTGAACTCCTCCTGAAGAGGCTGAATTGAGAAATTCACTCTGGCTCCTCAGCTCTCCTCTTCCCTGGCACAACACTCCTGGCTGGCCAATGCCACGGGCAGTGGTGCCCTTGGTGCTGTGTGTGCCAGGCTGATGGGCATCTGTGCCATGTGTGACTCCATCCATTATCACGTTATTAAAATCCTGATGAGCCCATGGGAAGAAAAAGGGGGGAGAGGATGCCTGTCAAGCACCCCCAAGGTGCTCCAAAGGTTTTGTGCTCAAACCCTCCTGCTATTGGCAGGGTGGATAAATCCCTGCTCCCTGTGCCTGTGCACACTCAGGGAGCTGAAGGATCAGGATGGAACACCCAAGCTTCCCCTCCCAGGGTGGTTCCTGGGGGTGTGGGTGCCCAGGGAGCTGCAGTGGGAGCTGTGCCAGTGCCAGGGGAGCGGTGACACAGCGGCTCTCACTGTGGCCACGCAGAACTCGCCTCTTCCTTGCTGCCTAATGAGACAAAATAAATTTTCGTGGTGCAGCATCCCCCCCCCTCCCTCCCCTCACTGAGGCAAAGGCATCTGATGGTGGTTTAGACAACCCTGGCTCTCGCCTGAGCCGCCACGCTCCGAGCTGCCTGCATTTTTATGAGCTGACTTGTTATATGGGGTGGAAGTATGCAAAATATGTCAAGACCAAGCAGAGATTTGAATCAAAATGACTCTAATTACTTGTAATAATTTTTTGCATTCCAACATAAAACAATGTTAGAAAAAAAAAATTCCATTACAATAGTTAAAAGATAAATCATTTAGTGAGTCCCTCACTTTATCGCTTTATTAGACAATTTCCTTTGCCACATTTGGAACATGTGGCTGGGTGATTGCCCAGGGCTATTCCAGTGCAGGCAGCACCGACAGAGAGTTCATCCTGTCATTAGTCAAACACCATCACTGCAGGACCAACGGCCTTGTCAAATTAGACACCATCTCCAGGCGTCAGCGTGGCACTAAATTGGGAGGAAAATTGGGTTCTCTCCCTTCTCTCCTTCCTTTCTTCATCTCTAAAATAAGCCAGTTTGATTCTTCCTTTGGGTGAGCCCCAGCGTGGGACGTGTGAGCAGGGATGGACCCAATTTGCTGTCACTGGTGTGATCCCTGGGGATTCTGTGCAGCTGGGAGCTGACGTGGGCGAGAGGAAGAAATTCTCCACTGAGAAGAAGAAATTCTTCACCTTGCACTAGATCAATTTACTCCAAGCCCTTTCCAGCCTGGCCTTGGGCACTTCCAGGGATCCAGGGGCAGCCACAGCTTCTCTGGGCACCCTGTGCCCTCACTGTCCTCTGAATTTCTTCCCAACACCAGATCTAAATCTCTCCTCTTTTACTTTAAAACCATCCCCTCTTTTCCTGTCACTACCTGCCCATGCCACTCTCCAGCTCTTCTAGAAGCTCCTGGAATGCCTGGAAAACCACGGGGACTCTGTGGCAGAGCCGGGGGAGGACCCACGCCCCCCACCCTGCCCACCCCCACACCAGCAGCACTTTTTGGGGTCTGGCACCCTCCCTGCGCCCGGGGCTGCTCGGGGGATGCGACCCCGATCTGGCGGAGCCAGGAGTCGCCCGGATCACTGAAAGAGGCACTTGTTTAGCATATTACCATGAAAATCAGTCAATTCGCACATTAACGATTGTCAGGGAAGCCGGGAGAGGGAAAGAAGGGAAATAACTGCGGATTAAACCAGCAAGGATCCCCCAAGCAGCAGCGGGAGGGGGTGGCGGGTGCTGCCCTCCAGCCCAGCACACCCTGAGCATCACCTGCTGCTCTTCCTCCCTTTCTCCACCCCTTGGCTGCTGTGCCCAAATATCCCCTGGTGTCCCCATCCCTCTGCAGGGCAGGGGGTCTTCAAGCTGGATATGAACCCACTTTTAAGGTTTTTTTCTGGAATTTGCAGCCTCTCCAGGTTTTTCCTGCCAACAGGCAGGTCCTGCCCTCCTGCACAGCCCCAGGGTGCTCAAAGCACCTCTGGCTGCGGGTCCTGCTGCCAACTGGGGCCACATTTCTGCAGGTGTCAGGCTCCAGGAGACCAGGTTTAATGGAATTCGGCTCCCCCCACGCTGGGGGAGGCTCTGGAGCTGCAGATGTGGCTCTGGAAGGTGCGGGGCAGGACGGTGGGGACAGGGCTGTCCCGCTGTGACCGAAGCGCCGGAGCGTGTCAGCGCTGCCACCCCGGCCGTGGCTGCGGGCAGACGAAGCCGGTCGCTCACTGCCTGTGACATAATTTAGATGAATGGGGTGGGTAATCCATCAGGCAGAGCCCCGCGCAGCCGGGGGGGATCCCATTACCTTACACGTGTTAACAGCCCAACTCCTTTGTACCAACAACAAAGTGGCGCTCCTGAAAAGCCCCGATTTGCCCTCATTGTGTGCGGGAGGAGCGGCGGCTCCTCCGGCACTGATGGATGGCGGCGCTGGCGGGGCGGGACGCGGCCGTGCCGCGGGGGAAGAGGGACACCGTGTGGGGACACGCCGCGACACCGGCGCGACACCTGGGCAAGGCAGAGCGGCGGGGACTGCCGGGGGTGGCTGCGACCCCGAGAGCCGGGCGGAGGGTGTCGGCACTGAGAAAAGCAAGGCGCGATTCTTCCCCAGGGTTTCTGAGATTCGCGTTCTCTGAAGCTCAGAGAAAGGGAAAACACGATTCTCATCACTTGCTGCGCCTGTGTTTGTGCCAAAGTGGAATGCAACATGGGGGTGGTTTACCCAAAGTGATGGTGTTTTGTTTCCTTGGCCTGTCAGGGCCAGGTGTGTGTCGGGACTGTCGGGTGATAGCCACGAGATTCAGGCACTGTGAGCAGGTGTGTGCAGGGTTGAGTCCTCGGCAGATCCAGTTTTAGATGAAATGCATATAGTATAGTATAAAAAGTAAATTATAATTATAGTATATATGTTTTAATATATATTATATTACATTACAATACATTGTATAATATTATATTCTATTACAATATTATTCTATTCTATTATATTCTATTCTAGTCTAGTCTAGTCTATTCTATTCTATTTATTATATCATATTTATTATATCATATTAATTATATCAATTATATATGTATTATATTATATTTATTATATTTAGTATAGTATAGTATATTTATTATTGTATAGTATAGTATAGTATATAGAAACTTTCATAAATAATATAAATTTATAAATTTGAATGTGTAATTCTATAATAAAAGTATATATAATTATAGTATAATTTACCTTCTGATATCCATGGAGTCCTCCTCATCTTTCTCTCCCCTTGGTCGGAGTTGCCTTTGATTTTCAATGGAGCCAGACAAGGATTGCTGGGAATAGTGAAAGAGCAGGATGAGGCTGGAGAAAAGGAGGGACAGCACTCTCGGGGACAAACAGCCGTGTTGTGGCTCCTGGAGATGAGCACAGGAGAAGGAATTGGGTCTGGAAGCAGCATGGGCTGTAGGGGGGAGACCTTTCTGCTCCCTACAACTCCCTGGAAAGGAGTTGGAGCCATGTGGGGGTCGGGCTCTTCTCCCGAGCAACAAGCAGGAGAAGAGGAGCCAGCCTCAGGGAGGATTTCTCCATGGAAAAGGTGGTCAGGCATTGGAAAGGGGTGGTGGTGCCCCCATCCCTGCAGGGGTTCAGAAAACATGTTGGATGTGGTCACCTTGCTGAGTGGTGAGTCTGGGCTGATGGTTGGATTTGATGACCTTAATGACCTTTCCTGGGCACCCCAGCTCACAGGGACCCCCAGAGTGGCACCCCTGGGCACCTCTGCCCGTGGAAACATCCCCAGAGATCCCAGCTCCAACTTCTCCAGGAGCTCAGGCCTCCCTGGGGTCTTGGGGCAATGTGATGCTTCCCTGTGCCAAGCCTTCATCCTGGGAAAGGTCATCTCCATCAGGAGAGCCCTTAAAACCAGCCTAAAAAGCCATTTCTAGCTCCTCAACTCCCCACCAGGAGCATTATCCCTTAATTGCTGCATTTATCCAGACTTATTCTGTATATCTCCCAATAATGAGTATTTTAGAGATGTAATTATTGCTGTCATAAATGTAATAGTGACAAAACAAGAATTGAAATAGTGGCAATGAGAATAATTCACCATTGCAATTAATACTGCCCTGCTTAGTTAATATGTCACCGCTTCCAATAAATGCTGTCATTATCCCATTACTAATTCCGTGGTGTAATAATTATTGAGGTCATAATTAAGTGTCTGCAGTCATTGTGGGGTTGGGATGGGAACCAGGATGCACGGAATTCACAGGATCTTTGCTTTCCTGGGATGCCCAGGGGGCAGCTGGGTATTCCAGGACAGCATGAACCTTGGGATAAGAGTTTGGGAATTACTGGGTGAGGCTGAATTAATTCTCAGCTTGACTGGTTGCTCCCAATGAATCTTTAAAGCACCTGGTGCTGCCAACATCACCAATTTTGCCTTTTTTTTTTTTAACTTTTTTTTGGTATGGAAACATCAATATGATCCCTGTTGCTGCTCCACCCCCTTTCCCACCCTTTCCTTCCATCCCTCAGCCAAGTGCATTTCCTACCCAACGCAGGTACTTCACGTTAACTCAACTTTTACTGGAGTTCAACTCAATTTTCCTCAGATTAAATAAAATTTCCAAGTGTCACTCAGCAGCAAACGATCAGTGGGAAGGGGGTGGATTTTTCTAACCCTATCTCTGGTCCAATTACAATTTTTAATCTATATGTAGATAATGGTGAAGAAAACCCCTGTAGAAATGTCAGGAGTGAGGAGGTTATTAGCTGAGTTTTAATTACTGTCTATCATTCAGAGAAAACCACGGTGCCCTGAGAAACTGGGTGACAGCTCTGGCTGTAGGAATGCAGGTGGGTTTCAAAGGCAGGTGGGTTTCAGCAGAGGTGTTGGAGGTTGTTGTTTTCCAGGTGGGCAGCACCAATGGCAGCAGGGTTTTTTAGGGGGTTTTTTAGGGTTTTTTAGGGGATTTTAGGGTTTTTTTAAGGTTTTTTAGGGGTTTTTAGTATTTTTTAGGTTTTTTTCAACTCTCCACCCCTGGAGCATGCATTGATCCCACACACAGCTGGGAAATCCTGGAATAGCCTGGGTTGGAAAAGGCCTTAAAGCTCATCCAGTGCCACCGCCTGCCATGGGCAGGGACACCTTCCACTCTCCCAGGCTGCTCCAAACCCTGTCCAGCCTGGCCTTGGGCACTTCCAGGGATCCAGGAGCAGCCACAGCTTCTCTGGGCAGCCTCTGCCAAGGCCTCACCTTACTCACAGGGAAGAATTTTTTCCTAATATCTGGAGTTGGAAGGGACCCACAAGGATCATCAATCCAGCTGCTGGCCCTGTTCAGGACACTCTCAGGAATCCCACTGTTAGCACACACAGAGTAGAACTGACACAGAGCATGGAGACACAGCTCCAGAGGGGGAAACCCACCAGAGCCCAAATGTCTTACAGGTTTTATCCACCAAATTTAGGGTTAATCCAGCTCTGGGGGTGCAGAGACCTGGCTGGGGCAGGAGCTCATTGCCAGGAGCTGTGCCCAGACCTGGCACTGTGACTCCCCACTCCCTGTACCCATCTCTGGGTGTCCCCTCAGAGCACAGGGTGAGTGTGGCCACCCCTGCAGCTCCAGACCCCTCTCCCCCACCTCCCAGGAGCTCTGGTGTGAATAACCAAGGGTTCTGCCACCAGCTCTGCTCATGTGCCTCCTGCTGGGAATGTTCACTGTGTTAGAGCCAACCTCAATGCCAGCAGAGATAATTCTGTTTGTTGGCTGATGGACACAGCCCTGTCAGGAAGGGTGATCCCCACAGTCCCTGCCTGGGGACAGGAGCTGGAGCATCCCCTGATATCCCTCAGCAGCACTGGCAGAAGTGGAATGAGAGGGGATTCAGGATCCCTTCCAACCCAAAGCAGTCTGGGATTCCACAGTTCTGTGGTCTGTGAAAAGCATCCCAGGGCCAAGCACCCACTGTGCCTCGGGCAGCCAGCACAGGTGGCTCAGCTGGTGCTCAGGAAATCAAGAGCCCTCCAGGAATTCCCCAGCCACAGCCTTCAAGGCATTAAGTCCCATTTTTCTCCAAATCCACCACAAATGGCCACGTGCACTCTGCCCTGCTGCTCCCTCCGAGCCCCAGGGGACAGCAAGTGCCCAGAGGGGTCAGGGACCTGCTGCCACCTGGCCACCTGCCATTGTCATGGAAATCCTGACGCCCTTCTGTGCTTCCTGAAATTAAAATGTGCCTCTGCTGTAAGTTGTTATCAAAAATAGAAGCATTTTATCTATCTTTAGTGCAGAACACAGATTGCATGGAGACATTCAATTTGGAGTCAATTTAAATTTCAATTGTCTGTGAAATCTAAATCAATAGGCTATAGTTCAATGGTGCTTTAATAAAACAGGACATAACGGAGGAATCATTAGGGATTACATATGATAAGAGATGGAAAACAGAGTCTGTGTAATGGTGGAGGAGCCATTAGAGAATTACCTCAAGCATTTGCAAGTAAACCAACAGCCTCCCTCTCCTCCTGAGACTAACGAGAAGACTTAATTGTGCTGCAGCAGCTAAAAATACATCTCTGTCAGCCCTGGGATTGGTGGGTGGGTTGCAGAGGAGTGCAAACACCAGGATGTTCCGTGGCTCCTTGGTGTGAGTCAGACACCTCCAGCCAGTTCCTGTCCCCATTGCCCCCCTTGTCCCCCTGCCCACCTCGCTGTGCTGTCCCCAGGCTGTGTCAGAGCTGTGGCTCCCCTCCACATCCCCCATGGTGCCTTCACTGTCCCCATTAACAGAGAGGTAACGAGGGTCTGGGTAGCTCTGGACACCTGAGCAGGAGTTCCAGTGATGTGTTTCCCCCTGATTGATGTGGATGGTCCATCAGAGAGCAGCTCCCAAGCAGCTTTATTTAACTTTTATTTGCATTTAATAATAATTCCCTTTTGCTTAGTTCATGGTGAATTATCCCAATCACACTGAAGAGGAGATTGGATTTCATCAACCTCATTTTCCCCTCCTGGATGAGGGAATCACCTGCACAGAAATGGTGCAAATATGGCACTCAGGGGTGTGCAAGGAGTGAACCATCACACAACATCAATCCCTGCAGTCCCCATCCCTGCAATCCTCATCCCTGCAATCCCCATCCCTCAATCCCCATCCCTGCAATCCCCAGCCCTCAATCCCCATCCCTGCAATCCCCATCCCTCAATCCCTATCCCTCAATCCTCATCCCTGGAATCTCCATCCCTCCCAGATAATGTGGAGCAGCTCCACAGCTCCAGGAAGGCTCCAAGCTCCAGGGACAGAGCATCCTGCAGGGCAGGGCAGGGCCAGATTTCCCTGTTTTACCCCAACCTGATAAGGAAAACCCCTCAATCCAAGATGAACAATTTCAATAACAAACCACGCAAAGTTAAAGGGTGTTAAAAAAGTGTTTTTACAACCTTTGGTTAACCTGCAGTAACAGCTGGTGGAGTGTGGATAAATAAAACTATTCTGTGGAGGAGACAGGAAAAATTGGTTTGATTTTAAAGGACACTGCCTGGCTCCTGCAGAGCCGTGGCATCCCAGGAAATATTGCGTGGTGGCGGCTGCACGTCGTGTTTAATACTCAGGGATGCAGCCATGAGAGCAATACATCTGCTGGCTCCTGACAGCTGCAAAGCTGGGCTGGGTTTTAACAGCAGCTTTTCTCTTAGAAGGAAAATTCTGGGAGGGATGCAGATGGAAAAAAGAAAAAAAACTCTTTGGAATAGCCAGGATGTGTGCTGGTGGGTAGGGATGAATGGGTTTGGGTTTTGGGGGCATAGAGGGAGCTCAGGGGAGCTGCCACACTCTGCCCTTCCTGCCACCCCATCCTTCCCCCACCCTCTGGCACTGCCACCCACAACAGCCCCAGGAAATGCACCCCTTGCTAAGAACACTATAAAATGTAAATAAATCCCCATCACCTCTTTGGTAAGAACGGCTCCTGGCCCGGCTTGGAGCCAGAGGAATTCTTTTCTCCACCTGAAGAGAAAATCCAAGTGGCCTGGAGCCAGAGGAATTCTTTTCTCCACCTGAAAATCCAGTGTCTCACTGCTCAGCACTTCCAGCCTGCTGGGGAGGACCCAGGAGCCCACTAAAGAGGAGGCTTTAAGCCTCAACATTAAGAATTCCAAGAGATCCACTGGGCAGCATGGAAATGCAAGAAATACTACAATGCCAGGGCTAAAACCTAATGAGAAATGGAACAAGCTGAGACAGAAGCTTAACAAGAAATACTGGACAAGTCCCCTAAGAAAAACTACAGGCAGCAGCAGCAAGGAGCTGCCAGTTGGTTCTGCAGCTGTATTGATCCAGGCCAGAGAAATAGGGGGAGGCCTTTGGAAAGTAGATAAACAGGGAGATATACAGCAGGAGAGGGCCAGAACTGATGAAAACAGGAGAAAATGCAGCTTAAATCAAAGGGCAAATACAGGGAAAGAGAAAAGGCAATAGGATTTGTGTTCATGGCTAAAGAGGAGAGTTGTGGGGCGGTGATCTGCCCTGGGTAATTGAAAAGAAATGGAAAATGGAGCTCAGGATAAATATTTTCTTCAGAGAAAGTGGGCTGAGAGCTTGAAATTAGCCATTATTAATATCAGCCTGAATGTGGGGAGAATATGCAGGGAGGGGGTAGTGGGGGAGAGATGTGGGGTGAAAGTGAGGGACCAGGGTGTGGAATTCTGCCTTCCCAAGTGCCCCAGCTCTGAGCTGGGCTGGGGCCAGCTGGGAAGGTCTCCTCTGGCTGGGCAGGAGGATGAGGATCTCCTTCCTCACCTGCTCAACAGCAGTGGCCTTGTGCCCCTGCCACAGCCTTTGTGCCCTGCAGCTCAGGGACAGGGATGGTGGGGGACAGGGATGGTGGGGGACAGAGATGATGTAGGGCTGGGATTTTGTGCATCAGGGCCACAGGATCCTCTGCCCACCCTGGGGCAGGAGTTGGGCACACAGCCTGCTTCCTGACCCCTCTAACCATGCAGGGGGACACTGCTGGCTCTGGTGAGCACCCCAGGGTTGGGTTCCAGGGCTCAGGACCCAGTGGAGAATCCCTGTCCTTCACTCAGGGGCCAGCAGCTGCCTCCTCCAGCTCCCAGCCCCTGGTGGCACCAAGCAGGGAGCCTGCACACAAATTCTCCACCTCCTGCCTCCTAAATCTCCCTGTCTGTGCCTGCTGCAGGGCACTCTCTCCAGCAGGCAGGAAATACAGGCTGGATGTGGGAATTTGCAGCCACCCAGCTCTCTTCATCAGTGCCAGGCAGGGCAAGGGGGTGGGGGAGCATGGCACAGGGGCTGGGGGCTCAGCCTGGCACCTGGCACACCTCTCCCAGGAGAAGGGGATGCAGCCAGCCCTGCCTGCTGTCCCAAGGGTGGGTCTCCCATCCAGGGGGTTCTGAGCCCCAGGTGGGCTGGATCTGCTGATGGAGGCCCTTGGCATCCCAGAGGGTGCAGCCCATCCATCCCCATCCCAGAAGGGGTTTTGGGGTGTCTCAGCAGCCACCCCTGCCAGAGGTCTGTGTACCAGGAGGGATGCATCCTCCCAGGCCCCTCAGCTCTCCATCCCTGTGCACGGTTGCCATGGCAATGAGGGATGAAGGCTCCCTCGCTCCCTGGCGTTCCTCCGCATGGCCACGGCCGCTGCTGAAATGCTCAGAGTTCATTGCCAGGGAGCCACCCCCGTGCTCTGTGCCAAGTGTCAGCCCATGGCTTGTCCTCCGTGGCAGTGCCCTGTCCCCAGCACTGTGGGCTGTCCCCAAACCTGGCCCAGACCAGAGCCCAACCAACCAATCATCAGGTTGGTTCCCATCACTCCTAAACATCCCCAGAGCTCCACACACCCTCTGCCAGAGAGCCGAGGCATTTCCCACATCTAAAAAAAAGTAATTAAATGGAAAGGTCGTTCTTATTTATTCTTTTGTTACACAACCCCCGAGCTACCAAATAACGAAATTAAGTCTTGGAGTGTTTAATGAAGGATCAGGGAAAACAGCTCATCATTTCAAAAAGCTGTTCCCGGTGCAAAGGCACCACACAGAGCGGGGCTGCTCCGCTGGGCACTGCGGGAGCACCCGGGAAGCTGCCCCGGGGCACCGGGCAGGGCTGGGCACCGGCAGCGCCACGGCCGCGGCCCGATGCTTTCCCTGCTCTACTCACAGGGGAAGGATTTTTTTTAATAGGGCCCCATGGAGACATCAGAGCAATTTTCAAGGAGGTTTGAAGCCACCGGGAAGCTTATTAGATCCGTTCTGCAGAGTTAATTTGATGTTGGTAATCAGCGAGCAAGTTAAGCAGTTAAGGAGATGGTGGCTGCTGAAGGGTTGGGATGTTTAGCCGCCTTGTAAGCAGTGGTTACTAATGAGAGGCTCATGAATATGGATGAGGGATGATTACAGCATGGAAAGGGCAGTCGGCAAACCATAAACCTAATTTTAATCTTTTTATTATCAAAGTCACGTTATTAATAATGGACTTTACCTTGAGACCGAGCTGCATCTGGCAATTCCTGTGCTCAGCAATGCCCAGCACGAGGGAGGGGACAAGGATGGGACCCACCACGATGTGATGAACCCCCATGATTGGGGACCTCTTCCATCAGCACAGGATGGACCACCAGGGACCCTGACCCACCCTCCTTCCCTGTGCTTGGACAGGGGCACAAGGAGCCAGACACTGAGGCCTCCTTGTCCCCACCTTGCCCCAAGCACAGCCAGTCCTGTCCCACCAGCCACAAATCACTGCCACCATGGCAGTGCCACATCACAGCTGGGCACTGTCCCTCAGTCCTGGAAAAGGACAGTCCTAATTATCTCCGTGTCTAATTAATTGTAATTATTTTCTTATGGCACCACTGATACGGGCACTGGTGTAACGAGGCAGCAGCTCCTGTGTGAAATGCTGAAGCAAGGGATGTAGAACATGTTAAAAGATATTAATCTACAAATGAAAATGATTTTAATTGGATTCTGCTTTTGGGGTCGGGTCACTGCTCCATTTTCAATCAGAGTTGTCCAGTCAGCAAAGCAGCAGCACAGCCCTTTCATAGGGAAACAGCGAGTGGCTCGCAGAGGTTAATAGGAATGTTGGAAAATAAATAGGTTATTGATTGATAATAACAATAAGCTGACTCCAGTCCTACCTTGGTGACCTTCCCTCACCCAACTTAGAGAAAACTCAGTTAGCATCTAATTATGGATAGCCTCACAATCCCACATATTAATGAGAGTGTGGCTGCACGGGCCTGGAGCTGCTCCCAGTGGAGGGAAGAGCCCAAACATGGTTGATCCTAGAGAAATCAGGATCTGGGACCCCTTGGCATGACATGGAATCACAGAATGGTTTGGGTTGGAAAGGACCTTAGAGCCCATCCAGTGCCACCCCTGCCATGGGCAGGGACAGTTTCCACTGCTCCAGGTTGCTCCAAGCCCTGTCCAGCCTGGCCTTGGACACTTCCAGGGATGGGGCAGCCACAGCCAGGGCTTCACCACCCCCCCAGGGAAGAATTTTTCCCTGGTATTCAACCTAAACCTGCTTTCTGCCAGCTGAAATCTTTATCCTGGTGCCCAGCCATGCCCCAGCCCCTGCCTTGTTCTGCAGGGTGGAAGAGGGAAGGACCGGAGGTGGCTCAGAGCTCTGTAAGTGATACTTTAATTGCTTCCAGATGTGCCAGGATGTCCTGCCTTCAGCTCCAGCCTCACTCAGTATCCCTCATGTGACTCTTGGCTCTGCTGGCTGCAAGATATGGAATGGACAGAGCTAGCTGGGGGAAAATGGACAGAGCTAGCTGGGCACGGGTGGAGTTAAGGAGGGTTTTGCTTGCACTGCTCAGCGGCCCTAGGGGAGCTGCTGGCAGGGGGGATGCCCCCAGTTAGCGACTTTTCCCACTCAGGGTGGCTCAAAGTCCTGCTCTGTCCCTGTGAGGTGCTGGGGACAGCAAACACATGATGCTTCCCGGGATAAAGCTCCAGGATCTGGATAAGGGTGTGTCTGTGTGAGAACTGCTGCATCTGCCCGCCGGCTGAAAGGGAAGGAGGGGAGAATAGAAGATCTGTGGGGTTTCCAATGCCCTATTTGCAGAAGTGGGAACAGAGACGCTGATCTCGGGCAGAGCTGTGGACATGGAGCTGCTGCCTGGGCTGGCTCCCTGCCTGCTTCCCTGGCTCCCTCGGCAGCTGCAAGGCCAGCGCTGGGGCATTTGGGAATGGCAATTGGGCATTTGGGAAAGGGAATTGGGGCATTCCCGATCCCTCCGGCAAAGCCCTTCCCGCAGGGCCCCTCTGTGGCAGAGCCCCGCGCTCGCAGCCGCTCCCCAGAATGCCCCGGATCCATTCCACAGAGCCGCAATTTGATGGAAATGAGCATCATTTCTCCTGCTCGTACGCGTTCTCTGTCACCACGGGCTGGGGGCACTGGCTGTGACACCACAAAATGCTGGGGAAATAAACGCGGCAGCTCCGCTCTGCAGGGAGGGATGGAGCCGGACCCCTCCCCACAGCCGGGGGTGTCCAGCCTCCCCCTCCGCAGAAAGGCAGGCAGGAGCCGTGTCCTGCTCTTCGTGTGCCAGGCTGGAATCGCAGAACCGTGGGATGGTTTGGGTTGGAAGGCGAGAGGGAAATCGAATCCTTCCATTTCCCGCCCGTGGGCAGCGGCACCTTCCACTATGGCAGGCTGGCCGCTCCAAGGCCGGTCCAGCCTGGCCTCGGGCACTTGCAGGGACGCAGCGGGGCCACCGGGCTTTCCTGGAGCACGAGCTCCACCTGCCGCCGCCCTCCGAGCCCGGCCCGGTACCGCCGGGTGCCCCCGCAGCGCTCTCCCCGCCGGCGCCCGGGGCTGCCCCGGCTCCGAAGCTCCGTGGGCTCCGTGCCCGCCCTGCTCCCTGCGCTGGGTGATGGCACCGCGCCCCCAGAGTCACCAGCCGGGGTGCCCCGGGGTGCCCAGAGGTGACCGCCCTCCTTCTCTCCTCCGCCCACCCAGGGCCCCCCCGGTCCTGCCACACCCCCGGTGGCTCCGGTGCTTCAGCAGGATGCTGAGGTGGCCGCGGTGAGAACGGCCTGTCCTGGCCCCCCACGCCCCCTATACTGCAACCCCAGCCCAGCCTCACACGGTTCCCCAGTCCCCCATGCTGCTCAAAGACAGAAGACAAAGAAGACAGCGAGGTGGTTGCACACTTGCCATGTTCACAGTAGACTTTACAGGCAGGGGGGACATCCTCGGGGCTGTGGGGACATCCTCCGGGCTGTGGGGACATCCTCGGGGCTGTGGGGACTTATGGGACTCGTGGCCAGTGCCCAGCCAGCGTGGTTGTGCCCACAGAGCAGGGGCAGCCCTGACCAGCTTGGGCTGGAGCAGCCTGGGCAGGACAGTGTCCCCAGGGCTGCACCTCTGCCCGCGTCACTGCTGGGCTGCCCTGGCCACACGTCCACCACCACAGCTGGAAGGGGGTCTACACATCGTGCCCCTCTCCACACAGCTCTGGGGACACCAGCAGAGAGGGATGGACAGACAGACAGATCAACTCCTGCCAGCCACGGAGACTGGGGAGAAGGGACAGGGAGCACAGAGGTGCAGGAACAGAGCAAAGAAGTGACCTGGTTTTTGGTGGAGCCTCTCTGCCCTCCTGCCCTGCTCTGAGCGGGAAGCAGCCACCCTCGGGCACTGGGGGCCTGTCCCCACTGTGCAGGCTGTGCAGGGTGACATTGCCAGCTGCATCCTCTTGTGGTCCCACGGCTCCCCTGGATGACCAAAGAGGAGAGGTCCCCCTGGGCAGAGAGGGGCTGCTCTGGAGCAGAAAGGGGGCGGTCTGTAGGGTGGGGAGGAGAGTCCCTCACAGAGATGGGCTCTGACAACTCCAAACCAGTGCTGGTGATGCTCCTGTCCTGTGCAGGAGCCCTGATCTGCCCACCCTGGGCCGAACCTGGCTTGTCCTCCTGTCCCATTCCTGTCCCATTCCTGTCCCTGTGCTCCCCACTCTGCCCCTGTCTCCCCCTTCCATCAAACACAGGAGCATCAGCCCTAAAACCCATCCTGGTGGCAGCTGTGCAGAGGAAGGACCGATGGGGGATCAGTGGGATAAGGTGGAGGTCGAACAGACATGGAGCTGGGTGGGGAGGGGACCCCCAACAGCCTGAGAGAGACCCCCCAGCTAAAGGAGCAGGCTGGGCTTAGTGCCTAGCAGGGGTGCTCAGGGGGAGGTGACAGTGTCATGGGGTCACCAGGAGACCCCTCTGGCTCTGCCTTCCAGTGCAGGAGGAGAGCTGCCATGGGGTGACAGTGGGTGGCCTGGGGAAGCCCTGGCCATGGGAGAGAGAGCACAGGGCAGAGCCAAGAGAGAGCAGCCAGAGCTGGACCCTGCCTGGATCTGCCCCCCTGACAGAGCTGTGTGACCCAATAACAACCAGGTCTGGGATGTCCTCATGAGCCAGCAGCACAGGGCCACCATCCTCTGCTGGCACACAGGGACAGCTTGGCTCTGTCCTCCTGGTCATGGCACTCTGAATGCTGTCAGTGCCTTGCCATGTGCCAAACCAACAGCAGGCCAGGGCCTGAATCCTTCACCCTGGCAGGGTCCCTGCAGAGGCAGGGGACCTTCATCTGGCTGACAGACGGACAGAAAGCAAAGGCCAGGCTGTGCCCCCATTACCTGATGGCAGAGCCCCTGTGACACCCACTGCCCACCCCTGTCCTTGGCTGGGCCCAGGGGAGCCTGCAGTGGGATGGTGACACAGAGCTGAGTTAGTCAGGGCCACGCTGCCAGCAGTGGCTTCCACATGCACCAGGCACAAGAGAAACTGTGGAGAGACACAGGGAGGAAGAGAGGAGCCCAGGAGCACCAATGCTGGGAGCAGCACGAGAACATTCCCCATGACAGGTGACCTGGGGCCTCAGGAGAGCCCCGAGCTCAGGCTCACAGCAACAGCTTTGCTCTGTGGCTGAAGCTCTTTGCAAACTGGGTTTGCTGGGCCTCTACAGTCATTAATGGCTTTGCACTGCCCTATTGCCACTCAGCCTCTTCTCCTCATTGTGCCAGGTGAAATTTGTTGGAAAACAGGCCAAGAGGGAAATATTCAAAGTGCCCCAGGCTGAGCATCTATCTTCTTTCCCATAGTACCAAACGGGAGCCAGGGATGCTCAGCAGCACGGAAAATCGAGTGCTGCAGGTGAGTAAGTCCAGGAGGAGCCACTGTCACTTGTCATGGCAAACAGCACCCGAGAGGCAAAGTGCAAAGAGAGCTGTTAGTAGCAAGAGAGGAACAGTCAGGGAGGATTAGTAGAGTGGGAACAGAAGTACAGGTTAGTAACAGAAGCAGGGCGCTGGTCTGCCTTAGAGGACACACACACTGGAAGAGAAATGAAGAGAAAAGCAGCAATGGTTAGTTTGTTTAATTCAGTTCAGGAATGTGTTAGTAACAGAGATCTACTGGCTTAAAAAGGAACTGAAAAGCTTCTGCTGATAAAACCATTTTAGGGTCCTAGTCAGCAACAGGCTCCACAGGCAGGGCTGGGCAGGGTGTGCGGGGAGAAACCGTCTCCTCGTGCTGCCGAGGGCTGCCCGGGCCATGGGCTGCTGGTCCCTTCTCCTGCCCAGGGACCAGCAGTCCCCTCTCCTGCCCAGGCCAGGGCTGCCTGCACAGGCAGGAGCTGCCCAACACCCCTCCTGCCCAGTGCTGAGCAGCCAGTTGTCTCTCCAAGGCTGCCCCTGCCTGCCCCTGCCTGTGCAGCCTGGCTCTGACACCTGGCACCTCCAAACCCTTTTTCCAGCTTTTCTGTTCCCCTTTAAAGGCAGCGCTGCTGCCGTGGTTAGTGGGCACGAGGCAGGGCTGCTGTGGGTTAGTAGGGCATGCGCTGGGCTGGTTAGTGGGTTAGTCCGTGTGCCAGGGGCTCTGGCAGCCCCAGGGAGGGCACAGGGGTCCCAGCAGGTTAGTAGGTTAATATTGGCAGCATGCAGAGCCAGGCCTGTCAGCAGCAGGGCTCTGGCTCACAAGAGCAGGAGGCGTTTTTGGGCTTTGGCATTTGGGAAGGTGTTAGTAGAGGGTTTAGCTGGTGTAACAGAACCTGTCCCTGGATGAAATGCTCAGCAGGCATCTGCCCCTCTGATCCCTGCCAGGGAGGTACCAAAGGACCCTCACAACATGGGCTTCCCATGTCTGGTGCTGGGAAAGGTGAGAGACAGGATGCACGGAGGACACAGCCCCAGCAGTGTCTAAAGGACTCCAAAGGAGCTGGAAGAAGCAGAGGAGGAGGGGGGTGAAAGAATCACTGGTGGTGTCAGGGGTAAGGCTCCAGCCTAGATCACGACAGCTGCTCCAGGACTGACCCAGCTCCCACTGAACGTGCAGGGAGGAGGAGGTCCAGCAGGGAAAACTACCATGGAGCAGAGGAAAGGTGACCCACACCTTACCCCCTCCCCATCAGAAGCTGCCTCTCTGTGGGGCTGAGCAGTGCTCCAAGGGCTGCAGGAGCACTGTGCCCCAAGAAATAGGGCTGGGACAGGACACCCAGGAAAGCCTCTGCCCTGAGTCCCTCTGGGTCCCCTTCTCCCACAGCATGAGCTCCTCTGGTCCCCAAGAGACACTTTTCCAGTTTGGACTTCGAGGCTGTAACACCTGCCATGAGCTGTGTCTGCCCCCAGCCCACTGCACCCCCTCTCCTTGTGCCTGTGTGGGGACATGGGCCCGAGTGGCTGCTTGGTGAGGACAGGGTCCCACTCACTTACAGGGCCACTGCAGAGGCCATGGCAGGAGGGTTCCCTGCCCACGCTCCCCCCCAAGCCCCAGGATGCTCCACACACCAGGTGTTTCAGAAAGCACCAGGACTTCACCAGGGCAGGATCAGAGGGGACAAACAGAGCCCCTTTGGGCTCTGCCCATCGTGTCACCATGAGGAGCTGGCACAGCTCTGCTCCCAATCCCTTTTCCTTCTCCCTCCTCCTACTCTGTGCTCAGGGGAGGGGACAGGCCTGGGGGGAGCTGTGAGAGGCAAGGACACCCCAGCACCTTGCAAGAGAATCGTGTGCAGGCTCAGCCCCGTGTCCTCAGGTGTCACCACCACAGTCTCCTGGGCCGTGTCCCCCGCAGTGGCCAGGCTGGTGGCTCCACGCCATGGCAGTGGATACCAGGGTGCTCTGCTGGGGCCAGCCTGGCTCTGGCATCATGTCCTGGTGGTGATGGCAGCTCCTGAGCCCGGCTCCCCTCTGGACATGGTCAGTCTGGCCAGGCAGGAGCTGGGCCATACCCCTGGGATGGTGGCACTGAGGAGCAGAGATGCTGTGAGACCCTGGGCTGTGGCAGCCACCCCCTCCCCACTGCTGAGCACACATGAGGGACACATCCTCTCAT
This sequence comes from Serinus canaria, assembly GCF_022539315.1. Lineage (NCBI taxonomy): Eukaryota > Metazoa > Chordata > Aves > Passeriformes > Fringillidae > Serinus > Serinus canaria. Next base: position 9,331,886 of record NC_066329.1, read on the forward strand.
GCAGGTGGCCCAGGGGATGGTGTGAACCCCTGCACCCCACTGGGGCCTGGGGAGAACCCTCCAGGAGATGGGGCCCTGAGGAGGAAGGATGATCCCGACTTCCCAGCACCTCCCTGCTCACAAGGGGTGGAAGAGCATGGGGCTGGCACTTCCTGTCTCCCCTCCCCAGAGTCCTACCTGTGGTCACCAGCTACCGGAGTGCTGTGCAATGTCCCCTGTTCCACGTGGCTCTGTGCCCTGGGGGCAGCGAGGGGACTGTGTGAACAGACCTCAGGTCAGTCATTAGCAGCTGCAAAAGAAACAACCAACGCAGCAAAGGGAGAGAAACAGGGCATTGCCCTCAGGCACAGCCTAGCCAAGCTGGCAGGAGCCTGGCAGGAGGGTTGGACATGGACCTTCCTGTCCCTGTCCCCTTGCAGGGTGAAGGAGCTGAGCCAGGCACAGGGGGGGCATTGGAACGACCACACCAGAAATGATGGCAATGCCCCAAACTGTCCCTACCTCACTGGAAGCAGGGACTGATTGCCACTGCCACTGCCACTTCTGCTGCCACCTCTGCCCCTGCCCTGGGGTAAACCTGAGCCACTGGGACCCTGTGGTTCCACAGGCACTGGTTAAACTGGGACAATTGGCAGTCACAGCCATGAGTGCTGCTTCATCTCCTGGGGGATTTGGGGACACGTGGCCGGTGCCAGCAGCCAGCTCACATCTGTGCCCTGCCCTGCCCTGCCCTGCCCTGCCCTGCCTGCCTGGGCAGACCAGGACGGCAGCAGGTCCCGGGGGATCCGGGCCGTGATGACTCTGCAGTTCAGCTGCGGAGCCGCTCCTGCTTCCCACGGCTCGTTGTCACCACACGGCGCTGCCGGCAGGACAGTCCCTGCCGTGGGGGCAGCACGTCCGGGCGGCGTTTGCAGCCCAGCTGCGGTGGGGCCGAGCAGCCGGAATGAGCTGTGGAGATGGCACTGAGCTTCTGGCACATGGATCCCCTGCTGGATTCCAGCGGGAGGTGCCTGTGCTGGGGCAGGATGGCCTCTGTGGCCTGGGAATGAAGCACATCCCAGGGGACAGGGAGGGAAAAACAATTTTGTGCAGACAGGACTCATCTAAACACTCGTCTTGGGCATGAGCTTCAGCTGCCTCTGCCATAGTCGTAGGTGGCACATACAGTGGACCTGGGGGCTGGACACCCGAATTAAATGGGGCTAAACCCCCTCCTCGAATGAGGAGAGAGGGAGGAAGAGGAGCACAAGCTCCACTGCAGGCAGGAGCTGGGAGATGAGGGCACAACAGGCCAGAGATCCCAGAGAGATGATGTCTGGGATGTCGCATCCAGGCACTCTGAGCCTCCACATCTCAGCAGGGTGGGCAGACACCCCGGCCCTGTGCCCTGCCAGCTCTGCCTGACCCTCGCTGCCATCCAGCAGAGCCCAGGCTCTGGCACAGCCCAGGCTCCGGTGCTGCTGCAGGGGTGCCGGGCACTGCTGCCTTTGTCTGCAGCTCTGGGGCTGGGCAGCCCGGCAGAAAAGGGTTGTGAGGGTTGTGAAAGGCTCCTTGCAAGCCCACAGCGCCTGAAAATCTGATTATTTCTGGGCTCCTTCTGGCTCCCAGGCAGGACCTACCCTCACACACAAAAGGCTGCGAGACAATGAGGGAGAGAAAATGGCTCCGCAAGAAGAGCATCTGCCAGGTTAACGCTGAGGGGAGGGAAGGGCTGGGCTGTGCCCTGGGGCTGCTGGCCCCAGCCTCGCCTCTAACCCCGCCTAGGATCATCAGCTTTAGGAGAAAATGGGGGCTTGGAGACAAAGCACTATGACAGCATTTTGGCTACAAATCCTCCCAGGAGCATTGAAAATCAGGCAAGAATCCATTTACCTGGCAGGAGCCCTATTCTTGATGAGGATTCTGGAAAAAAAAAATACAAACAAGCTGTGCAGCAGTTAGTTCTGATTTGGGGGAGGGGGCTGCAGTCGGTGTCCGAGGGGGGGGTGGGCTGCCCAGCGCTACCACAGGACCGGGATCACCGGGATCGCCCGCCGGGCCGGGATGTGCCGGGAACACGCTGCGGGATGCGCGGCTGCTCCTGTCCTAACAAAGGGAGGGGGCCCGGCCTGGCACCCCCGGGGAAGGAGGGGGATCCTACCGGGGGGGCCTCTCGTGGGGTTATTTATAACCAAGGAATATTATATTGAGAAGGTGGGTATTTTCTGGGCATGGAGAGGAGGCAGCAGCCGCATCCGCCTGCTCCGCACCTCCCGGAGAGATGCCCGCAGGACCCCCCGAGTCCCGGGGCGACATCACCCCCGCTCCCGGCCGGAGGTGGGGGCGGTCCCCGGGCTCCCCGCGCCCCCAGACCCCATCCCCGTCCGCAGGGAGCGGTGCCATGTCCGCGGTGCGTTACCTGCTCCCGGGGGGCCGGGCTGGGTCTGGGGGGCGCCGGTTCCGCTCGCTCCTGCCCGCCGCGCCGCTCCTTTGTGCTGGAGCTTTCCCAGAGCATCCCTGAGGAAGAGGCGGCCAAGCAAACTCCTCCTCCAGCAGCCCCCGGCCCCCCCGGCCCTACCTACGGCGCAGGAGGATGCTGCAACTCGCATTAAATTTTAATGCTGGAAATGCGGCCGAGTCACCTTTTCCCCGCGCCGCTCCCGCTGCAGGAGACCCTGGGGACCCTTTTGCCACGACAGCGGCTGCAAATGCCGCTGTCACCCCCTGCCAGGCATTGCTCGCCGTGAAGTCACGGGCTCCCCACAGCCATGGGTGTGACCCAGGGGACGGGGGACAAGGGGGGCAGGGGCTGTCGGGCACATCCCTGGGGACACAGTGGCAGGATGAGGCCGGGCTCGGTGGGGACAGATGGCAGACAGACCAGCCCGGCTTGGGAACACAGCCCTGTCCAAGGACAGCCCCCCCACATGCTGGGGCCAGTTCCCCTCCCGTCCGGGGGCTGTGACAGCCCCTCCGCAGCGCTCTGCAGCTGCTGGGCTCCCGCATTGTTCTCCAAGTCCCCGCCGGCTCTCCGGGGACCCCCTGGTCTCGCCGCCAGCTGCCCGCCGTGCCTGGCCATGTGCTGGCCCCGCTCCCGGACCCCTTGTCCCCCCAGGGCTCTGGAGCTGCGCAGAGACGGGGGGGGTACCCAGGGCGGGGGGTGACAGGAAGCTCCGCTCCTCGGGTCTCCCTGGCTGCCGGCCCCGGCCGGGTTTGCCCTGGGGAGCAGGAGGGTTTCATTCAGCCCATCCCACAACTTTTTGTTTCGTCTTCTATTTAGCCTTTTTTAATTGTGATTTCCTGCGGAGAGAATCCCTTTCTGGGCAGCATTCCCTCCGCTGGTGGCCTTGCTGCTGCAAATGTCATGGATGGGACATTTTCACCACATCAAACATTTCTTCCAGAGCTCTTCTGAAATGAGGAATTTTTCCAGAGCAGCCTTTCCCGGCTGCATTTCCAGCTTTGGCTGCACACTGGGTGTGCAGGAGTGAGGGATGTGTGGCAGGATGGGTGCAGAGGTGTGTACAGGTGGGTGACAGTGCTGGGATGGGTACAGGGTGTGCATGGACACAGGCATACGTTCACACTGGCTTGATCCTGCAGCTCCTTTCAGCCCCTAGCAGGTGCTGGAAGAACAGATGGTCTCTGTGGGGTGGTGGGATGCGGGGATCCTGCAGAGCCCCTGCACCCGGGCAGAAAAATTCCCCTCCACCTCATCCCTGCCGCTGCAGAGCCCCACTTCGCCCTCGGGAGTGGCATCACTCCCGGCCACGCTCCCCCATGGCCCTCATCCCCAACTGCCAGCGCCGCCGTGGACAACTGAGCCTTTATTGAGCTTTGTCCCCGCTCAGGGGACAGACGGGGCCCGGGGCGGGGGGGCTCCGGCACCGCGGTCACTGCTGGACCCTGCGGATGGACTGGACCTGGCCCGTCTGAGCGTGGGACCCCCATTCCCGCACGTGCTTGTACTCGCCCGCGGGGCTGTCGCTCTCCAGGAGGTACTGGAAGCCCCGGTAGCCCGGATACTGCGAGCAGACCCACCTGCGACAGAGCAGAGAGCGGCGATGGCTCGGGGCTGGCGGCACCGCGGAGCACCGGCAGCTGCCAGAGCATCCTCGGCCCTGCTGCCAGTGCATCCTCGGCTCCGCTGCCAGAGCATCCTCGGCCCCGCTGCGCGCCCCGGCGGTCCCGGCAGGCTGCGACCCCCGGGTACTCACGCTCCGGAACGGACAAGGAAGGAGCCCACGGTGCTGCTGCCCCAGCCCAAGGCGGGCAGCGAGGGGCAGTCGTCGCTCATCTCTGCCCGCTTGCCCTGGAAGTTCTCCTCCTCAAAGAGCATCAACCTGCTCCGTCCGTGGTCCTGCGAGCGAGACGGGCACGGCTTTGGCACTGCCACCCTGGCCAGAGGTGGGCAACGCGGGCCGCCCCGCGGGGGGAGCCGGGGCGGGGGCACTCACGGCGCAGGCGATGGGGCGGAAGGAGCACATCCTCTCCACGTGGTAGGCGTTGCTGCCGCTCCACGCCTCCCAGCACGGGTACTCGCCGCGCTCCAGCACGAACTGCTGCCCCTGGAAGCCGCAGTGCTCGAAGCCTGCCCACCTGCCGGGGCGGGAGGGGTGAGACTCCTAGCGTGCCCAGCACCTCACTCACAGCCGGGCTGTGCTCGCTGCGCCCAGCGGTGCCCACAGGAGGCAGCTCGGGTAGCAAAAGGCACTGGAGGCCGCCATGCTCCAACCCCCCTGCTATCCGTGGGGTCCCGCAGCACCGTGGGATGGCAGTGCCCCGGGACCCCCACTCACGCCCCGCTCTCGATCTTGCAGGAGCGGACGGTGCTGAAGCCGTGCTCTGGGGTGCTGTAGCAGTCGGTGGTGAACTCGTGCTTCTTGCCCTGGAAGAAAGGCTCATCCCACACCACGATCTGGGGGGAATGGAGGGAGTCAGGGGGCTCTCGCAGATATTGCAGCCCCATTCCCGGGTGTTCACAGGGCATGGTGCTGATCCTGCCCGGGCTCCCGTACCTTCCAGAGACCGGAGGATTTCTTGCAGCGGTGGCTCATGGTGGCTCTGCCAGAGCACAGGGGAAGGGCACAGTTTAAGCTGCCTCTCTGCCCTGATGAAAATGACCTCAGGAGCCCTTGCTGTCCCCTTTCACCAGCAGTGTGGGGGACAACAAGGGGGTTGCTCCATGCTGGAGCAGATGAAGAGCTCTGTGGCTCTCCCTGCCCAGCTGGAGCTGCAATCAGGGCCATGTGGAGCAGCGGGCACCTGGCCCAGTGGGCACCTGGCCCTGGCAGACATCCCTGCCCGTGCCCAGGGAAACTCCTCCTCCCACTGGCAGCTCCCTGAGCCAAAGCCCCGGTGCTGGCAGGGCAGTGCTGAGCTGGGAGCACTGCAGAGGCATGCCCACAGTGACCATCAACCCCTGCCACTGCCACAGCCAGGGACAGCCCCCTATCCCCCAACTCCCACCAGCTCCCAGTGCTGAGGAGAGGTCTAACCCAAGATCTTGGATGTTCCTCCCACAGCTGCTCACTCCCAGGTCCTGCCATGGCATGGGGCAGCTGCCCCAGGCTCCAGCGCTTACCTGGGGTGAGGCACTGGTGCCCAGGGAGGTGACATGTCCAGCAGCCTCCGGCTGGGTTTTTATAGCCTCCAGATAGAGACAGAGCCCAGGGGAGCATTACTGAAACCCCTAACTCAGCACATGGTGGGGAGGAGGGACTGGCCAGAACAAAGGCGCCGTGTCAGAGACGCTGATGAGCCGGGACATCGAGCTGGCCCACCAGGCACGGGCTCTGACCCCCACCCCACAGCTCCAGGGCTGGGGCATCGCCCCCAGGCCCTGCCAGCGCTCCTGCCATGTGCCTTCCCTGGCGTGGGGCTGGGCTGGGGCCGTGTCTCAGCTCTGGCAGCGCTCCCCCTGCCCGCAGGCAATGCTGCCTGCACTGGGGGTGTGGGGAGGTTTCCTCACCCTTTTCTGGGAAGTGGGAGGAAGAACACGTCTCCACTTGCTCTCCCTGCAAGGGCAGAGCAGCTCTGCCCTAAATCTGGGGTGGCTTGTTGCAGGCTGGGCACGCAACAGCCATGGACACCATAAGAAGTGGGGACCAAGGGCCTGGAAAGTGGTGGTGGGGGGTGTAAAAGGCACAGGAGGGACTGGAGATGCAGGTCATGACTTGGGAAGTCATGCTCCCTGCAGCAGCCTCCTGCCTCTGAGTGCTGACAAGACCCTGCTGCCCCCACATTTTGGGGACCTAAACAACTTCCAGCTTTGCTCACAGTGACCCATACACCTCACAAATCATCCTGGGGTGGTGCCAGGGCTCCAAAGGCTGGGCAGAGGCACCCACCCGGCCTGCCCCACAGAGCAGGCAGCAGGCAATGGAAGCTCTTGAGCCCAATGGGAAAACCCGTGTCCACGGGGAGTGCTGTGTTTTGGGACAGAGTTTGCTAGAAAACTGGCAGGAGGCTGAGCCAGAGTCCCCCTCATGCAGCTGCAGCAGCCCTGTGAGCCCTGGGCACCCTGGGGGAGGCAGAGCAGGGCAGCTGGGGAGACTCAGCACAACAGGCTGCCCCAGGGCACAGCAGGGCTGCACGGGCAGTCCCTGCCACCTGCAAGCCCAGCAAAAGCCCTCTTGGCACTGGCACAATTTGTCCCTGGCCTCTTGCTGTGGCCTGAGCTAAACTCAGCTTGTGCTGGTCACCAGCACAGTGACCACCACTCACTCGCTGTCCACGCCATGTCCTGGCAGTGTGACATGGTCACTGGAGCCTGTGCCCCCACGGTGGCACTCAGTGCCAGGCAGGGATGCAGCAGCAGGAAATCCACAGGCAGTGGGACTCACCAGGACAGAACAAACCCTCATCCCCATGCCCTCTGTGGCCACACTGTGCCAGCTCTGGCTGTCTGCTTCCAGGGCAGCTCTTTGCTGTGGTGGAGCTGTGCATCTCTGTGCCAGGGAGGGATGGGGCAGTGAGGGCACAGGGTCCATGGCAGGGCAGAGATTTTGGATCTGGGGGGCTCAGGAATGGCCAAGGATTGATCCCTGCTGTCAGGGAAGCCCATGGGGATGCTGGGCGCTCAGTATGAAGCAAAGCAACCTTCAGGAGCAGAGCTTCGCCCCTCTGATCTGGTTTTCCAACGCCGAGGTTCAAAGGTGCTGGGGACTGGGAGGGGAAGCAGAGCCAAGAGCAGGGGGTGGGTGAGACCTGGTGATTAATGCCCAGGAGGCACAGGGGAGGCAGCACAGGCAGAGCACCCATACTGGCTCTGGGAGGAAGAGAGGGCAGATTAAATTAGAAATCTGGATAAAAACCATGGAAACGAGCACAAATTGAGATTGTGAATCATAAAACACTGCTCAGTATCAAGATGAGAACCAGACTGAGCCAATGCCCAGGGTGATGGGGCAGCAGACCCCACACCCAGCCATGTCACGGGCACAGCACACCTCCTGAAAAACCTCGGGAAAAGAAGGGATCAATACATTCTTTTTGTTGGGGATTTTGTGCAATGGCCCAGAGGGTGCAGCTGGATCCCACCACTGCTGGGTGACACATGAGAGGAACAAAAGAGGAGGGCAGCACACGGGGCTCTGAGCCCTGTGCCCGCACACCCCCGGGTGAGGCACTGCTGGTGCTGGATGCTGTGGGACGCTGAGGGTGCTGGACAGGGGTGTGGAAATGTAGAAAAACTGATCAGAGGCTCAGAGGGACTCAGGGGAAGGTCCCCTCGAGGTGCCATGGGGTGGGGGAGATGTGGCACCAGAGCTGCTGCGGGGACTGGTGCCAGTGCATCCCCAACCAGCCACCTCATGACCATCCTTCACTAGTCAGACAGAACTGATGCTCCAAAACCATGAATGTGGTGGTGGCAGAACCAGGGGTGGTACAGGGTGACCACATCACAGGGAAATGGGCTAAACAGCAAAGGAAGAAGCCTGCCAGTGAGCAGGGACATTCCCAAGAGAGAGCAAACACTGTTTTCAGGCACTCAGGTGGTTCGGAAAGTGTCAGCTTCGATTACACATCCTTTGGAAAAAAACCTGACTCCTGAAGCATTTCAGAACATTTCAGGTGTCTCTTTCTGGCATCTCCAGGGCAGCGCTGCCGGTGCTTGCGGGCACGGGGAGAGGTTCAGTGTTTGGAGGGGAGGACCGGGCACAGCGCGGCCGCAGGCCCTGCATGGCGGGGCTGGGAGCGGGGTGTCGCCGCGGGCCCTGGGCCGGGGAGCTGGGCACGGGAGGTGTTCCTGTGCCGGTGCCGGCGCCGGCCGGGCCGTGCCAGGGCTATATATGCCCTGCCGGGGCGGCCGCACGCGGGGCAGCGGGTGCCGGGCGAGCTGCAAAGTGGCACGGTCAGGTCTTCTGTTGTGCCGGGGGCACAAAGGAAAGTGCTGGGTTCAGCGGCTGGGCACGGGGCCGGGGAGAGGCTTCCAGCTCGCCCAGCGCTTTGCAGGATGTGATGACTGGGCGGCCGCGCAGACACTGATGAGCTGGCAGTTCCTTTGTCAGCCCGCCCGGGGGTCTGCCCTTGCCAGGCTATAAAGTGGGGGCCTCGCGGCGCCCCGAAACACAAGCCCGCTCACTCCAACAAGAAGCAGCAGCTGCCCAGGTAAGAGGACAAAGTCCCCGGACACCGGGCTGCAGCGGACCCGAGGTGGGGAGAGGGAAACTCAGGGTCTAAGCCGTGACCACCGCTGTGGTGGTCACGTCTGGGAGCACCTCTGTGCTCAGCATCCCACCGCCCCCCACTCCCCGGGGAGCTGCTGCTGACACTCACCTGCGGGGCCACAGCAGGGTGCCAGCTGCAGGGCCTCAGCAGACCAGGGCTGTCCCCTTCCCATCGCTCACATGCTTGCCCGATATCCCCCGGGCTCCCAGGTGCACCCCATGCGGGATGGCCCCAGTGCCTGGCACAGCACCAGGCCCCATCCCTGGGCACTCCTACAGTGCTGGGACCATGCTCAGGGCTCTCCTGACCACAGAAGGAGAGTGTGGATTCCAGGACCTCCTGTGATCCCCCTGGTGAAGGCAGGATCCTTGCCTGTGCCTGCTGGAGAACCTTCCAGCAGCTCCTCTAGTGGCCCTGCCCACCCACCCCATGGAGAGTCCCCATCCAGATGATACCGTTCCTGGGGTGGGTTGTGGGTGCCCACATCCATTCCTCCCTCTAACCTGCTGCTGGTGCCCTGTCACAGACTTGAGCCCACCACCGCAATGTCTGAGACCACAAAACCCGCTGCTCCCGGCCAGGCTGCGGATGACAAGGAGAAGGCAGCTCCTGCTCCAACCCCATCCCTCGACCCTGCTCCTGTCGCAAACAGCAAGGGCGAGGAGCCCTCCCCAGAAGCCTTCAGGGTAAGCCCTGTGGCTCCCCATGTGCAGGGACACGCTCCGGGCTGAGGGACAAGGGCAGGAGGAGATTGTTCCAGGGGGAAGGACTGAGGAAGTGTGGGTGATGCCATCCCTGCTCTGTCCCTCTGACAGCAGGCACGGAATTTGGGCAGCTGCTGCAGGAGGAACAGTCTGAAGATGCCTTGGCCAGGACAGCTTGTTGGGGACCACAGGCTTTGGAAGTGCTCTCCCCTGGGTTGTGGTGTCAGGCTGGCTGCTGTCACCTGCTCCCTCTAGGCACCCCCTGCATTCAGGGGTCCTGTGGGGAGGTGGAGGGGACACTTAGAAGTGACAGAGCCAGCACTGAAATGCCACAGTAATACCAGCATGCCATCAGGGCACAGCAGCAGGGCTGGCATGGTGGGAGAGTGATACGAGGGCTCCGGTGACACCGTGCCAGGCTGAGAAGGCCAAGGTGCAGACAGAGCACCTGGAGAAGCAGCTCCTTCACACCAGTGTGGGCACCAGCAGCAGCAAAACCAGCAGTAGGATGAGGCCATCTTGGGGGAGCCTTCCTGTGCTCAGCCTGTGCTGGGCATGCCTGTGCACAGAGCCCAGCTCAACATGGGTGGGCACCAGAACTGAGAAGCTGCAGGAAGGCTTGGAGAGCCGAGGGGGACACGTGGAGCAGTGGGCTCAGGCAGTGGTCACCCAGGACCAGCCTGCCCTCCCTGTGCATGCCTGTCCTCATCCAACCCTTTCCTTGCACCCCCAGATTGTTGTCTTTGACCAGGAGAACTTCCAGGGCAGGCAGATGGAGTTCACCGCCGAGTGCCTGAACCTGGCTGACCGTGGCTTCGACCGGGTGCGCAGCGTCATTGTCACCTCCGGACCGTAAGTGACCCCAGCCACGGAGGGGGCTGTGACCCTGGGGATGTTCCCGGTGGGTGGGGACACAGCCCTGGGCACTATGTGATGTTCAGGGACATTTCGCTGCTGCTTGGGCAGAGCACAGCAGGGCCAGCACAGGAGCAGAGAGGGCATCCCGGATCTCCTTCGAGGAGGACAGGAGGGCCAGGTTGGGTGGGAAGGATGCCAGGGTCATATGCAAAGCAAAGGGCACCAGAGGCAAAGCCAGGGGCTGAGGAAACATGTCCATCATTTCAGCCACCTGGAGCTGTGCATGGAATACAAGGGACCTGCAGATTTTAGAGAAGTCAAGGTGAAATGAGGTGGGATCCTTGGGCCAGGATGGGGCAGGCAGGGACGGGCAGGGACAAGCACCCGCCTGCACCCAGGCAGCTGAGCAGCAACAAGGGGGCTGGGCAGGTCTCAAAGCCATGGGAACAGTTGACACAGGCAGGGACAAAAACGATCCCCAAAGCAGATAACTGAGCAGACAGATGATCTCCATGTTGAAAGAGCATCCCACCGTGGCGTGCCTGGCTGGAAACAGCGTACCCAGGAATGCAGGGGGGCTGGTAGAGCTGTGGGGAGGATGCACAGGACATGGCTTGTCCTGACAGCATCCCTGAGGGACCAGGAGGATGACCTGGAATGACACCATGCAGCACCTATGACTTTTTTATTAGGGACCCAGAATATCCAACTCTTCTTGAAACAAAGGAGGGATGGAGCAGCCTGGAAGGAGCTCAGATATGATACCTGGGAAGCTGCATTAGACATAGAAAGGGTGAAACTGGGAGGAGAGAACTTGGGTATCATTGGGGTCCTTAGAAGCTTTTTTGAGAGTCACTGATGGAACTCTGCATCCAAAAATGTGCTTAGGGAAAGACAAAAGCAAAACAACCAAGCTGAGCTTTAGCAGCCAGCTTGAGGCTGTGCAGCCTGAGGTACCTGAACACATCTCCTGCCAGCAGGAAAACCCCTGCTGGCATCTGCAGGAAGAGCTGTTCTGCAGGGAAAGGGGAAGCAGCAAATGCAGAACTGTTGTGGTGCTGGGGGCTTCGGGAGCCCCACACCCATGACATTCCCAGCACCTCAGCACCTCCTGGCTCTGCTGAGGGGGTGACATTGCAGCTGGGTGAGCCCCATTCCCAGCAGTGGGATGGGTGCCAGCGCTGGCTGGCGCTGGAGCAGTGAGGCGTGCAGGCATGCCAGGGTTACACAGCCCAGGCAGGAGGGACAACAGAGTCCTGAGCTGACTCTGTGGGGTCACCAGCTGTGCAGGGGTCCTGCTGGTCCCCTGCTGAGGAAGAGGAGCACTGTGAGTGCTGGTGCCTGCTGCAGGTTTGGACACTCACACACCAGTGAGCTTCCAGCCTGGAGCCCATGGATCAATGCTGGCTCTGCACAGGCCACTGTGCCTGGTCCATGAGAAAGGTGGGAATGGGGTGGGGCCTCAGCCTTTCTGGAGACCCCTCCACTGTCCTGCAAGCTGGCTGAGTAGGAGGGGAACTACTGGATGGCACCTGACCCGCTCTTTGCCCACCTCTCTCCCCAGCTGGGTGGCCTACGAGCAGGCCAACATGCGTGGGGAGATGTTCATCCTGGAGAAGGGCGAGTACCCTCGCTGGGACACCTGGTCCAGCAGCTACCGGAGCGACTGCTTCATGTCCATGCGTCCCATCAAAATGGTGAGTGCTGGGGAGCAGAGAGCCTGGTGGGGTCTGCCCAGGGCTGTGTGCTCGATGCCTCACTGCAGCAAAGCTCCAGGGCTTTGGCCACACTGCCCAGCACCCTCCCTCTGTCTTCCCCAGGAGGCTGAGGACCACAAAATCTCCCTCTACGAGTCTGCTGACTTCAAGGGCAATAAGATGGAAATCCAGGAGGACGACGTGCCCAGCCTCTGGGCTTATGGCTTCTGCGACCGCGTGGGCAGCGTGCAGGTGCCCAGTGGAACGTAAGCTGGGCTGCACTGGCAGCTGCCTCGTGCCAGGCTCCCTGTCCTCCCTAACCAGCTGCTGTGGGCTCTCAGGCAGCTAGAAAATGCTGCATGGCTGATCTTGGTGGCACGGCTGTTTCTGGTGGCACGGCTGTTTCTGGTGGCATGGTGTTTTCGGTTGGCGTGGCTGTTTTGGGTGGTGTGGCTGATTGTAGTGGTGTGGCCCATCCCCCAGAGGTTGGTGGCCAGCACAGGGAGGCCCCACCAGTCCCCCCGAGCACCCACCAGCCATGTGGCTGCTGCCTGGAGAGGCCAACCCCGCTCAGGTGCCCTGTATTTGCTTTTCCCACAGTTGGGTCGGGTACCAGTACCCTGGCTACAGAGGCTACCAGTACCTCTTTGAGACCGGAGACTTCCGACACTGGAATGAGTGGTCTGCCTTCCAGCCCCAGATCCAGTCCATCCGCCGCATCCGGGACATGCAGTGGGACCAGAAGGGCACCTTTGTCACCCCCGACGCGCCCTCTGACTGAGCGTGCTGCCTGCTAGCTACGAGTCCCGGGCCCCGTGGGGCACCCCCGCCTCCCCTCGCGCTCGCCTGCCCAGCACTTTCCTTGTACATTGCACATTCCCTGGATGTACTCTACCTTGTGAGGCAAATTAAAAAAAAACCAGAAGATTAGAACTGCTCGGGGGTCCGTGGTGCATGAACGCGGCTCCGCTTGTCCGGGATGTGCCAGCCTTGCACTGGAGCCGGGTGGGATACGGGGGAGGGGGGTTTTGCCAGGGAAATGTCTCATGCAGAAACTCCCCGCGTTGGGGTTGGGACACAGGAGACCCTCGGTGTGGGGGAAGGGGGTGGCAAAGGCTCTGCAGCCCAACCCCATCAGCCTCCATGGGGACCCTCTCAGCTGGGGGACTCGGGGTGCCCCGGGAGCTGCGGAATCTGGGTGGGCTCTTGGCTCTGTCCACGGAATCCAGGACGGGCTCCTGGCTCCGTCCACGCCTGGGGGACCGGGGGGATGCGAGGGGTCCTGGGTCCCTGCCCGTGGGATCCACCTGGGCGCTAATTAACAGCCGATATTGCAGTCAATCGAAGACCGATTCACTTTCAAGGAGGTTTTTTTTTTTTCCCCCATCGGACGCTGTTCCTCCTCACCGGGCACTTCTTTGCCGCCTCATTCCCCCTTCCCATCCTGTTGCCCCCCAGTCGGGCACCTCGGGTGGCATTTCCTTGCGCTCCCACGCCGCTAATTAGCGACGGCGGTGATTAATTACAGCGATAGCAGTGACGGCAGGGCGCTGCACACAGGCAGCACCGGGACAGGGGCGGGGACCGGGGATAACGGTGAGGCCGCGGCAGCGCGGTGCGGAGCGCTCCCGGCAACTGGCGGGGGCGGCTGCGGAGCCACGGCCGGTACCGGCAAGGGCAACAGGGCATGGGGGGGCGGCAGGCAGGGGGACAGGCAGGGGGACGGGTTGAGGCTCGGTCCCGGGCTCGGTCCCCCGGTGCCGCCCGCTGCCCGGCGCGCGCGGCGCACGCGCGGAGCGGCGGGCGGGGATCCCGGCCCCGTGTGCGCGTGACGTCGCCGCGTCTCGCGCCGCTCCGGGCCGGTGGCGGCCCCGGTGAGTGCGGGGGGCACCGGGGGCAGCGGGGGGAGCGACCCGGCCCGGCCCGGCCCGGGAACCGCGTGTGCCTCTGCCGTTTGTCCCCCCAGCCGCGGCGGCTGGCAGGTGACAGCGGCCGGGCTGCGCGGCGGGCGGTGCCTGGCACCGGCGGGCGCCGCCTGGTAGCGGCTCGGGGCTCGGTGGGTGGCGCGGGCGAAGCGAACGGGGCGCGGAGCGGCGGGGGATGCTCGGTGCGCAGTGCGGGGGGTGCGCGGTGCGCGGTGCTGGGGACACCGGGTGGTGATGCGTGATCGGAGCGGGGCAGGGTGTTCGGTGCTGGGGACACGGAGCGGTGCTCGGTGTGCGGTACTGGGGACACGGAGCGGTGCTCGGTGCTGGGTGTTCGGTGCAGAGTGCTCAGAGTACTGCTGGGTGCACAGTACAGGATGCTCGGTGCGGGGTGCTCAGCGCAGGATGCTCAGTTCAGAGCGTGGTGCTGGGTGCAGGGTGCTCAGTGCAGTGCAGGGTGTGCTGAGGTGCCTACAGGGTGCTCAGTGCACAGAACACAGTGCAGGATACACGGCAGGTGGGACAAGGTGCTCAGTGCAGGATTCTCCTCGTACGTTTGTCCTCCCATTCTGCTCTTTGGCAGACAGTGCCCTCTCCTCCCTCCCGTAGCTCCCCTCTGGCAGCCCAGCACCAAGCCGTGCCCCCATAACCTGAGCACTGCCATACACAGAGGCACCCATGGGCTGGGGCTGTCCGTCTGTCCAGGTGTCCAGAGCTCAGCCAGGGTTGGGACTGCCCTTCTATACCAGGATGAGCGTGGTGGCCTAGGCAGAGTGGCTGCCCAGTGGGAGGCTGCACCTGCAGGTCTTGGGCAGCATCAGCCTCTGCTGAGGCTTGAGAGGTGTTGGCAGCACCGAGGTTGGGGTGGCTGTGGGATGTGGGTCCCTTGGCAGGGGGTGCAGATGGGCTCCTGAGCAGCTGTGTTGTCACCTTGCAGCCCACACAAAGCACTGGCACTCTCTTGGCAGTGCCCATCTGTTACTGTGCCCTATGTGGCAGGGATGTGACATCCACGCTTTGTCCAGCTCAAGTTCTTGGGACTCATGGCTGGAGTTGCTGGCACTGGGGCCAGCAAGCATGAGCTGAGCTGCCCTCCTGGGCAGGCAGGGGATGGTTTGCATCACAGAGGCCTTTGCTCTGTCCCTCTCTGTGTTTGTTTGCATGCTCAGGCTCTGTCCAAAAGTCATCTCACAGCTTGAAACCCCTTCAGACACCTCCCCTGTGCCAGGCCCCGCCGGCTGCTTGGACTCTGTTTCAGGAGCGGAGTCCCCCCTCAGCACAGCCGTGCTGCTCCCTTCTGCTCAGGCACCGAGCAATGGTGAGTGGGGAGATCCCAAAGATTGGTGCCAACAGGTTTCCAGATTTGCTGTGTGTTCTGTGGGGATGCTGCAGGCTGCTTGTGGGGAGCTGTCAAGTGCCAACGCGGGCACCTGCCAGCGGGGTTTGCCATCACATGCAGGTGGCAGCTGGTGCCCTGAGGCTGCTGCATGTGGCACCACAGGAGCGGCTCTGCTGCAGAGCCTGAGGGGAGCCCAGGGGTCTGTGTGGAGTCACACAAGGGAGGCAGCCTGGAATTTGGGGGACAGCAGCTGAACTGGGCACTGTGTGAGTCCTCCCGAGCATCACCCACAGCAGCTGGCATTGGGGGGCTTCACTGTGGGGGGATGTGGCAGGTTGAGACCTGGGCTCTCTGTAGGACACTGGTGGGCTCACCAGCATGGTCAGGCTCATGCCATGGCTATCCTCTGCCTGTAGGCTTTACAAGCAGTATTAGTAATTTCTGTCGCTATTTTAAGGAGATTTTTCCGAAGGCAGTTTGCATTCCGGGTACGCTCAGCCTTTGGGGATGTGTGGGATGGCAGGAGCGCTGTTAAAATGCGGGGACTGTCAAGAAGATTTTTGGAGAGAGAAAACAAACCCCCAGCAGGTGGTTTTATTTGGCACCGTGCAGATGTGCCTTGTGATGAATTTGTGATGCCTTGAGGAACCTCAGCCTCACGCCTCGGCCCAGCACGTTTCCTTCCAGATTCCACAGGCAGCGGGCACACAGAACCCTGGAGAAGCTTGCCCTGGTGTTGGCTGCCCGCTTTGGTTCACTCTGTTTTCCAAGCCCTGTCTGCCTCCAGAATTCCTGCAGGAATTCTCTCAAAGATTTCCCCTCTCAAGGTGAATGATGCCTTTTTGCCCCCCTTTTGGTCCCCAGTCCGTGCTGTGGTGCCTCACAGTGTGACTGCAGGCAAGGGGGTGGCCCTGCCACAGGAGCCCCTTGTCCCCTCCCAGGGACATCAAACAAGAGCAGCAGCGGGGGTTGCTCAACACGCAGTGCTCGGAAGTGAAGCAAGCAGCTGCTTCCCACTGTGCATTCCCAGGCAGTGACCCCAGAGTGAGACTGAGGGCTCTGAAGGGGCTGAAGCATGCAGGTGCTTCTCCACTGAGGAATGGCCATGAGCATGTTGGCTCCAGAGCCACAGGCTGCAGTGCTGGGGCAGGGGAAGCTTTTCCAGCACTTCTGTTCCTGCTTGGTGCTGGGAGGGATCCTGTGGTGCAAGCAGCTGTTGCTGGCTGTGGCTGAGCTTCAAGGGGAGTGGGATAAGAGCCAGCCCCCCTCGGGCAGCTGTGCTCAGAGCTGGCTGTGAGCCAGCGTGGCCAGGTGGCACTCAGGGCATGGGCACAGGCCTTGGTGGCCCAGCGTTTGCAGATGCAAGTGGCAGCAGAGGAGGAGCAGGGCTCCAGCTGGGCTGGTGCAGACAGGAAGGAGCTCGGATGTGCTGTGCAGGGTGCTTTGGCTGATGAGGCAGCAGCGGCGCAGGCTCGGAAGGACCCAGTTCTGTTTCTTCCATCGGTGGTTTCACAAGGGCTTCACCCGTGCCAGGGCCTGGGAGTGGTCAGTGCCCATCCTCGGTGGGGCTGGGAGTGGGAGGCCACAAACACACATTGCTGAAGTGGGTGCTGGTGCTTCCCAAAGTTTCTGGCTTTGTGGAGATGCCAAATGTTTGCCTTTGTGGCATCCGTTGTGCTGAGGATGGCTGGGCATTGCTGGAGATCCTGGGTCTGGTCTGTGCTTGGGTCTGTGCTCCTGAGGGAGCTGCAGGAAACAGGACAAGAACGAGCAGAGGAGCTGGAGAAGATGGGGAGCAGTGTCCCCTCTCCCATCCCTGCATGCAGGGTGAGCAGTGGCACCTCCATCCTTGCTGCCCTGCCCTGCCCTCAGGCAGTGCTTCCAGGGCTGCTGCTGCTGCTGCATGGGGAAATAAAACACTTTGATTTTGTTTCTTAAGCAAATTTGAGGTTTTGGGGTTTGTCTTGCAGAAACAATTTTTTATTTGCAGATCCTGATCTTTGTGCATGCAAGAATGGAGCTTGTTGAGACTTAGGGTTTGGCGTGTGGATTGGGAAAATATTTTTTGAAGATACTTGGTGTTTTTTCTAGCAGTTCCTCTGACTTCTCTTCCTCCCTGTTGTATGGCAGGCTCTGACCACCCACATTCCTTCAAGGGAATATTTGTGCAGTTTTGTGAGGGAAGAGATGTGTTTGCATCAAGCGTGGTGAGTGAACAGGGAGGCTGCAGCCCTCGGCACCCCTCGCCCAGTGCCCCTCTCCCATGGGGATTCCCAGACATACCCTGGACGAGGGGTGAGAGTTGGAGGGAACTGATTAGAGACATGGAGAGGAATCATAGAATCGTCACAGAATCGTGGAATGGTTTGGGTTGGAAGGGATCTTAAAGATCTTCTAGTTCCACCCCCTTTCCTTGGGTAGGGACACCTTCCACTAGACCAAGTTGCTCAGAGCTCCATCCAGCCTGGCCTTGGACATTTCAGGGATGGGGCAGCCACAGCTTCCCTGGGCAAAAGGAGCTGGGGGAGAGCTACGTGCTTTCCCAGAGCTCCTTCCTCAAGCAGGACAATGCAGTCACTGGTCAGGGCACAAGGGGAACCAACGTAGGAGTGTCACCATCAGTGGACCTTTGCTGGCTTTGCCTTTGTCCCCCTGAGGCAGCAACTGCAGAGTAATTACGGAAGGCTGAAGCTCTGTGGGTTAATTAAAAGTCAGGAGCTCCCTCTGAAGTGCAGAGCTCGTGTCCTATTTCAGCACAAGCGTGTCTGACGTGCCTGAGCTTTGCTGCGGTGCAGGCACACGGTGCCAGGTGCTGGGGAGTGGGTAGGTGCCTCCATCCCTGTGTCCTGCCAGCAGCTTCCCCCTTGGGCATTCCATAATTAATCTGCCACTCTGAGCTGAAGGCCGTGTCCCTGCGAGGCTGGCAGGGTGAGTGCTGAGGTTTCCATCTCCCGATGATAAAAAGCCATTGCCGTGCTTGGAACAAGGGATGGGCGGAGGGGAGTTACTGTAAATTGGTGGGATTTTTATTGTTTGAGGAACACTGTACCACTGAGCAGGATAATAAAATGTTTTGCTAATCATAACAGCCTTGAGGCGATAAACCAACAGTCTGTTTGTGCTGTGAAATGTCTGTGGATCCTCTGCTGATGTGATTTAGAGCCTGTTGGAGCTGGCTGGCACAAAGTGCCCCATCCCTGGCTGGGCTCTTTGGGATTTTCAGCTGGAATGATTGGTGTGGCTTAGGGCTCTCACCTTGCAGGCTTTTCTGAGCCAGAAAGTGTTTTAAACTGACACACGCTGCCTTAATCCTCAGGGCAGCAGGTTCTGCTGGTTTATTTTTCTTAGTACTCAGGAGCGAGAATAAATTCCTCTTTGCCCGCTGAGCCTGTTGGGTGCTAAGATGCAGCTTGAGCAGCCTCTGTGTGGTTTGGATGCTGAGGTGGCTGCTTGAACACTCATCTCTGAACTCTTTTGACTGTTATTTTTTTCCTGGGATGATGGTGGCGGTGCAAGTGTAAACCACAGGGCTGTCAGTGCTGTTTGGGGATTTTCCAAGGGACACAGAACTCCAAAGTGCTCCAGACCCAGGTGTTTTTGTTGGGATTGGTTGTGTTTTCACTGGAATTGGCTTCTGTTCCAGTGGATGCCCTGGGTTCATGACCTGCAGTGCAGCTTCAGTTTTAGTCACCAAACCAGTCCTGCTCTCAGTGGTGCTGCTCTTGCCACGTGGAGGCTGACAGCAGCTTCTTTTCTGTTGTGTGGGGTTTTTTTTGAGTGCTGCAGCTTAATTTTTATATCTTCTCTCCAAGGCCATGGCACACCTGCAGCAGAGGTAGGCGCAGAGCCCCTGTGCTACCACTGGGGTGGGTGGGTTGGACTCTGTTCCCACTGTCCCGTGTGATCGATCCGGTTTGTGCTGGGGTGGAGGAGCACAAGCTGGGGGTTGTGCAACAGGGCTGACGCTGCACTCAGTGACCACAGCCACCCCCGTGGTGCCTCTGTGTGCTCCTGGTGGAGATTGGGGCTGGCCCCATGCTCCATGCCCCATGCTTGCTGCCTTCCCGTCCTGCTAAGAGAGATACTTGGGAAATGTTCGGAAATATGCTGTACAAGGTGCCAGCAGGAGCATCCAGGAGGAGCAGAGCTGCCATCAACAGTGCCAGTGTCGGACTGAGCTCAGGTTGGGATGAAGCAGTGGCCCTCAGGCAAGCTATGTTTATTTTTGTCAATGAACTGGAGACTATCAATTCAGTAATTAAATATTGCTGATTTTTAAAGATGTGAGTTGGATATGTTGGGACATTTCTTGCTGACCACAGTTTCTGCTGCTGTTCCGCCACAGGGGCGTCTGCAGATCCTCATCCTTTTATTAAGCATCAACAAATTGAGCTCAAATTTTCCAGGCCACACCTATGTGTTTTGGGGAGGCTGCACTTAATGACACTCATTTCTGGGAATGGTTTAAAGAAAAATGCAACTTTAGATCATATGGGGCTTTTCATAGAAACTGTTTCTGTGGTTGTTTGTAACACTTTAACAAATGGTGTTTCCTTACTGCTGAGGGTGCTGTGCTGGCTCTGGGGCTATTCCGGGGGTGGTTTTTACCCGTTCCCAGCACAGGTGCCAAGGTCAGGGGGGGTTTTGGTCGGGTTTCGGTCAGAGCTGCTGTTGGAGCCCAGCTAGTGGTGACGCCCTGCCCAGCATCAGGAAGGAAGTCACAAACAAGTGCGAGTCTGTGTGTCTGTCCGTGTCTGTGCCTGGGCAGGATCTGGAGCTGTTTCTGGAGCAGGGTGAGTTGGGTGGGCAGTTGGACCACCTCTGTCCCTGCACCTCAGCACTCGGAGCACTGCAGAGGCACATCCAGGGATGCAGCTGCAGCTCCTTGGAGCTGCAGCCTCGTCTGGAGCTGGAATCCTGTAATCTATGGAGGCCAGGCTGAGCAGGAAGCCTCGCAGGGAAGCGCCTGCACTGCGGATAAGACCTTGTAGAGTTCCTGCTGGGTGGAGTTTCCCTCTGGTTTCTCTTTAGTGCTGAGGTGGAGGGGCTGGTGACACTTGATGGCACGAGAGGAGACTGGAATAGCCATTAGTGTCACTGCTGGAAATGTTCTCAGGGACATCCTGCAAGGCCAGGACCTGCTGCGCAGCCAGGGGGAGCTGACTGGGAATGTCCCAGCAGCAGTGACCCTAAGATGGTCCCATGACCATGCTGTGATCCTGGGAGCAGAGTGACATCTGGTGATCTGCCAGGTCCTGGCCCCTCGAGGTGCTCTGCTGCAGCTCCATGTCCCAGACTGTCCCCAGGATGCTCTTGCTTGCAGGATGGCTTCAGCCAAGGTTGCTATGCTCCCTGGCATGGAGCAGTCCTTGTGGGAAACCCAGTGTCCAGGGGTTTGGTTCCCAACCTGGAGATATTTCCTGCCAGGCCTGCAGGTCTTCTGGGGTCTGTCTCCTTTCACTGTCACTGATTTGGGGGCTCTGGTCATAGTCTGACGTGTGTCTGATTTCAGCATTTGCAGCAGGCGAGTCTGGAGCTGCTTCCTCTGGTCAAGACTGTTGTGCTGGCCAGTGTGTGCTGGAATTGTGTCCAGCTGGATTGTCATCCCCTGGGCTTTAAACATCCAGGCTGCTAGGGTCCCCCTGAGATCTCTCTCCTTTCCAGCAGGCTGCATTTCCTAAAAGAGCCGCAGCCCTGCTGCTTCCCTCTGTGTCTCCTGGCTTGGCTGTGCTCTGTGAACAGTGCTGGTGTCTCAGGACAGGTGTGCCAAGTCCAGCTGCCAGCTCTGCCATGAGCTGGGGCCACCAGCTCCAGGAGGAACACCTTTCCCTGGGGCTCAGAGGAGGCTGTGGGGAGGAGCAGAAGGTGCTGAAGAGGAGAGCAGATGTGTGTGCTAAATAAACAAATCAGCACTGTGGCTTCTCTTCCCCATCAGGTGTTTTGGTGGCCACGGGTTCAGCATGAAGCTCAACTAGAAGCACAATGACCGTACGGAGAAAAGGTAAGAGCAAGCTGCTGGATGTGTGATTCCCCTGGGAGGCTGGGTGGCTGCTGCACATCTGTCTCATGATGTTGCACATCTGTCCACACCACCACTGGTGCCCCACTGATCCTGTGCTGCTTTCACAAGCTGGCACGACACCGTGTCAGCCTTCTTCATGCTCAAGTCCCATCAGTACGGGAATACGGAAGACTTGGTGCCTGTAGGACCTCTTGTCACTCTGCTGTCACATCCCCACTGGTCCCCATCCTCCCCCATGCTCTGGGTGGCAACCTTACAAGTGCTCTGCCTAGGGTTAGGGTTATGCCTAGGGTTAGGGTTTTGAAAACCACAAAGCCCATAGCTCCAGGCTGCAAAAAGCATCCCAAAGGGAAAACAAAACTGCCACAACATGGCTTCCTCCATGGCTTCTTCTTTGGAAACAGCCTTGGCCCCCTGATGCTGGCCAGGGACATAGCCCCTGCCCCTGTGTGATATCCCTGTCCTTCCGTGTCCAAGCTGTACTCAGGGGTTTCAGCCCTGGATTGCTGCTGGCACTTTGCTTTCTGCTCCCATGTCACTATTCCCTGCCAGAGTAGCCTCTGAGAGCTCCCTAATCCTGCTCAAGTGGGAAGCTCTCAGAGCCAGCTTGGGCATTTAAAAGGGTGCAGTCTCTGGAAGGGCTGTCTTGACTCAGACAGCCCTGCACCTAATTACACCCTGATTCCTGTGCGCGAGTGTCAGTAGTGTGCGTGAGCATGCGAGAGTGTGAGCGGGTGTGTGAGAGTGTGCACGAGTGTGAGTAGTGTGCAAGAGTGTGCACGAGTGTGAGTGGCCAGACATGCTCTGGGTGTTGTTCAGCCCTCCCAGCACATTGGGGTGATCCCAGGGTGATCCCTCTGGAGAGCTTTGTCCCATTCCAGCCCTCCTGGGCCCAGGGGCTGCCGTGCAGTGGCAGAGCTGGAGTCCAGAGCTCAGCAGTGCAGAGTGGCCATGCTCCTCTGGGCACCTGCCTTCCCCACTCCCCACGCAGAATGAGAGCTTCCCATGCTGGTGGCGTTGGATAGGAGCACTGAGGACTCAGTCTCTGCCTGCTGGACAGGCATGGTAGTCCCCAGGGACTTCCAGAATTCCAGGATGATTCAGGTTGGAAAAGCCCTCCCAGACCATCCAGCTGGAGTCCAACCTGTGCCCGGTCCCCACCTTGTTACCAGCTCGGAGGACGGAGTGCCACATCCAGGCATTCCATGGACACCTCCGGGGAGGGGGACTCCACCACCTCCCTGGACAGCCCCTCCCAAGACCTGACCTCTCTTTCCATGAGGAAATTCCCCCTGATGTCTGACCTGAACCTCCCCTGGCACAGCTGGCAGCCCCTTCAAACATAATATGAGAGTCCCTTTGTTCCCTCCGAAGCTTGGCTGGAGCTGCTGGAGCATCTCAGTGGGAGCTGCTCCCTGTCAGCTGGTTCTCCTGGAGAACAGAGCACTTCTGTGCTCCAGCCTCCTTTCATGCTGCAGCCTTTGCTGTTAATTAGCCTGTCTTGGTCTGCATCGCCCTAATTATTCCAGTTGGCCCTAAATCCTGCCTGCTCCTCTGCCATCCATTGAAATGGGTCTTGTGGCATTTGCAATTATTTTGGGGTGAATATTTGAATATATTTACATGACAGAAACAGATGAAGAGAGCAGGAAGGAGCAGCACTTGTCTTGTTAATGGCCCTGACTCTGCTTGGTGCTGCAAAAATGCCAGAGCTGTTGGGTGTCCCTCTGATCTACATCCCAACAAATCCACCCACTTTATCTCATACGTGGGGATGCAGTTGAGGTTGTTCACCTTCAGGTATGTTACCAAGCAGCTGGTCAGGGTGGACCAGGGAGTAAAGAGCTGCAAAAATACTTTTGGTGGTGATGTTGCTGTGCTGCTGGGTTGTGGGAGGGCATCACTGGGCTGGCAGAGAGGCACTGCCTGTGCAGGAGTGGATACAAGCCAGTGGGTGGAGTCCAGGATGGTGGAGTGGGATGTCAGGGACTGGAAGGGGGGAGCAGAGCGAGTCCCTGAGTGCCTGGCAGGAGGAGCAGGAAAGCTGCCCAGCTCCAGGCTCTCTCCTGCCTGCTCCCTGCTCTGCATGGGCTGCTGCACAATGGATTCCTTCGTTGCGGGGGGAAACTCTTTCCTGGAGCAGCTCTTTGGCCTGTCAGCAAAACAGAATCCATGGACGGCCCGTTCCTTCCACTCCATTCAGCTCCTGCCCCAGCCACATAATCACAAAGAACTGGAAATCCCGGGGTGAGCCCAGGGGAGGATTGCAAAACCTGCACTCGCAACTGGGGCGGACGGGGGGGAGGGGGCGGGAAGCGGTGCCAGCATTCCCGGGAGTCCCTCCGGGCACGCAGCTGAGCTGGGCACTTGCAGAGGCTGCAGCCTTCCTGCTGGATGTCCTGCCGAGCCGTGGAAAACCCCGAAAAGTCTCGGTGCCAGATGAAGTTTCACGGATTTCTCTGTCAGGTCAGTTCCCGAGGCAGGGCAGGGTGGTGAACGCTGCGTGTTCACTCTCAGATGGTTGACTCTCTCAGTGTTTCATTCTAACGGTTTCTCCTGACTCAGATCCTTAAAGCTGGCATGAGAGGCTTTTGTTTTTCTCTTATTTCAGCTTCCCCCTCCCCTGTGACCCTAGGGTTAAACTAAGCAAAATGTACAGAGGATGCAGGTGACTGGGAGGTGATCAGTGCTGGAGTGCTGACATGGGTTTGGGAGGAATAACCTCAGCTTGGGTCTGGGCTTCATCTAGGATGGAGCAGGCTCTCTGTAAAGATTTTGTTTTAAGGAGTCTCTGAATATACAGTGTTCCTCCTCTCCAAAACATTCCTGGAGCTTTGCTCCAGCTGTAAACCTGTGTTTCTGGGAGCACAATGCAGAAATTCTCTCTCTGGGTGTGCACTGAGGCAGACTTTAATTACCTGCTGGGTGTAGAGCACCAAGCCTGGGAGGTGCTGATAAATGAAAGAGGTGCTGATAAGTGAAGGAGGTGATGAAATCTGGGATGGTGTCAGCATCCCATCGCTGCTCTGACAGTGCTGTTCTCTTTCAGATGCCCGTGGGGTTGGACACTCGCTAGCGGAGAGCTGAAGCCCCCAGCCTGTGCCCAGGAGAGCAGGATGCGGGTCACCACGCGCAGGGTGCTGCTGCTGGTGGGTTCGGTGGCGGCCCTGATGGTGACCCTGCACCTCGGGCAGCAGGTCCTGGAGTGCCAGCAGGTCCTGAGCGAGAGGAGGCACAGGCTGATGAGGCCGGAGAACGAGGAGCTGGTGATGGTGGACGCCAACCACGTGGAGTACCGGTACAGCAAGGACATGCCCCTGATCTTCATCGGCGGTGTCCCCCGCAGCGGCACCACGCTGATGAGGGCCATGCTGGACGCCCACCCCGAGGTGCGCTGCGGGGAGGAGACCCGCATCATCCCCCGCGTGCTGGCCATGCGCCAGGCCTGGTCCAAGTCCGGCCGCGAGAAGATGCGGCTGGACGAGGCGGGGGTGACGGACCAGGTGCTGGACGCGGCCATGCAGGCCTTCATCCTGGAAGTGATCGCCAAGCATGGCGAGCCCGCCAGGTACCTGTGCAACAAAGACCCTTTCACGCTCAAGTCCTCCGTGTACCTGTCCCGGCTGTTCCCCAACTCCAAGTTCCTGCTGATGGTGCGGGACGGGCGTGCCTCGGTGCACTCCATGATCACGCGCAAGGTGACGATCGCCGGCTTCGACCTGAACAGCTACCGGGACTGCCTGACCAAGTGGAACAAGGCCATCGAGGTGATGTATTCCCAGTGCCTGGAGATCGGCCGCGCCCGCTGCCTGCCCGTCTACTACGAGCAGCTGGTGCTGCACCCCGAGCAGTCCATGCACAACATCATGAGGTTCCTGGACATCTCCTGGAGCGACACGGTGCTGCACCACGAGGAGCTCATCGGGAAGCCCGGTGGGGTGTCCCTTTCCAAGTGAGTCTCGGCTCTTTCCTCAGCTTTTTGTTGCACAAAGCAGGCTAAAACTGGGGGCAGAGCCGTGTTTGTGTGTGATTTTGGGGGAGGAGGGACAACACATTGCACTGCAGTGGGGTTTGTGTTCCCGAGTAAGAGATGGCTTTAATGCTCCCAATCTGTTGTACTCCACAGAACAGCTTGTCAAGCAAGGATTTCAGGAGCAGGTGACTGTTTAATCTCTCTTGACACTGCAGAAATTATTTCAGTCTCTAATTTGCAAAGAACTGCTTGCTCTGAAACGTGAGCTCTTTAATGTCTCTTTCTCCACCCGTCCTCAGATGCCTCCTTGGTGTGATTAGTTGTGCTGCTAATGATGATGAGCTGCAGTTCTTGCCAGGTCTGGGGTTGGTATTGCAGAATAAAAGCAACACCTGCTCAGTGGAGGCACACCCAGCCCTCCCTCCTGCCCTCTCCATGTGTAGGGGGTGTTTGCCTTCTCCCACTTTCTCTTCCTCTTTTAATGCTTTTTCTTTTCTAAATGGAGGCTTAAGTCAGGCTTAGCAAAATTTAATCAGCAGTGTAAAGGAATTATCCAAGTCTCTGTATCAGTTGCTGGTGCCCCGGTGGTGAGGGCACAGGAGGCACGGGGGGGATGTGCAGTTGCTCCAGTTTTCCAGGATGCCCTGGGAGTGCAGCCAGCTCTACTTCCCTGTTTGCTCAGAGTAAATTGGTCCAGGTTGCTTAGATCAGGTTTTGAATATTCATAGGGGTCACCAAGTGTATCTGTGCTACAGCTCACATATCTTACATTGTTTTCCTCTGATAAGCAGAGGTGTCATGGTGAGAGCCTCTGTCCCAGTGCAGGATAGATACCTCCTGTAGGAAAAGAGGAAGCAGCCTCAAGTTGTTGCAGAGGAAGTTTAGGTTGGATAAAAAGGAAAATTCCTTCCCTGAAAGGGTAATTAAGCATTGGAACAGAACGGTGGTAGAGTCACCATCCCTGAAGGAATTTAAAAGCTGTGTGGATGTGACAGCTGGGGACATGGGTTAGTGGTGGCCTTAGGAGTGTTGGGGGAATGCTTGGACTCACTCGTCCTAGAGGATTTTTCCAGCCTTAATGATTCCACGATTCTAAATAGAGGGACCCAGCCTCTGGGGCTGTGGAACCCCCTGCCATGGTCTGCTTTCCCAGAGCAGAGCTGTGAGGGACAGAAACTGTGGCTACCCCATCCAAGGAAGTGCCCAAGGCCAGGTGGGACAGGATTTGGAGCAACCTGGGATAGTGGAAGGTGTCTGTGCCCATGGCAGGGAGTGGGACGGGATGGGATTTAAGATCCCACCCTGTGGTTCTCTTTGGAGGTGGCAGCGAGCTGTGTGTGAGCCCAGCACATGTGTGAAATCCAACCATTGTGTCTTTTGGTTTTTTTTTCCTTTATTTTCCCCAGGATAGAGAGGTCAACAGACCAGGTGATCAAGCCGGTGAACATGGAGGCGTTATCCAAATGGATCGGGCACATCCCGGGGGATGTGCTGCAGGACATGGCCCACATCGCCCCCATGCTGGCCAGGCTCGGCTACGACCCCTATGCCAACCCCCCCAACTACGGCCACCCCGACCCCCTGGTTGTCAACAACACGCACAGAGTGAGTGGCGCTGCCATGGAGGGGATAGGCCAGGGGCTCACACAGCCCTCTGGAGCAAAGGAAGCTCCTGAGCCGGGTCAGGATGGAAGAGGGGGGGAAAGAGCCTCACACAGGGAAAACAGAATCACAGAATTCCAGAGTCATTCAGGTTGGGAAAGGCCTCTCAGAGCCACTGAGTCCAACCTGTGCCCGATCCCCACCAGAGCACTGAGTGCCATATGGAGCATGTTCCTTGGACACCTCCAGGGATGGGGACTCCAAACCTCCCTGGGCAGCCCCTTCCAGTCCCTGACCACCCTTTCTATGGGGAAATTCCTCCTGATTTCCAGCCTGACCCTCCCCTGGCACAGTTTGATGCAGTTTCCTCTCCTCCTTTCCCTGTTCCCTGGGAGCAGAGCCTGACATTCCTGGCTGTCCCCTCCTGTCAGGGAGTTGTGCGGAGCCACAAGGTCCCCCTGAGCCTCCTTTTCTCCAGGCTGAGCCCCTTCCCAGCTCCCTCAGCTGCTCCAGCCCCTTCCCCAGCTCTCTTCCCTTCTCTGGACACGCTCCAGCCCCTCCATGTCTGTTTTGGAGAGAGGGGCCCAGAGCAGGACAGAGCACTCAAGGTACAGCCTTTTCCCTGGGAAGGCTGGGAATGGCTGGCAGCAGTGACCCAGAGGTGATTCCACAGCCCCAGGAGGTCACTCCAGGTTCTCTTTCCCACAGGTTTTAAAGGGGGATTATAAAACACCGGCCAATCTCAAAGGTCACCTGCAGGTAAGAGCACCCTGAGGGTGGTTTGGGGGTTTGGGACACACCAGGGTACCTGGTTGCTGCTGCCTTCCCTGGGGAATGCTGGCTCAGAGCTGACCCTTCTCTTCTGGGGCTCTTCCAGGTGACTCAGAACACGTCATCTTCTCACTAAGAAAATTAATGATTTCCAGGTAAGACCCTGTTTACTTAATTTTGGGATTTGGGCAAATCTGCCTGCGTTGCTCCAGGACCAGCACTTGGTTTGTGTGATTTCTGTGGATGTGCTGGAGTTCCAGGAACACTCCTGGTGCCAGGGATCCTTCACAGTCGCCTCAGATCTTCCCACACAATGCTGCTGTGTGGGACCATTTTTAAGGAATTCTTTTCCTGAGCTCTGGGAACAGGATTAAAGCTGCAAAATGAAACTCAGCCGCCTGGGAGGGTTATTGCAGCCCGTCCCCGCGGACAGCAGGGACACATGGAATGTGTGGATGAGCTGAGCTGCTCCCCAGATGCCTCCAAAGACGTGCCATGGACCTGAGGAAGGGGATAGAAAACAAAGGAAAACATGATGGAAAACAAAGCTGCTGCCTTGGGCTGCTGCTCTAGAGACAACTGTTGATGTGTTGGATGTTCTTCCTCCATGCTAAAGCATAAAATACCATTCTTGGTACTAAAACCAATCCTTTAGGAGAAACTTTCTGTGTACAAGCAGATGGTTGGGCTAGAAAAAGATCAGAAGCACTGAGGGAAGATTAGGAATTGGGTGTTCCCTTGTCCTGGGCTCAGAATTGGTTCCTTTCTGTCCATTTTTTGTGTCACAGGGGCTTTAAACCCTCAGTCGGGCCATGTTGTGCCAGTCTGAGGGGATCCTGCTCCGGAGGGGATCCTGTTCTGAGGGAGTCCTGCCCCTGAAAGGGTTCTGTTCCTAAGGGGATCCTGTTCCCAAGGGGATCCTGCCCCTGAGGGGATCATCTTCCTGAGGGGATCTGCTCCTGAGGGGATCATCTTCCTGAGGGGATCTGCTCCCGAAGGGATCCTGCTCACGAGGGGATCCTGTTCCTAAGAGGAGATCCTACTTTTGAAGGTCTCCTGCTCCTGAGGGGATCCTCTTCCCGAGGAGATCCTTCGCTGAGGGGATCCTCTTCCCTGAGGGGATCCTGCCCCTGAGGGGATCCTCTTCCCTGAGGGGATCCTGCTCACGAGGGGATCCTGTTCCTAAGAGGAGATCCTACTTTTGAAGGTCTCCTGCTCCTGAGGGGATCCTCTTCCCAAGGAGATCCTTCACTGAGGGGATCTGCCCCTGAGGGGATCATCTTCCTGAGGGGATCCTGCTCACGAGGGGATCCTGTTCCTAAGAGGAGATACTGCCTCTGAAGGTCTCCTGCTCCTGAGGGGATCCTTCCCCTGAGGAGATCCTTCCCTGAGGGGATCCTGCCCCTGAGGTTCCGTTTTATCTCTTCCAGAACGCTGCCAATGGCCTGTTGTTGCCCGAGAAGGACGAGTGTGCAGTGGGCCCGTGGAAATCTGTTCTCCAAGCATATTGCTTGCTCCTACTGTTGCCAAATGACTGCGCTCCAGGAATGTATTTGCATTTATTTGCAAAGGCCAAACGTGGTCCACGGCGGGAACGTCCCCGGCCCGTCCCGGCGCTCTGTGGGGAATGCAGCTGTGGAAACCCGGGCTCGGGGAGGGGACGGGAGGAGATTGCCTGTGCCGTGGCTGGAGGACTCCGTACATCGCGTTTGTGTCTCGTGATCCTGTTCACCGTTCCCGGTGTGGGGAACAGCCCTCCCATCCCCGCTGTTCCGTATTCCTGGGATCGGGAAGAGCCACCCCGGTCCTGCTGTTCCCAACTCCCAGGGTCAGGATCAGCCCCCTGGCCCTGCAGAGCCTTTGTGGTGCGTGTGCCCTCCCCCCAGCCCTATCCCCGACCCTGCAGAGGCTATTGCAGAGTTAATATATGCCCTCCCCCCTTCCCCCCATCAACGGTGTCGGACACCATTAAAGTGTTGATTTGATATTTAATATTTTAATTATTTATCGCGCGGGCTCCGCCCCCTGTACCCCGCCGGGCCACAGGGTGGCGCTACCAGCTCCGCTCCAGGCGAGTCTATGATTTCGGGGCGGGGCTTGCGGATGCTGGAAGCGGACCGGAAGTGAATGGGCCGCATCCGGTGTGGCGGCGCGGCCCGGGCCGGTGCTGGGGTCCGTGAGCGGGGCCGGGGGTCCCGGGTCAGGAGTTCCTGAGGGAGCTTGGGCTCCCTGAGCGGATCGGGGCATCGCGGCAGTGCCACGATGTCGATGTCGCACCTGTACGGCACGGACGGAGACGATGGCGTGGAGATGGAGAGCTTCGAGGTGTCGGACTGGGACCTGCAGAACGAATTCAACCCGCACCGGCAGCGACACCGCCAGACCAAGGAGGAGGCCACCTACGGCGTGTGGGCCGAGCGCGACTCGGACGAGGAGCGGCCCAGCTTCGGAGGGAAACGGTACGGCCGGGCTGGGACCCCCGGCCCGCTCAGGGACCCTAGGAGCTGCCCCGGCCACGGAGCTTTCCCGTTCCCTGGAGCTTCCCCCTGTTCCCTAGAGCTTCCCCCGCTTCCCTGGGCCTTTCCTAGCTGTGAATACCCACCCGAGCAGTCCGGGCTACTCTCGGGACCCCCTCACCTTTAGACATCTTCCCTGTGCTCGCTCTCTGCAGCGCTGGGGGGAGGATGGGGATTGCCTGGTAAAAGCAGGGTTAAACAGCTCGACGGCCTTTAATATCGCATTTTGGGGGGTGTATGGCACAGCAGCCTCCAGGCTCCTGCAGGAATGAGCAGAGTTGCCTCTCGTTTTTCAGCTCCAGGGATTACTCGGCCCCCGTGAGCTTTGTGAGTGCTGGGCTGAGGAAGGCGGCGGCCGAGGAGCTCTCGGATGAGGACTCAGATGACGATGAGAAGCCTGTGAAGCAGGAGGAGATTCCCAAGGAGTTTGTGCCCAAGAAGTTAAAGACAGTGAGTTCTCAAGGAAATTTACTGTTCTCTGTTTTATGTTTATGAAATTCAGTCTGTGGTTGAGGGCAGTGAGACTGTAACAGAGCCTTAAAAAAGGGAGGAATAATTAAACCAGGGACCCAAATGTGTCAGTAAGAGAAGTGTTTGCTCTAGATTTTGTATCATTGATACAAATACATTGATAAAACAAAAATCAGGATAATAAATTATTGGTACAACTGTACATTGATATAATAACTGTGTGTCCTTGGGAATCAGTCCTTTCATTTTTTTCTCAATATTCCCTTTGGTCATTGGAGGTTTAAAGAAGAGAATTCCTGTGGTTTCCTGCCTTTCAGAGACTTTATTTTTCTGCTTTCACAGAACAGACAAATCCAGGCATGTTATAGTTTAAAACTCAAGCCCTTATTTTCAATTAAAACCTGAAAGAATCAGGAATCAGCTTCAGCTAAATCTGGTGATGGACCCTGAGAACTGTCAGGTTGTCAACCAGAGTTTTTTCAGGATTTTCCTTTCCCATCTGAGGAATTTCAGGGATCTCCACTGGTGCTTCATGGATGCACAAGCAAGGTTCCAGTGAGCTGGGCGGTGTGGGAAGAACCTTCTGAGGGGAGTTTTGCACACTTTGGTTATTTAAAGCCTCAGGGCTGCAGGATTTTGTGTGTTTGTTTTTGACAGGGTGGAAATTTCAAGCCCAGCCAGAAAGGCTTCGTAGGGGGCTCCAAGTCCTTCGTGGATTTTGGCAGCTGGGAGAGACACACTAAAGGAATTGGGCAGAAGCTTCTCCAGAAGATGGGATATGTCCCTGGAAGGGGTCTGGGGAAGAATGCTCAAGGTACTGTCAGTGTGTTTGGTGGTTTATTATTGACTGGGGATTTGGGGGAGAGGTTGGATTCCTTAAAGAACTGCCAGCCCCAGGTGGCTTAAACTTCCTTCTTGTTTTCCTGCCAGTGATCCGGGCCCTGTGGTGAGAGTCAGGGATGTTCAAAGTGACCTGTGGTCATTTGCAAGAGAAAAAGAGCAAGAAGAAAGGCAGTAAATTCCAAAGGCGGTCATCTCATGGGAAAGGAAATGCTGTTTTATATGGCAGATTAAACAGGCAGTGAAATGTGGCTGGGAGTAAGGCTTTGGCAGTTTGGTGTGTGCTGGGAGGAAGAGATTTTACAGGGAATTGGTGATGTTGGAAGCACTACAGTGCTGCAGGCAGTGCCAGGGAGGGTGTTGGTGCTGATCTGGTAACTCACAGGGAAAGCCTGGCTGTTCAGCTCTCTCCCAGCACACAGACTGCTCCTGCTGACCCCATTCCCATCCTGCCAGGAATCATCAATCCCATCGAGGCCAAGCAGAGGAAAGGCAAAGGTGCTGTGGGTGCTTACGGCTCCGAGAGGACCACGCAGTCCTTGCAGGACTTCCCTGTGGTGGACTCAGAAGAGGAAACTGAGGAGGTATTTCTGGGGTTCTTGCTGTTTCCCTGCTGTGCTGTGTGTCCACAATTCAGTTTTCTTAATTTCTGTGTCAGAGAACTGTTTGGGCTCATTTTAGATAAGAAGCCAAACACAGAGCATGTTGATTTCATTTAGGCTGATCTTCCTTGTCACTGTAATGTTTTGTTGTTTCTGACTCACTCTATTTCAGTAGCTTTGCTAGAATCCCTCCTTTGAAGAGTCCCCCACATAACTAGTCTTTGTCTTTTGTTTAAATAAAAAAAAAAGACCAGGAACATCCTGTTCATTTAATCCATAGGGTGGGTGACTGGCCCACAGCATCCAAGCTGGTTTGCCATGAGCTTTTCCACTTCCCATTTATTTTCTGTACAAATTCCTCATTGATCTGATGGTTATTTTCCTGCAAAAGAGGCAGATTTGGGGTGTGACAAAGAGCAGCCACCTCAACTCTGCTGGTTTTGTTCAGGAATTTCAGAAGGAGCTCAGCCAGTGGCGGAAGGACCCGAACGGAGGCAAGAAAAAGCCCAAGTACAGCTACAAGACAGTGGAAGAGCTGAAAGCCAAGGGCAGGATCAGCAAGCAGCTTGCAGCCCCTCAAAAGGAGCTGTCCCAGGTCAAGGTGAGGTTGATGAGCCAAGAGGTGACCCCCTGAGGAACAGTTTGGGCCCTTTAGTGTCACCAACAGATTTTAGGCACCGGTAACCTCAGAAAAGCTAGTCCTAGCAACTGCCTATGCAGCCTCATGGAGCTCATCCCTGAGCCATGCAACAGCTCTGTGTCACCTGGATGTGGTGACAAATGATATTAAATGCCAGTGTGTGTAGAGGGTTAATTGCAACTTAATTGTTTCACATTTGTTGTAATCAACACTCACCCACTTCTGAAAGCACAGTTGTCCTTTTTGGGATTGTTTGAACCATCTTATACCTCAAAGGGACAGTAAGGGATTAGTCTGGTGTGCACTCAATAAAATTATGAATTTGATATTAAAGTATCTTTATAAAATTATAAAAGTTCTAAGTGCAGTAACTAATGGCAAGATCACTGCTTGTAGAATCATTCAGTAAAACTGGGATGAGATGAGGAGATTCTTCTGGCTCTGATTCCAGACTGGCTCTTATTTGTTCTGATTCCTTGTGTCTGGAGAAGGCCATTGTGGAGGCAGTCCCCTTGTTCAAATATAGTATACACTAGCAGCCTCCTGGAGCAATTAAGGTCCTTGGAAATCATCAGATTTCAATTTGGAGTCAGGAATTTTCTCCTTTTTTTGAAGCTGAGAGTTTTTTGTTAGAGAATTTGTTCTGTGTGCTGACAGGTGATCGACATGACAGGCCGGGAGCAGAAGGTTTATTACAGCTACAGCCAGATCAGCCACAAGCACAACATCCCAGATGACAGCCCCCAGCAGCCCCTGGGCAAGGACTCCAAGCCCCAGGGCTTTGCCCTGCCCGAGCTGGAGCACAACCTGCAGCTGCTCATCGACATCACGGAGCAGGAGATCATCCAGAGCGACCGGCAGCTGCAGTACGAGAGGGACATGGTGGTCAACCTCAGCCACGAGATCCAGAAGATGGCTGAGGTGCTGTCCCACGAGGAGAAGGCCATCAGCAACCTCAGCAAGGTGCTAGACATGGTGGAGGAGTGTGAGAGGCGGATGCAGCCGGGTTGTGAGAACCCTCTGACCCTGGATGAGTGTGCAAAGATCTTTGAGACTCTGCAGGACAAGTACTATGAGGAGTACAGGATGTCAGACAGGGTGGACCTGGCAGTGGCCATAGTTTATCCTCTCATGAAGGAATACTTCAAGAACTGGGATCCCCTCAAGGTGTGTGTTAGTGTGAGTTATCTGCAGTTCTCACTTGATGGCTCCAGTAATCTTTGTGGTCTAGGGGGAGGTGACCCTGCCCATGGCAGGGGGTGGAATGAGGAGAGCTTTAAGGTCCCTTCAAATCCAAACCAGTCTGGGATTCTGGGATTCTAAATTCCTGATCAGTCTGGAGAAAAAGAAAAGAGACAAAATGAAACTCTGTAGTGTCCCCACTCTCAGACATTTGCTGGGTAAAAATTTAGGCATTTGTAAGGCTAAAACAAATCCCTTTTATGAGTGTTGGGATGAAAGAATTGGTGAAGAACAAATCTCTAGCTGTTGTTCTTCAGCAAAAAGCAGAGGAGGTTTGTCTGTCAGGTACCAGAGGTTCACAATCTGTTCTCAGTGCCATTTACACTGGAATAGAGTCTGCATCTCTCTGTACACCTGCAAAAGTTCAGACTGTCCTCTCCCTGCAGGTGTGTTAGTACTGCAAGGTGGGATTTTTCTCTGGCAGGACTTTACTAAAAGTCATTTAAGAAATGACAGATGTGGCACTTGGTGCTCTGGGCTGGTGACAAGGTGGGGAGGGGCACAGGTTGGGCTCAGTGGTCTGGGAGTTCTTTTCCAAATTCAGTGATTGTGGGATTCTGGAATTAAGACTGCAAGCTCCTGGCTTGCCCCGAGAGGAGATGAAATTGCTGGCTGTGCTCAGCACACCCTCAGCCTGCTCTGTGCAGATCCCAGCTGGAATTAATGGGAAAGGATATGGACCATTTGTGCCCTGTCATTCCCAGGACTGTACATATGGCACAGAGATCATAGCCAAGTGGAAGAGCCTTCTGGAAAACGATCAGCTGTTATCCCACAGTGGGCAGGACCTGTCAACAGATGCTTTCCACAGGTAAAGAACAAATGATCTGTACTTTGTGCGGCATCTTCCTGTGCTGCTTCCTTGGGGATGAAAAAGAGCAGACACAAGGGAGCTTTTCCTGAGGATTCCCTTGCTGGGTCTGTTAAAATCCAGTTTTCAGCTATAGAAAAGAAGCAGCTTTAGCTAACAGCTCCCATTTAATTTATTTAGGCCCAGGCTGTAGCTTTGAGCCTCACATTAATTTATTTGGGTTTTCTTGCCAGGCTGATGTGGGAGATCTGGATGCCATATGTCAGGAACATCGTGGCGCGGTGGCAGCCGAGGAACTGCGGATCCATGGTGGATTTCTTGGATAGCTGGGTGAACGTTGTCCCTGTGTGGATACTGGATAACATTCTGGATCAGCTCATCTTCCCCAAGCTGCAGAAGGAGGTGAGAGAAGAGGGCAGGGGAAAGCAAAGTCGTGCTCTGAGCCAGTGTTTGAATTCCAGCTGGAACTCCCAAACACCAGTGTGCAACTCCTGCCAATGGATTGAGGACTCGGGGGTTGTAACAGAGCTCTTTATGCTTCAAAAAAATTTACTGCTGGTGGCTGGATTTAGTTAATCTTTGCTGTTGTGCCCCAAGGTGGAGAGCTGGAATCCTCTGACGGACACGGTGCCGATCCACTCGTGGATTCATCCCTGGCTGCCGCTGATGCAGGCGCGGCTGGAGCCGCTGTACTCGCCCATCCGCAACAAGCTGGCCAATGCCCTGCAGAAGTGGCACCCCAGCGACTCCTCTGCCAAGCTCATCCTTCAGCCCTGGAAGGATGTGTTCACTCCTGGCTCCTGGGAGGCTTTCATGGTCAAGAACATCGTGCCAAAACTCGGTGAGACAATAGACACTGCTGGCAGTGGCACCTTCCCCCCGAAAGGAAAGGTCCTTGCTAATGTGGGTGCCAGTGTTACTTCAGAGATTGTTGTTAGTGAGGTTAGACCAAGCTTGCCTCTGATTTTCTGCTACCAGTCCTGTGCAGAAGCAGAAAGATAGAAAAATACAAGGAATTACTCTGGTTTTTCTCTAGGTTTTCTGTCTTATTTTTTATAAGTCATCCATCTCCAGCTGGTAGGAATATCTGAGAGCTTCAGGTAGGACCGGGCTGTAAGATGTCTCTCTGTTACTCTTGAATTCCTTGGTCTGTTCTACTTTTTTTCTTTTTCTCCATGAGTTTTGTAATGCAAAGAGGCTCAAAGGTTAAAAAATAGTCAAGTGCTTTTAGTTTCTCAGTTCTGGCTGCAAATTGTAATCACTGGAAGTGGAAATGCACCATTCTGTGGCAGGAATAGCCAAAGATCCCCACTGTCCTTTAGGATAACAAAAAGGTGCTGCTCAAGTTCTGTGTGTTGGTGGTGAAAGAGGTCAGGTTACTGAGAGATAAAACTGAGTGAGGCTTTTTTTTAACTGTCCTCTCCATTCCCAGGAATGTGTTTGAATGAGCTCATCATCAACCCTCACCAGCAGCACATGGATGCTTTTTACTGGGTGATCGACTGGGAGGGGATGATTTCTGTTTCCAGCCTCGTTGGGCTGCTGGAGAAACACTTCTTCCCAAAGTGGCTGCAGGTGAGACACTGGGGGCTGAGGAAAGAGGTTTGATTAACTGGGGAGTGTTTTAGTGATTCCTGTCCAGGAATTGCTGCCCTGGTGCTGAACTGGATTGGTGCCCACTCTCAGCTCAGTAGTCATTGGAACAGTTCCTCCTTTTAATGACAGTAATAAACCAAGTGGTAAATTATGCCAGGAGAGATTCAGGTTGGATGTCAGGAGGAATTTCCTCATGGAAAGAAAGGGTGGTCAGGTACTGGAGGGGGCCTGCCCAGGGAGGTGATGGAGTCCCCATCCCTGGAGGTGTCCAAGGAGTGGACACCTCCAGGGATGTGGGACTCAGTGCTCTGGGCTGGTTGATAAGGGGGTGATTGGTCACACATTGGACTCAATACTCTTGGATTCTTTTCCATGTTAAATGACTCTGGGATTCTGGGGCAAAGAGGCCTCTCCTGCACAGACATCCCTGTGCTGCCTTTGACCTGTCCCTTGCTCTGCAGGTCCTCTGCTCTTGGCTCAGTAACAGCCCCAACTACGAAGAGATCACCAAGTGGTACCTGGGCTGGAAGTCCATGTTCTCAGACCAGGTGCTGGCACATCCCTCCATCAAAGACAAGTTCAATGAAGCCCTTGACATCATGAACCGGGCCGTGTCCTCCAGCGTGGGTAGGTGGCTTGTGGGAGTGGCTCTGCTGCTCTGGGCTGGCAGCATGGGAGGCTGATTGGGGCATGGCCCTGCTGGCACCATGGCAGTAACTCCTATGAGCAAAAGTCAGTGAGCTCTGCCTTGCCCTGTCCTTAAAGAACACCTCTGAGGTGCTGCTCAATAGTTCTGGACTGCACTGAAGCAGAAACAGATTTTTGGTGGCTTCCTGAGCTGTTGAACTGATCCTCTTCCAGCCTTGCCCTGTCAAGT
Organism: Serinus canaria; assembly: GCF_022539315.1. NCBI lineage: Eukaryota > Metazoa > Chordata > Aves > Passeriformes > Fringillidae > Serinus > Serinus canaria. The sequence continues at coordinate 9,369,024 of NC_066329.1, forward strand.
CAGACATCATCTTTTAGGGCTTGACTTCTAAGGCTGTCATTATTGGGTATTTTTTTCTTTGTGGTGAGGTGAAGGGAACCAGCAGTTCCCTTCCACATGATTCTCCCTACTACCTATAAGTGATAGTTGGGAGTTACGTGGTGTAAAAGAGAAGGGCATGCCTGAGGGAGCATCACCTGGAATCTGCCCTCTTTCCAAAACTGAGAACTCCCTTCTGAGCCCAAACTTGACCACCACACTCCCAACTCATGTCCTGAGTGGAGCTGCTTCCCTCTGGCAGCAGCTCAGGACCGTGTTCTCTCCCCAGGTGGGTACATGCAGCCGGGTGCCCGGGAGAACATTGCGTACCTGACGCACACAGAGCGGCGCAAGGACTTCCAGTACGAGGCCATGCAGGAGCGGCGCGAGGCCGAGAACATGGCCCAGCGCGGCATCGGCGCCGCCGCCGGCTCCGTGCCCATGAACTTCAAGGACCTCATCCAGACCAAGGCCGAGGAGCACAACATCGTCTTCATGCCCGTCATCGGGAAGAGGCACGAGGGCAAGCAGCTCTACACCTTCGGCAGGATCGTCATCTACATCGACAGGGGAGTGGTGTTCGTGCAAGGGGAGAAGACTTGGGTGCCCACCTCGCTGCAGAGCCTCATTGACATGGCCAAGTGAGGCCTTTGTGCAAGGGGAGAAGACCTGGGTGCCCACCTCGCTGCAGAGCCTCATTGACATGGCCAAGTGAGGCCTTTGTGCAGGGGGAGACCAACTGGGTGCCCACCTCGCTGCAGAGCCTCATTGACATAGCCAAGTGAGGCCTTTGTGCAAAAGGAGGATCTGGGTGCCCACCTTGCTACAGAGCCTTAGACATGGCCAAGTGAGGCCTTTGTGCAAAAGGAGGATCTGGGTGCCCACCTTGCTACAGAGCCTTAGACATGGCCAAGTGAGGCCCTGCTGGGGACTGAGTCACCAGCCAGGAACAGCCTCTGGGTAACCCTAGAATAAAGTTCCAGGTTTGTAAATAGTGACACTGGAGCTGGATGCCAGGATGGTTTTATTGGAAGGGGTGTTCAGGCAGTGGTAAGAGGGTGGAGGGCCAGACTTCCCAACCTAAGAAGCCAGGCTAAAGGAGAACAAGCAGTGCTGACACTTGTAATTGCCACCTGGGACAGAGGTTTACCAGCAGGTTAGGAGGGATCACATTCTCTGCTCAGTGAGGGCTGGCCTAGCTGAATCCCCTGAATCTCCTGTGACAGATGTCACAGCTTGTGCTGGCAGTGAATTACTGTCCCCACAACATCCCTCACACAGTGGGCTCCTCTTTGCTGCACACAGCCAGGATCTGTCCCAACTCTCTCCGCTGTGGTTAAGAGCACAGAGGTGAGGGAAGGAATCCTAAGGCTTTTTTCTCCTGGAGGGAACCAACCTGGTTGTTCTCAGGACTGATCAAGAGCTGATCTCAGTAGTAATGAGAGCTGGGAGCTTTTTCCAAGTGTGCACTGGGAACCAGACCCCAACACCTCCCACTACAAACCCCTCTGATAATTTCCCCTTCCTGATGCTTTGCAATGTGTGTAGGACATGCAAATGCCTTGAATTGTTATGGAAGGGGAGGGAATCAGAGCAGTCACTGCAGTGTGACTGGCTCCCAAGGCAGGTTTTGGTGGAATTAGTTTGCTGGAGTTCAGTGAGTGTAAATCAAAGCTCTGCTTTACTTTTTTCTTAAATAAAATACAAGAATGTCCCATCACCTCAGCATTCAGGTGCTGCCACTTTGGACAGAGCCTGGTGCTGCAGTTGCTATTTGAGCTCCATCTAAGCTGCACAGAAGCTTCCATGGGAAGAGATGTGGATCCCAGCCCTGCCACCACAGGGATGGTCAGGACTTGGCAGTAGCTTCCTCCCCCTTCCTGATGATCTCCAGGTCCTCACAATCTTGGTACATCGGCTCCTCCATGAAGTCCCAGACCTCAGGGGAGAGCTCCTGCAGTTTATCCAAGGGAAACCAGTGCACAGAGGTGTCATTGAAGGTGTCCAGGTAGCGGGGGTGACTGGGGAGTGCCACTTCCTCCACTCCTTTCAAGACCTAAAGATCATTTGGGGGAAAAGTTACAGACAATGCAGCAGCCCCTTCCTGCAAAGCAGAGCCAGTAAGGATGGGAATGGTGTTACATTGCCCTCAGCCCCTGTGTGCAGGATGTTCTGCAGATGTTCAACAATCCTAAAGTGATTAGCTTTTATATTACAGTGTCTAGGAAAAGGGTTTTGAAAATAACCCCCCTGTTCTTTCCAATGGCAACTCATTTCCTTTCTCATTAAAAGGTGTGTTGTCAACATGGAACAATAATGTTAAACCCTTGCCTCATACCTTTGCTATGTAAGAATAATCTCTCTCCAAGATTCTGGTGAGCAATCTGCAATAACAGAAGATGTCCATGTTAGACATGACATTCCTGTGGATTTAGATAAGTTTTCTGCATGGGGGTGGGACAGAAGAGGGGGGAGAGGGCTCATGACTGAAAATTTTATGGCAATAAAAATGCACAAAACAGGGAAACTGCTGTTGGAAGCAATAAAGTGGGGGACAGAGAAGAGGAAAGCAGGGTGGGAGGCACTAGAGCCTGTCCAGGCTGTGCCCAGACCTCTCCTCGATTCCTCGGAAGCTGTTCCCGATGATGACCAGCTTGGAGAGCGCCGCTGGGCTCCAGTTGCTCCACAGCAGGTTGTTGTACAGGGCCTTCCCGCAGTGCACCATGTAGAACAGCGTGGCCGCGCCCTCGATGCCGTGTTTCCCCTCCTGCCCGGGAACCACCGAGCCCATCACAGCCGAGCCCTTCCGCGGGCCCCGCGGTGTGACCCGGGGGTCTCCTCACCTCATTCTCCGGGAGCAGGCACAGCCCCAGCGCTCGCAGCGCCGCCGCCTCCCGCGCCGAGAAGGCCGGGTCGAACAGTGCGCAGCGGGCAGGCGGCACCTGCGGGGACAGCGCGGCGTCAGCGGGGAGCGCCCCGGTGCTGCCCCCGCTGCTCCCCCCGGTGCCGGTGCTCACCCGCAGCTCGTCCAGCAGCAGCAGCAGGAAGGCGAGCTGGTACCGGGCGATGGGGCAGCGCCCGAACCGGCCCAGCCCGTAGCACACGCAGCGGGCGGGCGGCTCCGAGTTCAGCGGGGCCCGCACGGCTCCTGCGGGCGGCGGGGTCAGCGCGGCGGCGCCGGGGCTCGCTGTCCCCGCTGTCCCGCACCCCCCGCTCCCCGCACTCACCAGCGCTCGCCGCCCAGAAGCCGGAGCTCAGCAGATCGTCCCTGCGGGGAGAGCGCGGCGTTAGCAGGGCCCGGCGGGGAGCGAACACACGGACTGGGGCCGGGCACTCACCGCGCCTCTCGCAGCCGCCGCAGCACCGCTTCGGTTCCGGGACCCCCTTCCTCCTCCTCGTCCTCATCCTTCTCCTCCTCCTCGCCCAGGCCCCGCCGCCGCCGCCGCCGCCGGGCGCGCCCTGCTCGCCACCCTCCCGCCACCGCCGCCATGCGTGCGGTCACGTGCGCGGTCACGGGACCGGGGGCGCGCCCGGAACCGGCGGCGGGAACGAGCTGGGGGATCCCGGAGCATCCCGGAACCGCGCCGAGCATCCCCGAGCCGCCGCAGCCTCCCGCAGCCATGTCCCGCCCCGCCGCGCCCGGCCCCGCGCCATGGTGAGCCCCTTCCCCGCTCGCCGCCCCCCGCCCACCCGTGCCGGTGCCCCGGGAAGCACCTTCGGCCCTTCGCTGATTCTGTCCCCGGTGGTGGGTGAGGTCTGGCAGCTCCCGGGGCTCAGCACCTCGGTCCCGGGCCGTGGAGGGGCGGTCCGGGAGCGGATCCAACCTTCCCCTCCTGGCCCGGCAGCTGCGCGGCTTCCTCGGTGCCGCCTGTGAGAGAGCCTGTGCTCCAAACCCGGGCCATTCCTAGGGGAAAACTCCCGCACGAAGCTGGTTCCGAGCTTGTGCTGACTGACAGGACAGGATGGAGACTGTTACTGAATACGTGCGCTCAAGAAATTCTGAGCAGAATGATATCAAATCGTCAGAGGGACCCTGCTGTCTCGATTTTTGGGTGCAGGCAGCACCCGGGAGCTGCTTGAGATGCACATGGATAATAATTCTCAATAATTATAATAATTGTTGTACTCTCTTAATTGCAATTATCCCGTGTGCTGAGGGTGCAACATCTCACAAATCCACTTTCTTTCCAGTACTCCTTCCACGTGTCTGAGAGTTGGAGTTATAGAACCTATTTTGAACTCACAGAAGTGGTCAAATTTAGCCCTGAGGGACCTTTTTGGTGCTGCTTTTGGGTGTAAACTCGGTGTGATTGTGCAAAGAATCACGTCTCTTCATTTGCAATAACTTTTTGTTGCTCTTCTGTAGAAATAGACAGGAGAGGGAGAAGGGTAACAGTTTTCAAATACACGGTCATTTCTGCCAATGTTTTTTAGGTGGAATTACTTTTTCCTTTATGATGGTTCAAAAGTGAAGGAAGAAGGGGATCCTACAAGTGCTGGCATCTGTTATTTTTACCCTCCCCAGGTAATGTCTGCTTTATTTCAGTACCTGTAAAGTAGAGCTGATGGTTCTGGCTCAGGAGGGGTCGGGCTTGCAGGTGGTTTGGATTAATCCTTACTTAGTAGTCACAAGAGTTTTAAGAAATTTTTTATGAAATCCCAATTCTCAATTAGCTCCAGGTGGAGCAGGGTTGGGCTCTTGGGGGTTAAACTCTACTCCCTCCTTGAGGAATGGGCCAGCACAGCCCAGCTCTGTCCTGGTGATGTGAACAAGCACATATCAGGGATGGAAGTTCCTCTCCATAAGCCCCAGGCCCTTGTGCTGCCTGGAAAAAGCAATCCAATTATTTTTCTTCCAGAAATTTGCCTGTTCTACTGCGTTTGATTTATAGAATCCCAGAACTGTTAAAGTTGGAATAAAATCAAGTCCAACCACTAAACCTTGTCTCCAGGTGTCACACCCACACATTTTCTGAACATTTGCAGGAATGGTGACTCCACCACTGCCCTGGGCAGCCTGTGCCAATTCCTAACAACCCTTTCTGCAAATTGAGTTGAATTATAATTACTTTATATTTATACCTGAAAACAGCAGTGTTTTTTTTTTTTTTCTGAGTTCTTTTAATGGGAAGTTAAAGCCTTTTCTCCCTGGCAGACCATCCCAGAGCAGCAGGAGCTGCTGTGTGGGCAGATGGCCGGGGTTGTTCGCTGCCTCACCGAGATCTCCGGGGCCCCTCCCAGCCTCGTCCGCCTCAGGAAGCTCAAGTTTGCCGTGGTGGTGGATGGAGACTTTCTCTGGGTGAGTTCAGGAGCTCCAGAGCAGTCACAGAGTGAAACCAGCCAGGGGCTGAAGGACGGGATCAGACAAAGAGATCTGATTCTTTTCCAGGGTGTGAGTTGCGCCCAGGGAGAGCTGGGGAGGGTCCTTGCAGTGCACAAGTTTCATTTCATTCATAACTTAAATTCTGTTTTCTGTGGCCTGGCGGTCACTTCAGCTTCCTGCAGAAAAATTTCCAGTACTTCATTTCTGTGCCCACACCCAAGGGAAATTCTTAAGATGGTCCTGGCTAGAAACAGAATCCCAAAATCCCAGACTGGTTTGGGTTGGAAGGGACCTTAAAACTTATCCAGTTCCACTCCTTGCCATGGACAGGGACACCTTCCCCTGTCCCAGTGCAACCTGGCATTCCAGGAATGGGGCTGCAGTTTGTAAGGACACAGTCTCTGTTTGATAGCCTGATTGTTCTTTCATTCGAGCCCTCAGCATCCCCAGAGCTTTGTCAGTGTCCACAGACATTTAGAATATAAAGAGCAGCATGTGACAGTTGTGACAAAAGTGCCCCAAACCATCCCCTGGGAACTGGGCTGAGGCCAATCAGCCCCATTTAATTGGCACTGCTGCCTCTGTTCAGCAATTCAAAAACTAGATGGAGCATCACCATAACATTAATAATGAGTTAATTTGAATATTTTGAAGTACTTAGCTATTAAAGCACCAAGTTAGGTCATCTAACGTGGGAAGGGAGTGTGTCTGAAGCGCTGCATTTCTGATATTTATTTATCCTGTCTGTGCCAGGGCTCTTGTGTGGGTATGTTTGCATTTCCTTTTCCTGTGACTGTGATTCCGAGGGGTGTCTGCCTGCACAGAGCTGTCTGTCCTTGTGTAAAAGCGATGAGAGCTGTTCTCACTTGTCGTGCCCGAGTTCTGTCAGGCAACCTTCTGCATCCCCTGCTGTGTCTGCTGCAGGTTCTGGGCTGTGCCGTGGAGCTGCCTGACGTGAGCTGCCGGCGGCTCCTGGAGCAGCTCATCGGCCTCTTCACCTTCTACCACGGCCCCGTGCGCGGTGCATACACGGTAACCAGGGACTGGGGGAGTGGGGACAGGGTGACAGGAGACTGGGACATGGTAACCAGGGACTGGGGGAGTGGGACAGGGTGACGGGAGACTGTGATACCATAACAAGGGACTGGGGGCATGGAGACAGAGTAACCAGGGACAGGGACATGGTAACCAGGGACTGGGACATGGTAACAAGGGACTGGGGGCATGGGGACAGGGTGACAAGAGACTGGGACACAGTAATGATCGACTGGGCATGTGGGGACATGGTAACAAGGGACTGGGACACAGTAACCAGGGACTGGGGGAGTGGGGACACAGTAATGAGGGACTGGGAAGTGGTAACCAGGGACTGGGAACATGGGGACACAGTAACAAGAGACTGGGACATGGTAACAAGGGACTGGGGATGTGAGGACATGGTAAGGAGAGGCTGGGACATTGTAGTGAGGGACTGAGGACATGGGGACACAGTAACAGGGGACTGGGACATGGTAAGGAGAGACTGGGAAAATGGGGACATGGTAACAAGAGACTGGGACATGGTAATGAGGGACTGGGGACACGGTGACTTTTGGGGAGATTTAAACACTTCTGTGATGTCCCAGCTCTGCATTGTTCCCTTGTGTTGCCTTCCTCCTGCCAAGGGTCACAGATCCAAGAAACGGGACCTGGAAAAGTGAGCAGGTCATCCCTGCCATTGCTCCGAGGTCCTGGGGGGCTCTGCTGAACCTTTCCCAGATGTTCACCCTAAAGAGTTTCCCCTCAGTATTGTCTCCCACCTTTTCCTGACCTTAACCTGGCAGGCCCTGTGGATTGCATCTCCCATCCCAAGTGCTTGGACACTTTGCAGTGACAGTGTTTGTGGGGGTTTTGTCACCCACAGGCATTTTCCCAGGAGGAGCTGAGCAGGGAGTGGGACAGGTGCATTGAACACATCCTAAAAAACACCAGTGAACTCCACAGGATTTTCAATTCTCTCTGGCATCTGGACAAAACCAAGGTAAGCGCCTGTTGTCTGCAGTGTCCCAGTGCCACTGTGTTTGTTTGTTTGGAGCTTTCCCAGGATGCTGTGGCCTCACTGCCCTGCTTCTCCCTGCCCAGGTGGATCCCCTGCTTTTGCTGAAGGCAGCTCTCATCCTGCAGACGTGCCAGCGCTCTCCCCATGTCCTGGCTGGCTGCATCCTCTACAAAGGCTTGTAAGTAACCAGGTGTTTGTTCCCTGGAGGGTTAAATCCACCCCTTTCCAGGGCTTGGGTCCTGAAGTGCATCCAGGGAGCAGAGCCAGGGCTGCTCCTGGTTGTTCAAGAGCTTCAGGCCAGGCAGTCCCTGGCTGTCTGTGGGTCACTGAGACTGAGTCATGGAATCGTGGGATCATGGAATGGCTTGGATTGGAAGGGATCTTAAATCCTATCCTGTTCCATCCTCTGCCATGGGCAGGGTCACTTTCCACTTGCCCAGGTTGCTCCAAACTTCATCCAACCTGGCCTTGGATGCTTCCAGGGATTCAAGGGCTCAGCTTCTCTGGGCATCCTGTGCCAAGGTCTCACCACCCTCATGGGAAGAATTCCTCCCTAATATCCCATCTAGCCCTGCCCTGTGGCAGTTTGAATTAATTGCCTCCCTGTCCTTCCACTCCAGGCCCTTGTGAAAAGTCTTTCTGTGCTCATCACCATGAAGGAGTTCAAGACTTGGGTTTTAGTAGAAATCTGCTGGGTTTGATACTCAGCAGGATGCGAGGATTGAATTTCTGAGAATTTTTTGAGGGAAGTCACCCAGGAAAAGGAAGATGAGTGGATGTTGTGCTCTCCCAGCAGTGTTCCCTCTGCAGGTGTGCAGTTCAGTGCAGGTGTGTCCATGTGTCCCTGGGTTTGTCTGACCTGCTGGCCAGGACCACTGTCTGTACTGACAGGAAGTGCACAGGGGGATGAGCCAGGATTCCCCAGGAGAAATTCCAGATTCCTTCAATCAAAGATGACTGAATGACTTCAAGGAAAGCCTCCAAGGTGGCCCTGAAAGACAGGAGGTGGGGAATTCCGAGAATTCCTTGGCAGCGGTGCTCAAGTGCCATTTTTCTTTGTCATGAACTGTTCCAGTGACACCTTTTACAAGCACTGGAAATGTGCCACAGGGAGAGCATCTGCCAGGGAGTGACCTCATAGCTGCAGGACACTGGAGTGAGTCACTGCATCACCTGAGAGTGAAAGGACCTGGACATTTGACTTGAGGAGGGACTTGGGAGCCTTGTCCTGCACCAGGGTGTGTCACCTTGTGCCTCTGGTCTGTCTGGTAGAGACATTTTGTCACCAAATGTCATCAGAGTTGTCTGAGCTGATGATCTCTAAGGTTCCCTCTCAAGCCAAACCATTCTGTGTTTCTCTGACTTTGCTGTGTCCTTTCAGGATTGTGAGCACCCAGCTGCCACCTCCACTCACTGCCAAAGTCCTCCTGCAGGGCAGCGAGTCCCCAGGCCAGGTATGGTACTGAACACGTTCCCTGCAAGCAGATTCCTGTAAGGATGTGGTGTGGGAGCTCCTGTCACACAGATCTGGCATGTGTCACCATGGGGAAGGACAAATATTGGTGATGGTGCTTAAAGCTTTTATTGCTTATGATTTAAAAAGGTTCCAAGACTTCTGCACTAGGAATTAGCTTTTTTTTTTCCCCAGTCTTTAACTTACTGAATTCATGAGTTCTCATTTATGTGGTGTTTTGACTTGCTTTTTACACAAGTTTTGGTATTTACTGGGAAATCCACCAAATGAGTCTCTGACAAACAGCAGTTTTCATTTGCTTTAAAACTTGTCAAAAATTAGTATGTATGTGAACAAGATGTTCTATAAAAGCCATCAGTATGCAGATATAAAGGCAACCTTTGCTTTTCTTCTGCTTGAATGAAGGGAATTTCTGTTCCCTGAGCAGGTGGTGATGATAAATCTGGGCTCTGTCCTGAATTTTAGGTGTATTTTGGTTCTTGGGAAGCTCCCCTTGGCTTTGAGAGCTCCCTAAGGACCAAAACACTTCCCAGCACTGAACAGTTCCAGCGTTTGCTGGGGGGCTACTGTGGGGTCTGCTGCAGCCTTGGGGGACTAGGAGGGTGACAGAGGTGTCCTGGTGTCCCTGATCCATGCACTGAGCTGATTTTTGGCTTTTGTTGCAGAGTGAGCCTGGAGCTGAGGAGCTGCAGGAGCCTGGTGAGCATCCAGCTGCATCCTTTGGGCTGCCTTCCCTGCATGGGAGCACAGGCTGGTTCTCTGGGATTCACACCCAAGCTGTTCTGGGTGCTGGAATAGCTCCAAAATATCCCAGAGGGTGTTGCTGCCACCAGCCAGCCTGTGCTGTGTGATCAGAACCAGCTCCTTCTGCTGGGTTTGCTCTTTTGGGTTTGATTCCAGTTCTGCAGATTCCCAGCCATGCCTGCCTTGATTCCAATTCCCCATGTGGCCACTTGGCCACTGCCAGGCCCTGACAACAGATGGTTGGTGCTTGTAGTCCAAACCTCCAGCCATCCCCTCTCAGCATCAATGTGGAGCTGATCTGCCAGGATGGAAACACTGAGGGGGAATTTAACTGTGTCAGGCATGAAGGGATGGAAAAATGCTGGGAGGGTGGGAGCAGGCTGCCCACCTCAGTTGGGATGCAGGATCATGGCAGGCCTGCAGCTCCTGCAGAAGCCTTTGGACTGATGGGGTTTGGTGTGGTGGGGTTCACAGGGGTCACAGAATGAGGGAAGACATGAGAATCTTGACTCCATGTTTCAGAAGGCTGATTTATTGTTTTATGATATATAATTAAGAGAAAATGGTGTATTAAAACTACACTGAAAGAATAGAAGAAAGGATTTCATCAGAAGGCTAGAAAGGAATAGAAAAGAATGATAATAAAATTTTGTGACTGACCAGAGTCCCAAAACAGCTGGACCTCTCACTGGTCATCAAGTAGAAGCAACTTACATGGACCAGTCAAGGATGCAGCTGTTGCATTCCACAGCAGCAGATAATTATTGTTTACATTTCATTTCTGAGGCCTCTCAGCTTCTCAGGAGAAAAATCCTGTCAAAAGGATTTTTCATAAAATATGTCCTTGACAGTTTGGATTGTGGTTTTAAGCTGGGACATGTTTGTTGAATCCTCCCTCTCCCCTGCTCTTGCAGAGCCTCTGCTGCCGCCGGGTGTCCGAGTCCTGCCGGTGTTCCTCACAGCAGAGGAGGTCTCTGCTCTCCGGGACTTCCCCGTGGAGTGGATGGCCAGGTAGGAGACCAGCCTGACCCAGAGGCAGGATTCACAGCAGGAGCTCACACTGTGTCCCTGTTCCCATTGTCACTGTTTTCCCTGGAGCTAACTCAGGCTCTGTCAGTGCCTTTGGAGCTGCCTGAGCCCCTCAGGCTGGGCAGAATTCCCATGTCCAAATCCCTGCTGGGAGCAGCCTGGAGCAGAGCTGCTTCCCCAGACTAGCTGTGAGCTCTTGTCCCTCAGCACTACTTTGTGGACAAGGGAGGGACATTCCCAGGAGACTGCAGTGTAAGATTCCCAGGCTTTTGACCGGTGTTAGACCTCAGCCCATCCTTTTCCCAGGTCTCTTTGTAGCTGGGGATGGATCAGCCACTGATCAGTGGCCAGCCATTGATCATTGCCAGGAGCCAGTGGGGTTAGCAGCTATGGGATAACTCCACACAGATCCTGCTCAGTGTTTCATCCACTTGTTATCTCCCACTAGGTCACCCATGTCCCCAGCAGGCCCCAGAGGAGAGGAGAGTGCTCTCTGCTCCCAGGCAGTTCCAGAATCAACAGGAGCTCATGAAAAACAAGCCTTAGGTGGAATCTCTGTGCAGAAGTCCCACGAGGATAAATCAGGAACACCTGCCCCAGGAGATGCTGTGCAGTTGGGCAGCCCTGCAAGTCCTCTGGTGGACTTTTCCGGAATGGGAGCCGGCACAAGGAATTCTCCAGCCGCAAACCTGAGTGGAACAGGCAGTGAAAGCTCAGAGCTCAGCAGGAAAACATCCTTCCCCTCAGAGAGCGACACAGAGAAGCTCCCAAGCCCTTCCTCACTCCAGACTGAATGTACTTGGACTACAGGTCCATACCTGGAAGGCTTTTCCTTTCCCAACCCTTACTCCTGGGAGCAGGAGAGCCAGGACAAGGGGGAATCCCCTGTGGATTCTGATGTTGGTCACTGTGCTTCCCAAAATTCCCTTTCAGTCAGCCACAGTTCAGCTGTTCCCTCTCCTGCCCAGGAGCTGAACAGAAGAAAATCCAGTGAGGAGGACAAGCCATGGCCTGTGAGCCAGGACCGTGTGTCTGGGAGAAGTGACAGCACAGCTGGTGACCACGGGTGGGGCTTGGATTGTCCAGGCCCTGCTGGACACACACAGCTCCACAGCAGGAGGCAGCCACTGGTCCCAGAGCTTCAGGAGGCTCTGCCCAGTGCCCCTGCAGGGGACAGGCCATGTGCCAGCAGCAGGGACAGGCTGGGTGGCAGAGGGGGTGAGCCAGCCCAGCTGAGCCTCTACGTTCACTGCATCCAGGGCTTGGTGCTGTCGCTGCTGGCTGAGGAGCAGCTGCGCCGCGACCGCAGCGCCGTGGAGGACGTGGTGAGTGGGAAAGCTCTGCCCCACTGCAGCTGCACTGCTGGGGGGCACGGGGCTCACAGCTGAGGAGGGAGTGTTGAATCGTGCTCCTGGTGCCTCCATCACCTGCTCCGAGCTGTGGCGGGCTCGGCAGCCGCGGCTGCGTGGGAGCTGTCGGAGCGGAGCGGGGCCAGCCGCGTCTCACAGGCGGCTCCCGGTGCTGCTGCTGTTGTCTGGCACTGCCGGCTCCGGAGCAGAGTGTGGGGGTGTGACAGACACCCGCGGGCTGCCAGGGGCCCGTGCTGGAGCTGGGATTCGCTGGGGATCCCTGTCAGTTTGGTGGTTTTTGGGAAGGGAGGTTGGTTGTGTTGCAGCCCCAGCCTGCACGTCACTGCCTCTCCCTTGGGGAGCACCGCAGACGTGGCTGGCAGCAGGACCCAGAGAGGTTCCCTTGGCTGTGGGAGCTCCAGGCTGCTCCCTGGGGCTGGGGACAGGGATGCCACGAGGGCACTGCACCTGTGTAACACCAGAGCAATTCCAAATATCCCTGTGGTGGGATTTGGGTGCCCAGACTCCCCTGTGAGCAGAGATAATGGGGCTGCAGGGAAAGGATGTCCTGGCCCCCCATCTTTCCCTGGAAGCATCAGCTGCAGAGCTGCTGCCTGGCCTCTGCCTCCCTACCAGGAGCTGAGTCAAAGCTGCAGAGCCCTGTTTGATATGCCAGTTGCCATAGGAACAACCTAATTTCCTTCCCCAGCCAGACTGGAAGGTGGAGGGAAGCTCAGACTAATGCAGAGCCTCAAGGTTGCTCCTTCCCCTCGGAGCTGTGGGACACCTGGGACCCCAGGAGCTGGGGAATGTCTGCTCTGCACAGCAGGGCTGATGTGCCTGGCTTGGGATTGCTGCCAAATCAGCTGAGCCCCGAGGTGCAACCAGGGTCCTTTGCACCAGACATGGCACTTTGTCCCCTTTCTGCTCGTCTGGATCAGCAGGGGGGACACAGGCAGGTGGGAATTGTCAGGCTGGAGAGCGGAATCCCTATTGCACAGAATTGCACAGTCCATCTTCCTTGATGTGCTGCCCTGGGCTGACAAGCTCTCATTCCATTCAGGTTCCTCTTTTTCCAGACATCCTGCTTCCATCTCACGTACCCTTGTTTTGGATCTCACCAAAACTGCGCTGTCACACAGCTTGGAATTCAGCTGTGGCTGGGCTCTTCTGCTGCATCCTCCCGTGGGTGCAGGTGTGTTATCCCTTAGGAGAGGGGCCCTGCATGTCCCATTGTCCCAGAAGGAGGGGCAGCTGGGCTCTGCTGCTGGATTTGAGGCACAACCTCAGCTTGTCTGTCCTTTGTTTATCTGTAGGGTAAAAATGACCCTCAGCTCTCAGGGATGTCAAAGCTTAGTTATAATTAATGTTTTTTTGAATGCTTTGAGGCCCCCAAATGACACCAAAGAAGGGTAAAATATGCTACTTGTGCAGCTGTGAACCTCTGGGAGGGTGGGTTCCATCCCAGACTTTCCCTGTGGAGTGGGAGGCTCTTGGCCTCGCCTCCTGCTGCTCTTTAGGTCTTATCCCTTCATTTCACTGCACAGAAAGGAAAATCTGTGCCCTGACAGGGGTCAAGGATAGGCCAGGCACTGCCATCCTGCTGAACGAAGGCTTGATCCTCTCCCCAGTAGGGGAAAGCGCATTGGCAGGATGAGGATTATGGAGTTAATCTTCCCAGGAGTGGTGGGGGACCCCTGCCTGTGCCCTGCCTGTGCCCAGGGAGCCTCAGCATGATCAGGACCTATGGGCTACTGAAAATCCATCCAGAATAGCAGCTTGGCATTCATTCAGTGCTTTGTTGTGTGTGTTTGTACTGCCCGGTGTAAGCAAAGGAATGTCCCTTGCTGGGGCTGTAAATCATGTGAAATAAGCCCTGGAGAGTAATGGTTGATAGTAAATTAATGGGGCCTTGCATTTTCCTGTAATTAGTAGCATCAGGTGGCTTAATGGCTGATTGTCAGGTTGGAGGGCTCTTTTCTGAGTCGTAGAACCCCAGACTGGTTTGGGTTGGGAGGGACCTTAAAGCCCATCCCATTCCAACCCCTGCCATGGGCAGGGACAGCTCCCCCTGGACCAGGTTGCTCAGAGCCCCATCACTGCCTTGGGATCTTTGTAACTTGTCTGTTCCCTCCGTGCCAAAATTTCTCAGCCATTTTAGGTGGGAGCCTGGACAGCAGAGCGAGGAAGGGTCCGGTCCTTCTGTCACCTGAACTCCTCCCAGGACCTCCTTGAAGCCCAGGTGAGGCTCTGAGCTTTGCCTTTCCCTCTTCCTGCAGTACCACAGCAGCCTGGCCTCCCTAAATGGCCTCGAGGTTCACCTCAGGGAGACCCTGCCCAAGGACTCTTCAGCCTCAGCCAGGACAAACTACAGCTTCACACACTATGACTGTGTCCAGAATGTCCTCACAGGTGAGTCTTCATCTTCAGGGCCTGCAGGAGGGAGCAATGAGGAGAATGGGGTTTATGGGAACCTTTTCTCACACCTCAGACACTTTCTCAGCAGAGCTCCCACCACAGAGCCCAGATCAAGGGCCCTGTTGGTTGAGCTTTGTTGGGATTGAGGGTGTCCCCAGCCTGTTCTGCAGCTGCCCAGGGTGTGTGGTGAGCTCCAGAGCCTTTTCCTGCTCAGTGAATGGGGGCACACTGCAGAGTGGGTTTTTAACACCCCTCTCTCCTGTTGTGCAGCCAACTTGCCCCACACCCCTGGGCCCCTGGACCGGCACTTCCTGAGGGCGGCCACACTCATCCACTCCGACTTCAGCCAGCTCCCCACGGCCTCAGAAGTGATCATCAGGTAAGGGGTGCTCACAGCCCTCCTGCCCCAGGTGGTTACAGAAGGGCAGAACCCCTTTCCAAGGCTGGCTGGGTTCTGACCAGGTTGTTACCACACCCAAGGACCAGTCACATTGCTTTATTCCCTAAGTTTCCTTTGACTTGTGGGTTCCTGGATGTTGAGAGGCTGCAGTGGCACCAGGAGGGTGGACTGAGGGCACAGCTGAGTGGTGCCATGGCTTGGATTAAGATGCAACACTCACACAATGCCAGTTCCTGGCACTGTAAGGTTCTAAGACACAGTTTTAAATTTAGCTGTTCCTAATAAATTTGTGTCTCGGCAGGGAGCCAGAGGCTCCCAGAATTGGCAACCTAGATATTGTTTTCTTGCACGGCTTGTTGGGTTGGAAACACACTGTGATGTGCATGGCAAACTCAATTGTGATGCACCAGGCAGGATGGTCTTATCACAGCCAGAGCCCTCCCCAAAACCCAGAGCTTTTCCTGACATCCAGAGCCCTTTCCCAGGACATGGGACACCCCTTTCCTCAAGTGAGCTGGGAGTGCACAGATTCCACCCACCTGGTCCTGCTTGTTTGTCCAAAACATGATGAAATAAAGATGCTCCTGGGAATTACACAGTAACTCTGGCACTACTTGCCAAGGGAATGTGAATCACACACTTCAGTGCTGGAGAACTCCTTGTTTAGCATGAGCTTCTCTGGCTCCTTAAATCCAATCCTAAACTGACTGGCTAAGCTGGCATGTTCCCTGTTACCCCGAAAAAAGCAACTCCATGTGTGAATCAGCCTGAGTAACAAGATGACTAAAACTGCTTTCTTTTATGGAGAGTTGTCACAGAAGGGTGTCAGCAAACATAGCAGTTGCTGCTTTCCTCCTTCGAGGAGGAATCCAGGGTCCTTGGCTTTGATCCCTGCCAGCCCTCCTGCAGGCAATACTCTGGGAGGGGGCATTCTTAGTCTTCATTAATGTTTTTAATCACAGCTTTGGTGGTGACTGAATCTGACTCTTGTCTGAGCTTCATCACACCTGTGAGTGAACATGTGGTTCCTGCTGCAAGGTGCTGTGCTGGGATTTAGTTGTGGCCAGCAGCAGTGGGAGAGGAGGAATGTCAAGGCACGAGGAGTGTTCCAGGCTCGTGGTGTCCTGGGCTGGGCTGGCAGCAAGGGGAATCTTTGGAGCGTGGCCACACACGGAATCCCAGAATCACTAAGATTGAAAAAGCCCTCCCACACCATTGTGTCCAACCTGTGACCAATCCCCACCTTGTCACCCAGTCCAGAGCACTGAGCTACAGAGCACTGAGCTAGACTCAGTCAAAGGTTGGACTTGATGGTCTTGGAGGTCTTTCCCAAACGAAATGATTTTGTGCTATCTCACTTTCCCGGATGCCAGGACCCTTTAGAAGTTGGCCTTCAGGGGTTTGGTGCCTGTTCAGCTCCATGCTGAGACATCTGAAAGTCCTTCTCAAAACTTGGGAGCCCAGTGCCCAGCTGTGAATCTTGCCCAAAGCTGTCAATCTGACCCCTGCCTTTCCCTGCCCCTCCAGGAACGCCTCCACAGCCGTGTATGCCTGCAGGAATCCTGTCCAGGAGACCTACTTCCAGCAGCTGGGAGCTCCACTCCGCAACTCAGGCGTCCCCAACCCTCATGACAGTGCCTTCAGCCTGCCCAGCAAGGCCAAGCAGAAGCTGCTGAAGCATGGGGTGAACCTGCTGTGAGCTGCTGTGCTCACAATGGCTGAGCCCTGCGGAATGCTCATCTCCAGTAAGGAAAATCTCAGGCAGGAGGTCCTGCCCTGCCACTGTGGGGGCTCCAGCCTGCCTGGCCCTGAGGAAGGGACATCCTTGCCCTGTCCTGCAGCACGCTGTGGGCCGATGCAGGTGTCACTGACAGCATTTACCAAAGACTGAGGACAGAACGCAGCATCTTGGGGCTCTTGGTTTACATGGACTTTACAGGGACTCCTTGGTGATCTGCAGACTCCCCACGTGCCTTAATCTGAGGTAAAACCTCACCTTGCTGTGAGTTACACAGCCCCCATGCCCTGCTGCCTTTCAGAGATGTCAGTCAGCCACTATCTGTGCCTGCACTTGCCCTGGTCAGGCTTTGGCTTTATTTCTGTCCCCTAATCCATGGGAATGATCCTTCCATGACGTCGTGCCTTACCTTGGTTAGCAGTGCCTGCCTGTTGTCACATGGGAGCAGAACAAGAGCTGCAGTGCTCACAGTCCCCCTTTGGCTGCTCCCATGAGGTTTTTATGCCATAGGTGACTCTGGGGGGATGTCCCTGTCCCTCCACACCTCCCTGGTCAGTGATGGTCCAGCCCAGCCCTGCCCTCCTTGTGCCCACCTGGCTGTGCAGCCTCACAAAGGCTGGGTGAGGATGGTGTGAGTGTCCCTCAGCCTGTGCTCCCTCCCTCCTGCTGCAGGACCTCACTTCACTGCTCTTTCTGCTCTGTTTGCCCACACTCTGCAGACCCCAAAGTTGCCTCTTAGCTGATGGGACCAAAGAGGTTTTGTATCCCCTTTCTGCTCTGACAGTGTCCCCAGTCAGTGGTGGCCAGGGTGGGCTGTGGTGGTGGCTGCTTAGACTGAGGGATGGATAGCTGTGTTTGGAACCTGCTGCTGGTGCAGACACACCCCTCAGTGTGACTGTGGAAATAAAGGAGTCTCCCAGGCTCATCCCAGCAGAGTCACGTTGTTGTCATGTTTGTGGTTCCTGGTGTGATGGGCTGGGTCGTGGGAGCTGTTCCCTGTTTACCTCCTCCAAGGGTGGTTCCTGCAGTGCTGGGGTTGAGCAGGCAGAGCCTGTTGGTTCAATCAGCCCTGCAGAGCAGCTGCTTGGAAGCTTCCTGATGGATAGATGTGTGACTGGTGTCACCAAGAGATGGTGAGCAGGGACATGAACGTGGGGAGGTGCTGAGCAGGCTCGTGCTAGAATCAGAGCTGGGATGGGAAGGTCACCACTGCCACAACTTCTGCTCCCACTCCAGCACAGACAGTTCCCAAGGTCGCTCTGTCATCCCAGGGCTGCTCCTCAGACATTGCTGGGAATTTCAGAGGACTCCAGAGGACGAGCCTGCTGCTTGCTCAGGGGTGGCTGGGCAGAGATGCCACCTGGCTGGCGGCCCTGGCAGCTGAGGAGGTGTTTCAGCAGGAGCAGAGTCATGTGGCACTGTTCCCATCCTGGGCATGGAAGGACTGTCAGGAGCCTCTTGGCAGCATAGGAGTGAAAACTCCCTGGGAAGCCTGAGCTGGAGCCACCCTGGTGCCCTCCTGTTTCAGTTCCACCCCTGTGGAAGATGGCACAAGGTAAGGTGCTGCTTCCCTGGTGACTTCCCTGCACATTTCCACTGGGTGATGGACAAACTGCTCTGGTTCTGGAGGGAGCGCAGGGAACATCGTGAGGAACAATATCAGGGAGGTTTTGCAGGGTTGGAGAAGGCAGGAGGGATGAGGGTTGTGTCCTCTGGGATCCCTGCTCAGCTGAGCTAAGTGACTCCTCTGGGAGGTGCTGCTCTGCCTGTCCCTTCTGTGCCCTTGGTAGATCTGGATTCCCTCTGTAATTCCCAGGAGAGGAAGCCTTGGAGCACCAGGAGCAGCTCCAGCCTACTCTGCTCCTCGGGGAGATCCACCTGGATCCTGCCTGGGTGCTTGAGCAGTGGTTGTGTGCTTGAGCAGGAAACACAGAGAAGTGGAAGGAAAAGCCTGAGAGGGACAGGAGGGAGATTTGGCACAGCAGCAAAGCACAAACCGGATGGATGCTCCTGCCTGCTGCCGTCAGGGATCCTGCGCTGCAATCTGCTGAGCCGTCTGCCAGCCAGGAACAGCTGGGCTGGCTCTGCTCCTTCAGATGCTCAGGCTGAATCTGCCCACCCAGCCCCTGCCTGCCCACCCAGCCCTGTGCTGGTCAGGAGGGAACAGCACACAGAGAGCTCGCAGCCCTCAGGGCGATGGCTGTGCTGGAGAAGATGTTTAAAAATGGGGCATTTTTAATCTGCTCCATCAGCTGGGCCTGTCTGAGTGCTGCCAGGGGGGCTCATGGGGAGAAATTCCTGCCCTGCCAAGCTGGCTTTGTGCTTAAGGGGGTGAGGCATTGGTTTGCAGGCAGTTGGGTGGGATTTGAGCAGCACCCTCTGCCCTGGAGCTGCTCCTGGGAAGCTGCTGCCTTTGATGAATCAGTGCAAGCAGCTGGAAGCAATTCCTGAAATGTTTTGTGGATGCTCTGGCAAGGCTGATGGCTTCTGTGAGGAGCTTCAGGCCTACAGCTGCTCCTGGGGATGGCTGTGGACAGTCTCTGCTGCCCTGGGCCAGGCAGCAGGGCTGGAACCCACAGCTGTCCCCCACCAGCAGGCTGTGGGAGATGCTCCCTGTGCTCCATGGCAGCCTGGACTCCACAGACATCACAGAATCCCAGGATGGTTTGGGTTGGAAAAGAGCTCAAACATCCATCTGCAAGTTCCTGCCATGGGCAAGGATTCACCCACTAGACCAGGTTGCTCAGGGCCCCATCCAACCTGGCCAAATCCAGGCCTGGGAGGCTGTGGCTGGTCAGGACAGAGTTTCCATGGGCTGGGTATTTTTGAGCACTAGCCTTTCTCACTGTATCCCTGGCAAACAGGCCCGTGCCCCTTCCCACCCTGCAGCTCCTGCTCTTTCCAGGCCACTTCTCCCCACCAGCAGCTAGATAAGCAGGACCCAACCCCTCAGTGTTTGCTTGACCCTGGACTCATTAGAGCAGCAGGCAAAGCCCATTCTGTTTTCAGCACAACTGTTTATTGATAATCTTTGCTTATCCACTGTATGAATGTTACCAACCTTTGGACAGAGCCAGCCTGCTTCCCCAGGGCCTGTGTCCAGGTAGCCAATGCGTGTAGAAATCATGCACTTCAGGTAGTCTGTAACAAGACGGGTGTAAAAAATATCTCAGATGTATTTGAAATTTCTTCCTTCTCTTGCAATTGACTCACTGAAAAGTCTGTAAAGAAGTTGTTGGGGGACAGGGCTGGTCCCTCCTGGGCAGGGCACAGAGGCAAAGGGTTCCAGCTAGAGCTGTGAGTATCCACCACACACTTTTCTTTGGGGGGTGTTATAAACCAGCCCCCAGACCCCAAAACAGACTCTGGTGCTGGGGGACTTTAGGAAAAGCGTGGTAGTCCCTAGGTGGGCAGGACCTCAGGGTGGGGCCTCATTGTTCAGGCTGCAGAATTAGCCCCCCTTGGGAAGCTGTCTTGTGGTGTCAGGTCCATGGGAGCTGCCGCTGTGTGTTCCTGCCCTGGCTTGAGGAAAGGAGAAGATGGAGCAGCAGAAGGAATGGTGACCTCCTTTCTTCCTACAGACAGACAAAACCCCCATTCTCTGTTTCCAAACAGCATCCCTGCCCCTGCAGGGCCTACCAGCTGGGAGCTGGGAAAACTGAGGGTTGCAGATAGAGCAAGGAAGGGATTTGGGCAATTGCTAACACCCTTGGTCAGACTGAAGAGCTGCTGTGTGTGCTGCTCCCTCAGCAGGGTGAAGGTCAGGGCTCCTGCCTTGCTGGGCTGGCGATCAACTCTGCTCCCTGCCTGGGTGACAAAAGGGGTTTCTGAGGGCAGGAGGGCTGGGGTGCCCCAGCTGGCACATGGAGGAGGAAGCAGGAGCCCCAGAAGGGTTCTTTGTGAGCAGAGCTGTGCCCTGCCCAGCCCATCAGACCCAGCCTGAGGGAAGCACAGTGCCCATGGCAGCCCCCAGTGTCCACCTGTCCGTCCATCCCGGGCAGGGCAGGCTGGTTGGCTGTTATGGTGTGTGTGTGTGTGTGTGTGTGTGTGTGTTGTTCCTTTGATGACCACGAGAAAAATTTTACATTACATTCAAACGAGCACCCTTGGGTTTGTTACTCTACTTCTGAACACCGCAAAACACAGTAGCAACAGAACACAATGGAGCAGGGTTGGCAGCGAGCCCCGGCGGGGCCGAGGCTCCGGCGCTTGGAAAAGAATCCCTGAAGCCAAGGATGGAGGAAAGAGATGGGCGCGGATACACGTCACAGTTTCCATTTACAAGACCCCCGGGAGGAAGCACCGAGGCTGTGTGCCGGGAGAGGGCCCCGGCTGAGCTGCCCTGAACCCACCAGGCCGGGCAGCGCCGTCATCGTCCCGGCGCGAAGATGAAATCGAGGGCTTGGCGCTCGGCCGCCGCCACGTTGGGGTGCCACAGGTCCACCATGAACACCACACGGGGACCTTCCTCCGGGGCACCTGAGGGAGTGGAAACACACAGTGAGGGCAGGGAGGCACCTCCCCAGTAAACAGCTGCTTACTGGGAATTCAGGGACACAGTGCACGCTCCTCCCTGCCAGGCCTGCTTTGTGCATGGAGGATTCCTGAGGCAGGGCCTCCTTGGAGCTGCGTCCTGGATCTGTGCAGGGAGCGGCTGCTGCGCCTCTCCGGCCTTCCCGGCCCTGCACAGAGCTGGGCTTCCCGATCCCACAGCAGGTTTGATGTGGAAGCAACAGCTTTTGTTCTCCCACTCTCTCCTCATACTCCCCCCTGTGTAGAACAGCTCTGCCTGATGCTTTTATGCCACGGGCGACTAATGCCGGATAATCCGGGAGAGCTGGAGCGGAACAGGCTCCGTCAGGAGGAAGGAGGAACAATCCAACAATCCAGCGGGCATGAGGCTGCTCTCCTGCTGGCCTGTCAGCACCGAGCAGCAGCAGGGCTGCAGATGGAGCAAGGAAGGGATTTGGGCAATTGCTAATGCCCTTGGTCAGACTGAAGAGCACGACTGTGTGTGCTGCTCCCTCAGCAGGGTGGAGGTCAGGGCTCCTGCCTTGCTGGGCTGGCGAGGGACTCTGCTCCCTGCCTGGGTGACAAAAGGGGTTTCTGAGGGCAGGAGGAGGAGGCCGAGGCCATGGCACGGCAGCTGGAACTGCCCTGCAGAGCTCGGTGATGAAGGAAGCCGAGCTACTATGGAGGGAAGAGGGTCAGCAGGCCCTGTGCTGGGCTGGCACTGCTGCGACAGCACCACGAGCAAGTCGGGATGGGAGCGAGCCATGGGCTGGCTGAGGGGCTCCAGGGGTGTGCCAGGAAAGGGTGTCAGGATGTCCCAGCACTGTGAGGGAGGGGGAGCGTGTTCATGGGGAGCCCTGCCATGCCAGGGACAGGGCTCTCCCATCTGGGGCAGGCCATGGCCCTGAGCCCCTCAGGACACAGGGACCCAGCCCTGCTGGGGCAGCAGAAGGGACTGGGCATGGGTGCCCCCCTGACTCATCCCCAGTCCCCAACACAAAGGGGACACCACGAGGCCCCACACACTGAACTCACCTTCGTGGAACGCCGTGTGCAGGAAGGAGTCGTCGAAGAGCAGGCACCGGCCCTCGGCCCAGCACTGGGGCTCGCCCCCCACCACCAGCTCGCAGTTGCTGGGTGTCTTCAGACCTTCAGGCACAAAAGAGAGAGGACAGGGAGGGTCAGGCCGTGCCGAGTTCCCTGTGGTGGGGCAGCAGGGAGCAAACTGAGCTCTGAGTGAGCTCCATGTGGCTGCTGAGGGGCCGCTCCCCTGCAGGGAGTGACCTGAACTCCAAGCCTGGAGCAGCTCAGCCCCTGCCTCACCCCCTGTCTGCTCCCTCCTGCCTTTTCACTGTTACCCAGCAAGCTCAGCCCTGCAGGCACTACTTTCATATCTGGAACAGCTTCCCAGTCCCCAGAGCCCAAGGCCCCAAGGTGTGCACAGGGAGCCAGGCTCCTGGGATATTTTCCAGCTTCAGGACCAAAGGCAGATCCTGCCTGCTCCTTCCTCCAGCCCTGCAGCGAGACCCTGCCCCAGGCAAGGCTTGGAGAACAGGAATTATACTAGAGCTGGAAAATAGGGGCTCAGTTGTGGCTCTGCCTCAAGCTCCCCAGGGACCTGCCTCATCCCACAGTCTCCACCCAAGGTGCTGTCTCAGGGTGACCCATGGAGCTGCAAGGACAGAAATCTGGGGGAGTCACAAAATGCCCATAGGGAAGCAGCTCTGTGAGGGCCACATGAAGGACAACCTTAGAAATAAAATGGGTCTTTTCCTAAAATACCAGCACAAGCCAAGGCAGTTTGACAGGGGTTGATCCCATCACCTCCTGCACCAGGACTGTCACCCCCTGCAGTGCTGGGGACACTGGAGCTGCTGCAGAGACATCCTGCCCTGAAGATGTGGCCGTGGTGGAGAAAGGGGTCAGGGCTCACGTGGCTCCCGAATGGTAACGGTGCAGCAAACGAGCAGGACGGATTCAAGAGAGATGCCAAACCCAGCCAGCGCAGCAGGGACTCCCAGCTGCCCGGCAAAGCTGGGACTACAAAGCTGCTGTTTCAAAGGCTGCAAAACCCAAAGCCATTTCCCTGCACAACAGCCTCAGCTGGAGATGCTGGAACAGGGAAGCTGAGCTGCGGGCGGATGGAGGGAGGGAGCAGCCTGCAGCCCTTCCATCCCACCCACACCCTCGGGATGCTGCCCTGGCCCATGGAGCAAATCCTCGGGAGTGACTTGCCCCACTGATGGCTGTGCTGGCTTTGCAGATCCAGGTGCCAGAAAGGGCAGGTTGTGTCTTTAACACATCCATGCCCTGAGCACAGCAAGAGCTGCATTCCCAGCACCAAGGTAGGGGTGCCAGTGTGCCCCCGGCCTAATGCCGAGTCCCAGCGGAAGGACAAGCAACTGACCCATGTCATTCCTCTGCCCAGGGTGTGTGTGCTCCAGGTGTGCTCACCTGAGCCCACTCAGACATCACTGGCTCCTCCCAGGAGCCTCTCCCAGCCCCTCATGAGGGCAGCACATCTCCCAGTGCCCCAGAGAGAGGGGTCAGTGACAAGCTTCCTCCTGGCACCAGCAAGGGCAGCTCCTGAGATCAGCTCTGAAAACAATTCCCAACAAATGGCCAGCAGTGCCTGGGTGTGTTTACCCGAGCTGTTGGCTGAACAGGCGCGGTTGGTGTTTGCCAGCCGGGCCCGTGCGGTGCCTCCCCCGGCACGGCCGGTGCTGTGCCAGCCCAGCCATCTGTGCCGTGTGGGCTCTCCCCGTCCCTGCCTGCAGAGCAGGGAGCACTGTGCCTGACCCACCGCAGGGGACACCCCAGGACCCCCCAGCCCTCACTTGCAGCTTTGCAAACCCCAAAGCAGCATCTCTGCTCCCATCCACCCATGTCCCATGCAGAGCAGCCGAGATTCCAGGAGAGGGGAGCTGCCAGTGGCACAACACAGTCCTGGAGCAGCGCCCCAGGCTGCCCCACATCCTGGGATGGGAAAGGGACCTGCCTGCACAGAGGGGGATGCTCAGAGACCCTTATGTAAAATCAGTCCTGTATCACACACCAGCAAGAGTCCACGGCCCTGGGTCAACAGGAGGAGGAGGTGAAACCCTCCTGCTGCTGATCTGGAGATGCTGGGGATTTCAGATACCCAGAGACTGAGTACCAACAAAGCCCCCAAAACCTTCCTCAGGCCAAAGGTGTCTGAGCCCCAAGAGCACAGGGTGCCAGAGACACTTTTGGGGCTTCTGCAGCTCCAGGCACAGCTGCCACCCTCCACACCCTCTCGACACATGAACCACAGTGCCAGACACTCACCGAGGTGGCAGCGGATGCGGATGTTGGTGGGCCCGTAGTGCTCGGCGATGACAGTGCCCGGGCTCAGCACAGAGATGCAGGCGTTCCCAAAGACATTGTTGCCAATGCAGGTACGGAGGCTCCCGAGCAAGCGGTACGTCCGTGGGCATCTCCGGCAGTTCCTGGGCACGCACATGCCCTGGTTCACCAGGTAGAAGGTGAACCACTCCCCACTGGGCGTGCTGTTCATTTTCCATCCTTGAGGGAGGCTGCAGTTTGAGAACGCCTTGTACAGGGTCTCAAACTCACACAGGATGGTCTGGAAGTTGCGCTCCAGCAACTCCACGTCGTGCTTTTGAGCGTCCCGGGAGAAGTAGGGCGTGGTGGGCAAGTCAGGCAGGAAGAAGACTTCTGGCTTCTGGATGGAGGGCCGGCTGTTGAGGTAGCGGCCCTGCTCACGGATGCCCTTGTGGATCCTGCCCATGCCGGACCAGGAGTAGCGCTTGGCGTACTCCTGCAGGTTGTGGTAGAGTTTCTGGTTGAGGCCGTCGTGGTGCGAGCAGCGCACGCACTCAGGCGACTGGCAGTACACGAACCCGTTCTGCACCCCGTTGGCCTCGGCGCTCTGAATCAGCGCGTTCACTGTGGCGTAGGCGCGGGGCTGCTCCCGCCCCACGTGGTAGCAGTACCACACGAAGAGGACCAGCAGGCAGGCGACAGCCACCAGGGCCGTGGCGTCGCAGTCCCGGAAAGACTGGATGCCCGTGGCAATGAAATCCCGGAGTCCGTCCAGGGACCAGCTCCAGTCTGACAGCCACTCCAAAGACATGGTGGTGGTGCTGGGAGCACGCAGCAGGGCCCGGCGGTCACTGCTTGTGGGGCTCAGGGGCACCCACACCATGCAGCCGGGCCAGGGCACGGCGGGAAGGGGCTGCCATGGGTGAGCGGAGTGGTGGCTCTGCCCTGCTCGGCCCTGAGCTCTGCATTGGCAGCGGTGCCTGGCAGCATCCCTGGGTCAGCAGCCACGTGGCCGGAGGGTCCCCGCTGGTGTTCCTGGGCCCATCATCCTGAAAGGCAGTGCTGGAGGGAGGTTCTGGGGAGAGAAACCCAGAGGTGTTAGGGAGAGGGCTGCCCCGTGGGGTCCCTGCTGGGGTCAGTGCACGGGATACAGTTGGAGCTGTGCGCTAGGACTCTGTGGGGCACTGGCTCCTCAAGGAGGGGATGGTGGATAAGGAGCCCAACATCTGCCCATGCTGAGTAAATTCCCCAGTGCTCTCAACAACATCTTCCACAAATACCCAAATAAAAGGCCCCGACCCAGACCCCATCTCCCACTGCCCCAGTGACAATGTCCCCTCCTGCTCGTCCTCCAGTTTCTCTCCTAAGCTGCTGCCTTATCATGTCTGAAATCTGGCTGCTAAGTGAATATACACTGAGAGTACACACTTCACTGCCCCATCTGGCAGCACATCAGCTTATCCCTTCCATCTGATGGCTCTGAAGTGACTCTCCCTCCAGAGACTGATCTGTGGGAGAGCCCAGACCTCAGCCAGCACATTGCCACAGGGCCAGTACATGGCCACAGGAGTAGGTCGGGGTGGTGGCAACAGAGGCAGCTCAGGTTGGCTTGTTTGATTTCACCAGCTCACCAGTAAGAGCACTGACTCTAAGTAGCAGGATGGGCTTATGAGCCAGGAAAGCCATCCAAACCCTCCTCAGCCCTTCCTGCCAAGGTCCTGCAGCCTCTCAACGTGCATTTCCTTATCAATAGTGATGGAGACGGGCTGCAGATGGGATCTGACCATACAGCAGGGACATACTGCAGGGCTGGAGACCTGTAATTCAGGCAGTGTAACACTCCAGGGAGGAATGTCCACACACCCTACCTCCCTCCACCCTACTTCCTTGTAGCGTGCTGCCTGCATGCCCCATCCCGGGATCTGCAGTCCACGTGGCATGTCACAGCCTCCAGGGAATCTCAAGATAACTTTCCTCTATCTCCACGGCTGGCATCCCTCCAGACACTCCCGCTTCTCCCGCCCAGGCCTCCGTTCCCGGGGTGCAACCACAGAGTCGGTGCCAGGGATGTCCCCTGAGGCCAGCACAACCCCCATGCTACCTGCAGGACTGGAGCATGTTAGGAGGGAGTAGAGCCCTGGGTGATGGGTATTCAGGGTGGCTCCTGCCCTACAAAGGGAACTGCTCAGGCACAGCAGCCACGCTCAGTCAGAGCTGATGGGAACACAAAGGGGAACAGAGCTTGGGGGGGTCTGACAGCCTCGGGGTCCCCAGTCAGAGTCACACCCTGCAAGGGTGGCACAGCACAAACATGGCCCCAGTGCTGCCCCAGGGATGCAGACAACACCTCAGATCAGGGGGAAACCATCAGAGCAGCAAGAAATCCAAGCCCCCGTGCCCACACACTGCCTGCCTGACCCCACAGAGCCTGGGAGCCTCGGGCTGCAGAGCCCTGGGATCCTCTGGGCACAGTCTCCATGGGACCTGCCCAGGAGCTGCCTCCTGTGCCAGCACAGCCACCCCACTGCAAACCTGACCAAACCCACACCCACAGGGGCTGTGCCAGCGCTGGGGCAGGGCCCCAAACATCGGCACTGCTCCCAACACGCATCATGTAGCTGGGGCTGCACAGGGCACCCAGTGGGTGCTGTCACCTCCCAGCCACAGCCCTGCACCCACACGGGTCACATCCAGCACTCCTGGCCTGAGATGCCAGAAAAGGCTCCTCAGCTAATGATAATGGCAGAGCCATTCAGGGAGAGGAGATCAATTCCACGTTGCACCGAAGTTGTGCAGGACGTGGAGGCGAGCACCGTGCCAGCAGCAGCCGTGTTACATAAGGAAGGCATAGGCTTCGATGCAGCAAAAAGTTGCATCTCAGTGACTCCGTGGTGGCCACGGCATCTCCTGGAGGCAGCAGGTTCGGCTCAGCCCAGTCAGGGTCCCCGGGCCGTGGGCCTGCAGTGACGGGGATGTCCT
Source organism: Serinus canaria (assembly GCF_022539315.1). Classification (NCBI taxonomy): domain Eukaryota; kingdom Metazoa; phylum Chordata; class Aves; order Passeriformes; family Fringillidae; genus Serinus; species Serinus canaria. The sequence goes on from NC_066329.1 coordinate 9,396,352, forward strand.
CGGTTCGGCACGGCAGGTGTCGCCTCTGGGAGCATCATGAAGAGCAGGAGCCTTGGGATGAGGCGGGATGCCCGCTGCCACTCCGGAACGAGAGCAGTGGGTGCTCCCTTCACCCTCTCCTGAGCATGCCACCCCGCCGGTGGCACCAGAGTAACTGTCACCCGCGCGTTGCTCTCACCCAGTGTGACGGTGTCACCCGGCGTGGCGGCGTCAGCGGGTATCACCGCTGTGGCCGCATCACCCGGCGTGGCAATGGCACGGCCGTGCCGGTGTCCCATCACCCGGCGCGCCGGTGGCACCTGCCGCCGCGCTGTCACCCGGCGCGGCCGTGCCGCCCGCCCGACGCCGAGCCCCTGCCCCGGCCGGGGAGGGGGGGTTCGGGCTGCGCCCCCGCCGCGGGTCCCGCTGCCGCCCCGCGCCCCCGCGGCCCCCCCGCGATGCGCTGCGGAGCGCTGCGGTACCGACCTGCCGCCCGCGCCGGGCCGTGCGGGGCCGTGCGGGGCCGCGCTCCCTCCGCGCCGCTCCGCCGCCGCCGCGGACCACAACTCCCAGCAGCCCGGGCAGGAGGGGCCGCGCCGCCCCCGCCGGGACCGCGCCGGGCGGCAGCTGCGGCCCCGGCCCCGCACAGCCCGCCCGCCCCCGCGCCCGCCCCGCGCCGCGCCCGCGCCCGCCCCCGCCCCGCGCTCCCGCCCCGCGCTCCCGCCTCGCGCTGCCGGGAGGGGCCCGGAGGGGCGGGGGAGCCGCGGGGTTGCGGCACTCGGGAGGGGTCCCGGGGGATGGAGCGGCTGGAGGAGGCGGCGATGGTCCCCGAGGGAGCGCCCATCCTGGCCCCGGGCATCCCGGGACGCGGGGGCTGGGTAGCGGCAGCGCGGGAGGTGCGGGGGCACCGGGGGTGCAGCGGGACGCGCGGGGACGGCGGCTCCAAGGATTCAGGCGCTGGGAGCTGCAGCAGTCTGGGGATGCTGGTCCCAGGGGTGGGAGCACACAGGGATGCAGCCACCAAGGGAATGGGGACTGCCTCCAGGGACACGGGCTATTAGGGATGCAGCAGTCGGAAGGTGCAGGGTTCTGGTTCCAGGGATTCAGGAGCACAGGCTCCTGAATTGGGGATTCAGAAATCCGGGGATTCCGCCCCTTGTGCTGCAGCCCTCGGGTTGCAGGGGCTGCTTGTCTCCAAGAATAAATGCATCTGGCATGCAGGGGACAGGAGGTCCCAGCGAGGCAATGCCCAAGATGCAGGCAGCCAGGGAATGCCTCAGCGAGGATGTGAGGCTGTGCTGCGGCACCAGGGATGGGGGGAGACTGTTCCCAGCTTGGAGCGTCCCTTGACAACTATTTAGTGCTAGTGGAGAAACTGTCGTGAGTCCTCCTGCTTGCCTTTTCCCTCCCCAACCCATTTCCTGTTCCCCTAAGCCAATGCTGTCAGTTCTGGGAGTCCCAGGGGATCCAGAGCTCCAGTCCTTCCTCCTCCATCGCCCAGGTGCAGACAGATCCCAGTGCAGGCAGTTCCTGGGTCCAGGCAGATCCCGGGGCCAGGCAGAGCCCTGGTAGCGCTGCCCTGCCCTGCCCTGCCCTGCCCTGCCCTGCCCTGCCCTGCCCTGCCCTGCCCTGTGGCGGTGCCACGAGGAGCCGTGCAGGACACGTGTTGCCGCCACAGGGCACAAGGAAAGCCCTGCCTTGTTTTGCAGATTTTGCCATCCGGTGCCCACGCATCCTCCCCTGGCACTGCTCAGGGCTCTGGGAGTGGAAGCCGAGCTGTCCTGCACAGCCTCTCAGGTGTGCTTGTGCTTCCTCCGAGCAGCTTCATCCCTGGCAGTCCTAAAATGCACTTTGTTTTCCATCCTGGCACATTTTTTGCCTCCTGTTTGCTCCTGCCACTTCCCCGTGCCCCCACAAGCACATTCCCCAGCCCGGTGTGCTGCTGCAGGACCCTGGCCGTGTTGTGTGCTGCAGGATGAAAGGAACGGGAATTTTTTCCATCCTGCTCCTTCCCAGATCCCCCCAGCCTCAGGCACAGCTCCTGCTCCTGGCAGATAGCACATGCATCCCTCTGTCGGCACTCGCAGGCTCCGCGGCTCTGGGCTCTCCCCTCCTTTCTCCCCTGCCTCTTCCTTCTGAGCTCTCTGCTGCCTCTGGACCAGCCCCTGGTCCCCAGCTCCACCACTCATCTCTTCCCTGCAGATCAACCTGGCTTTTCTGCAGGCTGCAAGAGAGCTAGAGAGGGAGTTTTGAAGAGGGTGTGGAGGCACAGGACAAGGACTGGCTTAAAACTGAGAATAGGTTTAGATAGAATATTGAAAAGAAATTCTTCCTGGGAGTGGTGAGGCCCTGGCACAGGCTGCCCAGAGAGCTATGACTGCTCAGTCCCTGGAATTGTTCAAGGCTACATTAGATAGGGCTTGGAGCAACCTGGAATGGTGGAAGGTGTCCCTGCCTATGGCAAGGGGTTGGAACAAGATGCACTTTAAAAGTCCTTTCTAACCCAAACCAATGATTCCATGATTCTGTGATTCCTCAGCGCAGGGAAGGCCCCTCCAGGAGCACTGCCCCAGCTCCAGCCTAAACATTCCAGGAAATCCCAGCTCTGGCAGAACACAAGCACAGTTTTGGCAACAGCTGAGGGGAGGACACTGGCAGTGTCTGCCCCAGGAGGACAGCTCAGGAAAAGGGAGAAGGAACCACTGGAGCCAGGAGGCTGCCCACAGACTGGGCTCCTGCCAGGGTGTCGCTGGCAGAGCTGTGCCAAGTGCATCCCAGGGCTTTTCCCAGCCTTCTGGGCTGGGCAGGGATGCTGTGCCTGACCTGGAGTGGGCAGGAAGCTGTGCCTGATCTGGGCTGGGCAGGGATGCTGTTGCCCTCACCAGCTTCCAATGCAGCTTGCAAGGAATCAAGGGGTCCCTGCTGCTCCATCCCTGACCTCGGGAGTCCCCCAGCCCTGTGACTGCCGCGGCACGGCCCCGCTGTGTCCCCGCCCAGCCTCAGGCGGGGGAGGCGGTTGTGGCCGAGGCTGCTGGGCCCAGACAAAGCTCCAACCGCAGCACAACGCCTGAGGCCAGAGATTGGCTCCGGCTTTACGTCACCGAGGAGGAACGGCAGCACGAAGGGCTTTTTTTTTTTTTTTTTTCCCTTCATTTTAATTCTCTTGCAATCTCTGTCCAAAAATAACCCAATCTCCCTCCCCCAGGAATGCTCTGCATCAGAGCCTTGGCTCCCTCGCCCCCCGTGCATTAGCCTGGCAGCTGCTGAGCAAAGCCATTATCGATGTCACAGCGTAACCTTGGTTAAAAGCACGCCTGGGGAGGGCAGCGCCGTTGCATTGTTTTGGGTGCAAAGGGGCAGGGTCAGATGGGAGGCCCAGGTTTCCTCGGCCGGGCATTTCCCGGGGTGTGGGGTGTAGAGTGGGCTGAGCATCCCCCTCCCTCCCTGCTGCCAGGGACACTTGGGGCTGCTGGCATCAGGGAGTGCTATTCCAGCTGGGGTGTCCCGGTGGCGCTGCTCCTTGGCGAGGTGACAGCCACCGTGCTGCCACCAGGCTGTGCTCAGGGTCCCCTGGTCCCCCCAAAGCCTTGCCCTGCCCACACCTGATGCTGGAGGAAAACCTCGCAGGGGCTTGTTACTTCCCCCACCAGGGCAGCTCAGGCCAGAGAGGCTCTCAGGGAGCAGGGGGGGACCTTTCCCACCCAGCCCTGTGATTCTCGCAAGATTTTTCTGCCTGCTCCGGGTGGGATGCAGCGCCCTGCATACTGGGGGGCAGGTGAGGCAGCCCCCTCCTGTCCCCACAATGGTCTCCCTGTAGTTTTGGGGAGCTGCCAGGTGACAGCCACAGGTTGTTGGGTGGCCAGTGGGGGAGTAGGGCACAGGCAGGGTGGGTCCCCACAGACCCCCTGCCCAATGGGGCTGGGCTACCAGGGCTCCCCAGAACTTTCTGCATGTCCATTGTGACAGGGCCAAGAGTCTCCAGTAGGGTCCCAGTGCCTAAGGGCAGCACCCAGACTCCCACCCACTCTGTGAGACATCACTGGGGTGGGCTGGCATGGGAAGGGGCAATGCTGTGGGGTGACCCAGAGAGAGGAGATGTCCCCAGGGCCATGCCAGGTCACCTCATGTCCCAGCAGGGCTCAGATACCTCCATCCCACAGGAGCAGAGGGCACCATGGGGCTGCACCAGGGCAGGACCTGGCACTCAGAGCCAAGCCAGTGGCTTTGGGCCACCATCCCAGAGCAGGGCATGCAGTGTACCTGGCCATCACCTGCCCTGCATGGCTGCAGCCTGTGGCCAGAGCATCTGCAAACTGATTTCAGACATTTAAAAATACAGAACAATTGTTATCAAGGTTATACTGAATGCTCGAGCTTCCCACGGAACTAGTTTATCATGTTCAAAAATATTTAATCCCATCAATTTTCACATTGTTCTTATAAAAACAGAGATGTATGAAGGGAAATGAAATGCTTCGTACATTTTTTGGCACATTTTTTTTCCTCTTTTTTTTTTCTTCTTTTTAATCATTACAAATTACAAACACACATTCGTTGTTTTGAAAGGAAAACCCCTAAACCCCAGCTGTACACTGCAGAGCTGCACCAACCACCCCGAGCTCCCCCAGCCTCCCGCGCTCGTGATTGTTCTACAAGGACAAAAGAAGGACACCAGCAGCCAAGGACGTGGCGGTGGCTTCGCTGCCCTCCCTAGGGGCTGGCTGGGAGACAGCAGGGACAGTGGTGGCCCTTTGGGGTCTGTGTCCCCACTGCTGTGTGGCTCTGGCAGGGGTGATGCAGTGAAGGAGGACAGGGGATGGCGAGGGTGGGACTGAGGGCGATTTCTGCCTGTTCTGCTCCCCACAGAGCTCCTGTGCTGAAGCCTCCACATATCCCACCTGCCTCTCCTTCCCATCAGCTCCACCTTCATCCCCTGCACAGCACAGCCCACCCCCAGCAGGGCCCCTCCTGCAGCAGGAGCCAGGGAGCCCAGCCCATCCTGCTTACCCTGAGATGCTGCCAGGGGCACAGAGTGACCCTCGGCCATGCCGGGTCGGGGTGATCCTGGCAAGGTGACTGGAGGTGCTGCTGGACAGAAGCAATGGGCAGAGAGCAGAGGGGCACCAGCTGGGTGCTCTGCTCGCTCCGAGGTGGCTTCCAGGATGACTTCCAGGGCTCCCAGCGGCAGGGTGGCACTCTCCACAGGTTGGTGCTTCTCCACAGAGTATCACCCCAGAGTCCTGGCTCACTGCCTCTCCACATCCAAAGCGAAGTGGGAAAAGAAAGCAGCACGTACCTTGTGTGTGCCAGGCTGTCTCTGAGCCCTGCAGTGAGGACGGTCCCTGGGCCAGTGCCCCCTGAGCCCCCTGGGAGCTGCGGGGTGGGACCCTGTGGGGGACCCTGCGCTACCTCAGCTCCCAGCAATCAACCGCAGGCTCTTGCAATGGAGACATCTTTAATTTTTAACAACATCAGAACTGCAAAAATCCCCCTGCATCTGTGTGGGCAGTGCCGAGGGACAATCCGCCACGGAGGGGGACATTCTGCCATAGAGAGGGACACAGCAGTGCCCCCGTGCACCCCTGGCCTCACCAGGACCCAGCTCTGCCCCGGCTCCAGCTGCTGCCTGTGCCCAGGGCTGGGCAGCACACCTATCGCAGTTTAAATAGAATAAATACAGTGAAGAAAACAGTAAAATCTTCAATAGAGAGGCAAAAGGAAAGACAACAGCAGGTCCGGGGGTCCAACCAAACTCCACGTGGTCTCTGGATTAGTTACTGAGGAAGTTCTATGAGAGCACATTAAGTTCGCTGCTGGAGACTCTCTTACCGCTGTCCTTATATCGAAACCTCGTATTCTCGTGTTTCCTGCAAGCAAGGAAAAGCCAGTTGAGGGCAGCAGCTGCATTCCAGGATCGTCTCCCCATTCCCAGGCAGCAAGAGATATCCTGGGTGTTTTGTTCCCAAAACAACATTCCCATTGTTTTGCTCCCACGGAAATGATGCCCTCGCAGCCAGGACCCCTCAGCCCCCTTGTGCCTCCCATCCCATTGTTCCCACGGAGCCTGGCTGGACTCATCCCATGGCTGCCCAGCCACCCAAGCCCCTCAGGAGCGTCTCTAGGGAGGACAGGCACAGCAGGACTCACCCCTGTCTCATAAATCGGGTTGTCAAACTCCGTTTCTACCGTGATCTGGCTGTAGGGGTGGGAGTACATGAGGGGCAGACGAAGGCTGGAGTAGTACCGACACCTGCGGGGCGGGGGAGAGGCGGCGTCACTGGGGATTCCAGAACCACATCCCTCCATCCCAGCTCCTCCCAGCGCTCCAGGCAGTGTGAATGGCGAGGGCGATGCTGAGCCACAGCCCTGGCCGTGCCCCCGCTCTGTGCCAGCCCCTGCAGCCCCACCTGGTGAGATAGATGTACGCTCCTCCCAGCAGCAGGGAGATGATCAGCACCGGGATGAAGATGGCCAAGGCCATATTTCCCCCCTCGAGCGACGTCTCTGCAGCAGCTTCTGCTACTGAAAGGACAAGATCTATTGTGCTGGCATTTGCAGGCACCAGGTGATCCCCTCTCTGCCTCTCCCCCTCCTCATCCAGGCTCCACCATGATGCTGTGCTTCCAGGAAACCCACGTCACTCACCTTCCAGAGCGTGTTCAAAGCTGTCTTGGTTCACTGGAAGAGAGATGGAGAGTTACTGGTCTGTAGCTGGGTTTGGCTGGGTGCTGGCAGCTGTTGCCTGCTGGGAAACCCAAACCTGGGATCTCCTGCCCCATTTGGTCCCAAACCGTGCTGTAAATTGCCAGTTTTTAATAAGCTCTTGGTGACTGTAAGCATGTGGCCAGGACTGAGCAGGCTGGGCTGAGCAGAGCCCAGATCCAGAGAAGCTCCAGCTCTCAGCTGAGTTCAGCTCCCAGCTAAGGCTGCAGCCAGACGATGGTCCCTGAGCTGTCCCAGGCTGGGGACAGAGGTGTTTGCTGTCCCCCTGCCCCCCTCCCCTTCCCTGTTACCTTTGCAGATGGGCAGGGGGCCGCTCCAGTGGGATGGCTGGCCCAGGATGCATTTGATGGTCACCTCCCCCATCAGTTCAAATCCCTCATAGCACATGAAGGTCAGGGACTCTCCTGGCAGGTAGAGGCGCTTATAAAGAATTTGGTACCCGTTTTCTGGCAGCCCTGGGTTATCACAGGCCAGCGACTCCTCAGCTGAAAGGGAATGAAACACATCCAGGGTGAGGGAGAGAAGGAGCCTGGGGGCAGTGAGGAAGCACCCAAGCTCTCACTCCCCTCTGCTTCCAGGAGGCTCAAGGATCTGCACCACCCCCACAGCTGGGCAGAGTCCTGGCTGCAGGAAAGTGCTACCCACAACCCCCAGAGAGGAGCTGGACTGCAGGGGAGCAGGAGAGAGCACCCAGACTTACAGACACAGTGCGGGAGCCGCGAGGTCCAGATGGGGGTGCCGGTTTCGCGGCTGTAGCAGGTGAGCAGGGAGCTGCCCTCCAGCACGAAGCCAGGGTTGCAGGTGTACTGGATGGTGGTGCCCACCAGCAGCACCGGGTCCGAGATGAGGCGGGTGGAGTGCTCCACCTCCCCTGGGTCCGTGCAGTACATAACTGGGGAGAGAGGAGGGCTGAGGGGAGCACCTTGGAGCAGGACCCCTCAGAGCAGGAGCCCCTCAGAGCTGGAAGCCCCTTGGAGCAGGACCAGTGCTGTTACAGGGTGTGGGACAGGGACAGCAGCACCTTCCTGTGGGCACTTACTCTTTTCACAGAAGGGGGGGTCACTGCTCCAGCTGAGGTCCCACTGGCAGGTGAGGGTGTCACTGCCCACGATGTCATAACCCGGGTCACACTGGTAGGTGATCTTGGCCCCTCTCACCAGCTCTGTGTGTGACGTGGTTTTCCAGCCGTTCTGGATCTCGGGCAGGTCAGAGCAGGAGTCATTGCGGGACACCTCTGGAGCCAAGAGGGATTCTGGCTGTCACCCACCAAGCAGGACCCATGGCACAGCCCTCCTCAGATCCACCCCAGCTGGACACACGGCTCTTCCCAAGGGCCTGTTCCTCCCCACAACTTCACAAATGGCACAGCTGCTCTGCAGGCAGCATCCCCTGGGCACAGGGAAAGGGCAGCAGTGGGGGACAGAGGCTCTTTGAAGCCTCCCTAGCCCTGACCCTACAGGCAGGCAGAGGGCTGGGCTGGTGAAAATAAGGCAGTGTCTGTGCTGGGGTCAGGATAACCTGGGAGCACCAGGCTCAGCTCCAGCTGTGGGTGCAGGAGAGATGCCAGCAGCACGGTCACAGCACAGCTGGTTTGCTCACAGGAGGATTTGTTCCCTGCTTCCCCCAGGCTGGTTTGCTCAGGTGAGGGGTTGTGGCCTGCCCTTCCCAGCCCCATGTGCTGCAGAGCACCGAGGAGGGCCCTGCAGCCTCCCAGGTGCTCTGCATTGCAGCTTGCTCTGTTTGTCGTAGCCAGGGCTGTCAGCAGTGCAAGGAAAACGTGCCTGAAAAGAGCCTGGCATGGGAAGCAGGGTGGGGGACAGGCAGCCATGGGGATGGAATGCCCCTCACAGTCCTTGTCCCCGCTGTGGGCACCCACAGCCCCAGCCTGGCAGGCACAGCTGCCCTGAAGGACAATGGAACAGATGTCTCCAGGAGCTGCTCTGGAGCACAGAGATGGGGACATCCATCTCAGGAGCCCACCCAGGGACTGGCTTCAGTGACCACCCCTGCCTGACAAGGCATCTGTGGGGATCCTGCATCCCTGTTTCCAGCAGTTTCTTTCCCCCTGGGCCAGACCAGGGGTAACAGGGACCAAACCTGCTTCGTTGCCAGCCTGAAGGAGGGGACACATACAGGGACACTCCAGAAGTGACTGACCCAGAGACCTGCAGCTGGGCTGGGGGTCCTGCAGGAGGTTCAGGGTGGGATGAGGAGGGGGTGTGGTGCCACCTCTGACTCTCCCTGCTTTCGGGCCCTACAGCTGGACATTCTGAGCTGGCTGTGTGTGACATCCTCACACCAGCACCCTGCTCCCCGTACCTATGTAATTCATGATGAATCCTTGCCCCTTCCCAAAGATGAGCCCAGCAGGGTCCGAGTGGAACTGGATGGTGAGGTCGGGGCTGGAGGAGTAGAGCTTCTGGGGGCCGCTGCTGCCCACATACTGCCCCAGGATGCGGGAGGAGAGCTCGTCCCCGTCGTAGATGGTGAGGATGTCGCTGTTGGTGATGTTCAGGCTGAGAGGAGAGTTTGGTTAGAGAGCAGCGTGTGCCGGGAGCCCAGGCAGGACACAGCAGTGCGGGGCTCAAGGGACAGCCAGGTGACCTCCCTCCGGGTCACCTCTTTCCGGGTCACCTCCCTCCGGCGGTGCCGGCTGCTCCCGGGACCCCGCGCTTGGAAGCGCCGGTCCGCAAGAACCGCGCTTGTCCCCGCGGCCACCAGAGCGCAGTGGCGGCCCGCGGATGGCGGGGACGGCTGGGGATAGCTGCAGCCCCCGTCCACCCCGGGAATGCGACTGCCCTGGAGCAGAAGGGGATGGGGGGCTCGCTGCTCTCCTCCCGTTCCAAGGCCAAGGGCAGGGGATGGATACACACGCCAGGGGACACAGCTCTGGTGTCGGGAGGGTTCTCTGGGTGCCCGGGGGTGGCAGCGTGGGTGAACGATCACATCAGCCCCAAGGGTGGGCAGTGACAACCCTTCCTGCTCGCTCTCCAGCCGTGTCCATGCCCCAGCAAGGCTCCCCGGGGCTGGGGGCTGTGGCACGGGAGGGACTGGGACAGGGACATTCCTCCTCCCCTTCCCTGGGAGGAGAGCACCAGGATGCTCCCAGCCACACAGGAGATGCCTGAGCTGATCCCCAAACGTTTTATTAGGAATGTTCTTGGAGGGAGCCCAGCTAATCCCCATGGCAAGCTGACATTTGTAGTAAATCTCTGCTTTCTGTCAAACACGATTTTCTCAGTGACATTTATGCTTCAAATCACTTGGCCTCCAGTTCTGCTCAGCCCCAGCACCCACAGAGCTGGGAGAGGTGTGCTGGGAGCTCCAACTTGGGATTTTATGGGGAGCTTTAAAATCTTTATAACTCTAAGCCTCTACTTGAAACACGTCCTCCTCTTGAAAACCCAAAATAGCATCAAAGGAGGCTCCCACTGCAGCAGCAGCATTACCATGCCAAGAGCTCTCAGCCTGGCATTGGATCCCATTCCCCTCTGACCCCAGCATGTTCAGCCTGGGCTTGCTGAGTGGCTCTGCTCCCTTAGTGCCTGGATTTCACATTCAGCCCAAAGACTGAGCTGTTTCCATCTCATGGATGCCTCCAGGCTCTCCTAACCCTGCATGACCCAGTTCCTGACGTGCTGGGTGTCACCCCAGAAGCACATGGCCACTTGCTGCTGTGGCACTGCTCCCTGTGGAGAATTCCAAAGCTGTTGGAGCAGCAATTCACTGCTGCTATGGATCATGTAATGGTGCTTTGAACTCAGAGAGCTCCACTCAGTCCTGCCCAGGGTGCCAAGTGCATCAAAGGGGATTATGGAAGCTCTGAGGGGGAGAACAGGGCACGGCAAGACTCTTCCCTGTGAGGGTGGTGAGGGCCTAGCATGGATTGTCTGGATATTCTGTGGCTCCCCCATCACTGGAAGTGTCCAAGGCTGGGTTGGAAGGGGCTTGGAGGAACTTGGGATAGTGGGAAGTGTCCCTGCCCATGGGACATCAGCTTTAAGGTCCCTCCCACCCAAACTGTCCTGGGATTCTGTGATTCCCCAGTGCAGGCAAGGGGAGTGGGACACTGCAGTAAAATGAGACAAGCACTTCTGGGGCAGAGACAGACACTGAGCTCCTGGGCTACTCACAGCTGGATGTCCAGGAAGAGCCTCTTCTCCTCGCCCACATGGATCCTCCAGATGCAATCCTCCCCCTCCGTATAGGGCTCCGGCCAGTTGGGGGACAGGATCACCCCGGCCACAGCAGTCAGCTCCCCTCCACACGTGGCTGTGGGGGAAAAAGGGTGGGCAGGGCTCAGAGGGGACCCAGGGGTGTCACCCTACACCTGGCAGTGCCCACGGGCAGGGCTGACCTCGGCACAGCGGCTCCGTGTCGTTCCAGTAGGGGTCCCGCATGTTGATGCACTCGATGACGGCGGGGCCCTGCTCCAGGGAGTGCCCGGGGTCACAGGTGAACTCCACGGTGGTGCCCAGGTTGTAGGTGGGGTCAGAGGTGGTGAAGTTCCCGTTCTGGATGTAGGGCTCGTAGCAGTGGCCCCGCTCAAAGGCTGGAAGAGATCCCTGTGAGCTGTAGGGACACGGAGCTTCTCGCTTCTCACTGAGCTTCCCCAAGCCCTGCTGGTGTCCCCATGAGAACCTGACCCCTGCATCCCCACCTGCATGGATGGCCTCTTCCAGGGAGGCAATTAGGATTAACAACAATTTACCCATTCTGAGCCACACAGGCCTCACCAAACCCCACTCCCATGGTGGTTCAGCACTAGGGATGAGCTCAGGGGCACTGCCAGGCACTGTGTTTCCCAAGCTGGGGATGCCAAGCCATCCACCCTGGGATTGTTCAGGGCCACAGGGCTCCTGTGGGAACAATCCTGCAGCAGGAGCCACTTAAACGACAATGGGAGCCACAGAGGGGCACCAGGCCTGCCCGTGCTAGGGACAGCCAGAACCCTTCTTGCAGCCACATATCTGCGGCTGCCCCTGGAGCTGGCTGTCCTGGTGTAGCAGGCACAGGGCCTGCACAGCCTCCCTGGCCTTCAGCAACCCAGGATAGGAAGTGCCAAGTCATGATGACTGGATCTAAAAAGCCCCGTTTTCTGCCTTCAGACCCTTGCTTATCTCTCTGTAAGACTTTAGGTCACTTTCCTTTTGACCCTTACTATTGAACAATTCCTAAAACTCCTGAACCCGATATAAAGAGCTACTTTTGCCCAGTCTGGCAGAAGAGCTGTCCCTGACACCTCCGCAGAAAACATCAACAAAGACTTCTTGGTGGAATTTCACACAGGGCTTCTCAAGAGCTGAAATCACAAAATGAGCTGAAAATCACTGAGAGCTGATCTCACTAAGAACTGAGCTTGCTCAGGTAGCCTGCTGCTCTGGACCCTGCCTGAGGGGCTTGGACAGGTCGTGCTTTATTAGACTTCTCTATCTCGGGCACCCACAGCAGCCAGGGCTGGGGAGACTCTGAAACACCAGAGTTGCCTCATCCTAGCTGAGCTGGCACTGCCCTGGGACCCCAGCACGGGGACACAGCACCTTCGAAGCGGATGTTGAAGGCCGTGGCAGCCGCGGGCTCCTCGGCGAGGAAGTCGATCCTGATGGAGGAGCCGTCGCTGATGACGCCCTCGAAGGGGACGCTGTCGGCGCGCAGAGAGTCGTAGAGCACAGCCGAGCGGTTGGTGTCCCCACTGTACACCACCATCCTGCGGGGACACGGGGCATGGCACATGGGACAGCGCCCCTGAGTCCCACCCGGGCATGAGGAGGGGGAGCTGGAGCAGCTGGGATAAGCTGGGGGCTTCCAGGTTTTGGTGTATTCTGGGGTTTTCTCTCCAAAATAGACATGGAGAGGCTGGAGCGTGTCCAGGCATGGGAATGGAGCTGGGGAAGGGTCTGGAGCACCAGGAGCAGCTGAGGGAGCTGGGAAAGGGGCTCAGCCTGAAGAAAAGGAGACTCAGGGGAAACCTTGTGGCTCTGCACAGCTCCCTGACAGGAGGGGACAGCCAGGGGGGTTGGGCTCTGCTCCCAGGGAACAGGGGATAGGATGAGAGGAAATGGCTTGTGTCAGGGAAGGTTTAAACTGGATATCAAAGATATCAGGGAAAATTTCTTTCCCAAAAGGGCTGATAAGCATTGAAACAGGCAGCCAAGGGCAGTGGAGTTCCCATCCCTGGAGGGGTTTAACAGCTGTGTGTAAATGTGGAGACGTGGTTTAGTGGTGGCCTTGGCAGTGCTGGAGGACAGTTGAACTCAATGATATCAGAGGGCTTTCCCAACCCAAATAATTCCATTTTTTCCATATTTAGTGCCCAGCAAAAGGCCCCGCTCCTCACCCCGTGCAGAAGAAGCCCCCTGGGATCTCTCTGCAGTCCCAGGGCTGTGAGGAAACAGCTCCTGGAGCCTCACCTGTCCTTCTCAGTCAGCAGGAGCTTCTCAAAGTGCAGGTGCAGCTTCTGGCCCGGGGGGGCCCCGATGGCCCAGACGCAGTACATGCTGCCAGACTGGTTCCCGCTGTAGCTGGGGGACAGCACGCGGCCGATGGTGGCATTGTGCACTGTCCCTCCACAGGGAGCTGCAACACAGAGCACAACCCTGCTGGCACCCTGCCCCTCAGAGTGCCCAGGGCACAAACCTCTTGCCTGGGCTCTGCTTTTCTGTCTGTACATATTTATACTCACACACAGACATAAAATCCTAATTTCCTTTCCCTTTGCTGCCTAACGAGGGGACAGATTCTGCTGTCACTGCCTGACCACCTGAGGCATTGCTCTCACTCCCTCCCTGTCACCACATTTCTCTTCACAGAGAAAAGCAAGGCACAAACAGAAACACAGAAATATTCTTGGGAAGAACTTTCCCAAGAATATTTCTGTTCTGAAACACAGAAATATTCTTCACAGAAAGTTCTTCCCAAGAATATTTCTGGGTTTCACATTCTCTGAACCTCAGAGAAAGAAAAAACAAGTCTTATCTCATTTACTGCTCCTGTGTTGTTCACAAGTGGAATGCATAGTGGAAGATTGTGTACCTGAAGGGAATTGGTAATTGCATTCTGGTGTGAGTGTTTTGATTCACTGACCAATTGGATCCAGGTGTGTGTGTGTGTCGGGACTGTGGGCTGACAGTCACGAGATGCTGAGCAGGGGAGTGCAGTTGAGTGCTTAGCAGATTCAGTTTAGATGTAATGAAATATAGTATTATATAGAATAATATAGTATAATAAAGTAATTAATTAGCCTCCTGATAAGATGGAGTCCTCTTCATCATTTCTCCTGGACATTGGGGAAAAATATCACTGATTCCTCCCAGGACCACATTCATCTCATGGGGCAAAGACAGGGGATCCATGTTTTCCACAGTGGGGCCCAGTTTCTCACCACGGGGCTGGGATGTGCAGGTACCTGAGCAGATGGGCTCGGGGCTGCTCCAGTGTGGCCGGGATGCGTTGATGCAGGTCAGCATGCGGGGGCCCTGCAGCTCGTAGCCCAGGTGACAGTGGAAGTGAGCGATGCCACCCGAGTGCAGATCCATCACCGTCACATCTCCAAAGTCAGGTCTCCGTGGGAAGTTACAGCTCAGCATAAACACTGGAACAGGCACACATTGGAAGCTCGGGGCTCAGCTGCTCCCAGCCACCCCGTGGGGACGTGCTGGATGTGCCCACGTGTCACACAGAGCGGTGGCAGAGCACCACCAACCCCCCACTGCCGCTGCTTCCCCACCTGTTACTGCTCCTGCCCAGACCCAGTTTCTATTTTAAAAATAATTTGCTGGAACTCATTTATTTTTTAAAGCTTTTCGAGGTAAAAAATAGACTGGCAGTGTGAGTGTGTGCAGGAGGAGCTGCTGCACGGGGACAGAAACAGGGCAAGGCGGGTGTGAGAGGCACAGCCAGCACTGGGGTTGGGGACATCAGGGCACACTGAACCCTCTACCCTGGGCACAACACCTCGACCTGCCCCAGCCCATGCTCTGAGCACGAGGTGGAACAGGAGCGTGGCTGGTCTGTGGGGGCACAGCCTACTGGTTTGACCCTGCAGCCAAGTAGGACTGACCCCAAACACCCTCTAACCCACGTTGGGGACACACCCACCCTGGTAGTGGAGCTGGAAGGTCCCCACCACGTCGTCCTGGAAGGTGCGGAAGTAGACGGAGATGGTGTTGGTGGGGCTGCGGATCACCTGGCCTTCCACCAGAAGGGTCTGGTTGGCCAAGACCACCAGGGCATCGCCGTCCACGCCACGGATGGACAGCACTTCCCCATCTGACAGGTTCACGCTCTTCACCTGCGGGGAGCAGAGACCTGTGAGCTGTGAGGGCACAGTGGGGACCCCAGGGTCACATCCCAGCCCATCACACACACCCAGAGCATCACACCAGCACAGCGCTGCAACAAAACCAGGGCACTCCTCAGGCTTTGGTGCTCGCCACCCACCCTGTGCACCAGGAAACCTCCCCAGGATCCCTCACCCCACTGGGGAACGCTTGGGGAGCCACACAGCAAGTGCATCTAATGAGCAGTTCCAAAAGGCTTTAATTATTATTTGGAAATAGCTGAGCAGTAACCTCACATTTACATTTCACGTCCATTTAGCTTAATAAATGGGCTCATATTTCAGCAGAAAGATGCTCATCAGACCGTTTGTTTGCCTGAGTGTGTGAGGCCCGGGGCTCTATATTTAGCACCAGCCCAGCCGTGATTGGGAGCGCTCCCGACGATGTTGTGACTGCAGGGATTTGTGGCTGTTGTCACCGCCATGCCCACCTCCCCCTGGCACATGAAGCTGGGATATGCCCTGCTCCAAGGGCACTGCATGGAGCCACCCCCAGCCCTCAGCATCCTGAGCCTGCACCTGAAGGAAATCCCTGGAAAACTCGTTCCTCACTGCAAAGCTGGATTAACATCCCCAGCTCGGTTCAGAGCATGCCTGGGTTCACCCTAGCCCATGTTTCAATCCAAGAGGAGCTGATTTTGCCTTATTTTTCCAGCTGGGTCCTGTCAGGGAAAAGCATTGTCTGGAGTCTGGGCCATGTGCAGCTCTGACCCCCAGCCTGCCCTGGGTCATTTCTTCTTTTCCAGATATTGTCCCAAAACCTGCCCACCCCCCCAGCATGGCCTGAACACACTGTGGCCAGTGGGATGGCTCAGATCTGATTATTAATAAATGGGATTAATTAAGAGTTATTTGGGTGAATTATTTGGAGTCCAGGGATCCAAACAGTGGATCCAAGCAGGCTCCATACGATGCCAACAATTTCCCCCAGCTCCCACTGGGACAGAGCTTTGCTTCTCCAGCTGGGTCTGGATCCCTGCAAAGATTTTTCCAAGGTGTTTGTAACAGATTTTGTTCTGCAATCTCTCGAAGCCAAACCTGTTCCCCAGCTGGGTCCCTCCAGTGCTGGTGGCACCACGCACATGACACAGAGCCAAATCTCTCTGGGAAATTGGGAAGGGGATTCGGGGGAGCAGCTGGAGCAGGCAGAGCTCTGCAGAAGGGAGGAAGCTGGAGATCAGTGCTGGGTGTCACGAGACACACACACTCAGTTCCACCATCAGCCTCCCCTCGGTGGAGCCAGGGGAGCAGGGTGTCACCACAAGTGCCATTCCCTGTGCCAGCATCAGGCTGGCATTCCCAGATGAGCCTGGAGTAAGCAGTGAGTGCAGACTCTGCCGTGGCCCCATGCCAGGGACCGTCAGCCCTGCGAGAGGGACCATATGTGCGAGCTCCTGCCAGGGGCTGGGAGCACAGGCTCTGACTTCAATCATTGCCTGCACCCACAGCAGCTCCTCCAGAGCCTTGGGAAGGCAGGAGGGATCCTCGAGTCAGGCTGCCAGCCTCGCTCACCCACTGGAAAAAAACTCTTTAGGGAAATTCTATTTCGTGCCAAGAAGATTCAAGAATTTTAAAAATAAATATAATTTCACCCAGCATTCGGAGAGCTGCCTGCTCCAGCTCCCAGGGCTGCCATGGCACAGGCAGGGACACAGCTCTCCCTGGAATTCTGAGAGGTGTGCAAGGAGGGGCAGTGAGCTGAGCAGGGACCCTGAGCTCTCACACAGCCCAGGGCAGCTCCCAGCCTTTCCCAGGACCATGCCTGACATCCAGGCTTTGTGTCCTCCCTGCAGTGAGTGAGGGTCTTGCTCCAAAGGAAGTGGAGTGTCCCTGTTTCCTCCTGCATGGCTCCCAGTGCCTGCAGGAGCAGTTTTGGGCAGGGCTGGAATGGCACAGGCATTCCTGCCACCACCAGGCTGTCCCACAGCCCCATGCAGGGGCTCCCATCCCAGGGGCTTCTCTCTGCTCCTGCAGATGCCTTTAATGAGATCCCCAGGGTCAGAGGCAGCACCTCCCTGCTACAGGAGCTGGGAATCCAATCCAAACCCCTCTGATGGCACCCCACACCCCACACTCCGGGTTATCCAGTGCCTTCCCTTTGGAATTCACCCCCAAGCCCCAAGCCCGTGGTGCTGCAGCACAGGGCACTGCCAGCTGCAGATGAGGCCATGCTCCACCAGTCCCGACCTGCTGTTGTGATTTAATTTGTCTGAAACGCTCCAAAGCATCAGCAAAGCCAAATGCAAAGCTTGGTGGGGGGGTGGAGAGGCCAATTTTATGCTCCATTAAAACCTCAGCTCGCAACAGAGTGAGGTCAGGAGTGGTGTCACCTGATGGATTATGGACAGAGGCGAATTTACAGCAGAGCAGCCTCTCCTTAGCACCCTGTGGATCTGAGGAGACAGTTGCTGTGTCCAGTTACTTTTCCACTGCCATGGAGAAGTGGCTGAGCTGCTCAGACTCTCCAGTGCTCAGCCTGTACCACTGCTGCTCCCAGGGCAACCTCCCCACCAGGGCTGGCAGCCACAGTGGCCTTGTGGCCTGGGGACCAGCCCCTGCCTGTGCCCACCAGGGGGACAGCAGGGACAGCCCTGCTGGAGCTCCAGCTCCTTTTAATGCACACCTTTAATTACACAAATTCAAAGTGAAGGGATTTAAATTGGATGCAAATGGTGACATGGGGAAATCACAAGAAGGAAGGATTACAGGCAGCATGGAGACCCTGGTCTGGTTTCACCTGGAGAGGGTTTGGAATGGGCAGAGGCCCCTGCCCTGCTTGCAGCCTCACCAGGCTGAGGGATGATCATTTTGGGGGGCAGCTGATGGTGCAATGATGCACATCAGCTTGGTGAAACCCCCTGCTCTGATGGGTGGGCATTTGCTGGGCACCTGCCCCAGCCAGAGGAGGAACCTTGGCTGCCCTCCTGGGTTTTCTGCACCCTCAGAGCCACCCAAAACCCTCCCAGCCAATGGGGGGTGCAGAGGGCAGGGAGCTGGTGCCTCCATCCCACCAAGAGCCTTTTGAACAACCTGCTGCCAGCGCCTCTTGGTTAAATTAATTGCGTGACATTTAAAGAGTTTGATCATCGCTGACATTCAGGATGTTCCAGCTCCCTCCTTGAGTTAATTTATTACAAAGCCTCAGAAAAAAAATCTATTTTTTCTCCAGAAAGGGCTATTTTATCAAGTAAAGGTGCCCGGGGCAGAGGTGCCCAAAGCTTGGCATCATTTGCTGCAGTGATCAGTTGTGGTATTCACATTCTCTGGAAAAATCCCTTTGCTCAGGATGTTTCCCCTGGGAAGCTGAGAAACCTCAGAGAAAAGGGAAAAAAAATCTTATCTCATAGGATTCTTTTGCAGCTTTGCAATGGGGTTAGAGATTGTTTACCAACAGGTGGTTGTTTCATCGGGTTTCTGATGTGAATTGTTTTAACTCAGTGGACAACTGGGGCCAAGCTGTGTCAAGACTCTGGAAAGAGTCACAAGTTTTCATTATTACCTTTTTAGCCTCCTGTAGTTATCCTTTCTGTATTCTTTAGTATAGTGTAGTATAGTATAGTATAGTATAGTATAGTATAGTATAGTATAGTATAGTATAGTATAGTATAGTATAGTATAGTATAGTATAGTATTCTTTAATATAATATAGTATCATAAAATAATAAATTAGCCTTCTGAGAACGTGGAGTCAGGTTTATCCTTCCTCCCTTCATCTGGTGGCAACACAAATACAAAAACCAGTGGGTCTGGCTGTGGGGACAGCCCAAGGTAGGAGACATCCCAAGGCAGGGGACAGCCCAGGGCAAGGGACAGCCCAGGGCAGGGCTCACCTGGAGCTCGACGCCGTAGCCGGTGTAGACGGTGACGTTGTAGGTGCACTGCAGGTACCCGTGCAGGGGCAGGGGGGGATAATCCGTGGAATCAATGTAGCCCTCGGGCTCGTGGAAGCTCATGCTGCAGAGCACTGAGGGGACACACAGCGGGGTCACACCGAGGGCACTTCACTCCCACACCCCAGAACCCTGGCCCCATCAGGGAATTACAGGATCCCAGAGTGGTTTGGGTTGGAAGGGACATTAAAGCCCAACCCTTGCCATGGGAAGGGACGCTTTCCACTAGACCAGGTTGTTCCAAGCCCCATCCAACCTGGCCTTGGACAATTCCAGGGATCCAGGGGCAGACAGAGCTTCTCTGAGCAACTTCTGCCAGGGCCTCACCACCCTTATAGGGAAGAATTTCTTCCCAATATCCCATCTAACCTGCCCTCTGGCAGTGGGAAGATATTCCCCCTTTCCTGACACTCCAGGACCTTGTCTAAATTCTCCCTCCAGCTCTCTTGAAGCCCCTTTAGGAACTGGAAAGAGCTCTAAGCTCTTCCTGAAGCCTTCTCCCAGCTCTCCCAGCCAGGACAAGTGTTTCATCCCTCTAGTCACAAAGTGCATGAAGAGCAGAAGATTTTAGGCAGCCCCCAAACCCAGGAGGTGTCCTGATTTTGGGGGGCTGCCTAAACACAGGCATGCCACAGTGCCACAGCCCCATGCCCATGCTCAGCTCAGCTCACCTGGGGTGGGCTCCGTGGTGGTGACAGTGGTGGTGACAATGGTGGACGTGGTGGTTTCCTGGCTCTCCTCTGGTGCAGAGCCATGTGAGTCCCTCTCCGTGCCCTTGGTTGGGATAACGCCAGCTGGAGCCATGGTGGGAGCCTCTCCAGCATCCCCTGTGCTGTCAGAGAGGGCTGGGGGAAGGCTGGAAGGGGAGATCTGCAGCGTGGGGTGGCTGGTGGTGGCCTGGTCCACCCAGGGCAGCTCAGGGGGGCTGTGCTCCGTGTCCTCTGCTGGCACCCGCAGCCCTGGGGAGGCCGTGGGGAGCCTGGAGCTCCGTGGGCTGGCTGGGGAGGCAGTCCCAGGGGGCCCTGCTGGGGTGGGCTTCAGCCTTGGGTGCTTCCTCCCTGTGTTTACTTGCTTTAGAGTCGGTAGCTTTTTCTTAACAGGGGAAGTTTGTTTGGCATCAGGTCTGGGGGCAGCGGTGGCCGTAGGCAGGAGTGGCGTGGTCTCCTCCGGGGCCAGCAGGAGGTTGAGGGCAGTGCCCTGCCCCAGCTCTCCAGCTCCAGCGTCTGGACCCACAGCATGCCCAAAATCTTCAGCTCCACCACTCAAACCAGTGCTGTGTCCCAGCTCTGCAGCTCCACCGTCCATCTTCTCCAGGGGTTCATCCACAGCCAGAGGGTCAGGGCTGGCCGGCGCCAGCGCTGCCCCCGATCCGCCGTCTGCAAGAAACAGGGAAAAGTGGGACTTGGGCAAAGCTGGGCATGAAATTAGAAATTTTGTGTGCTGCTGGTGTGAAATCAGCCCCCTGGGAAGCTGCAGGAACACCCACCACTTCCCAAAGAAGGAACAACCGGCCCCCACAGCACAACACACCCGCCTCAGCAGAGCCCCGCCATGTTGGGCAAACCCAGCCCAACATTTGCTGGGAGCAGGGATGGGCAGGAAAGAGCCAATGACCAAAGCTGCCCAGCACTGCTCTGGCCAGGGGGTAACTGCACAAATACAGATTTATCCCCTCTGTGGTGTGACCCAGGCTGTGATCCATGGGCTGGAATTCACCGTGAGCTCTGTGAGATGCCGCAAAGAGCTCCGAGCGCCCGAGAGTCAACGCTTTCCATGGAAACAGCAGTTGCCAGGGAAAGCACTTAATGCACGCTACTTAAAGACCATCATTGCAGCCCCCTCATGTCCCCTGGGAGGGTTTGGAGCCCATGGATCACAGGGTGTCTGTCCCTCTGTGGGCACAGGGGGTCTGCAATTCCCCAGCCCCACTGCTGGCCTGGGGCTGCACCAACTGAGCCCTAAAGCAGCTCCAGCTGCTGTGACATGACTGTGGTGGCAGCCAGGACGTGTGGCCAGCACAGCACCAGCTCTCCATGGGATGGGGGCTGAAGCAGCAGTCAGGGTTTCCTTCCCAAGCAGATTCCAGGTAAACCTCAGCTCACCTCAGCAGTACAGGTGCTTTAAACAAAAGCACAATTCCTAGGTTGCATTTATCTTGATGTTTTCTGTTTCAAATTCTGCTAATTAAGGTAGGACTGGAGTGAAAAGGGGGTGGGGGGGAATGGAGCATTTGTGTGTGAATCCTGAAACACGGGGACACTTGGGTGCCACTGCCCAGGGGGCCTGAGGGAGGGCACAAGCAGCCTGTGCAAAGGGACTGAGCAGTGCTGAAAACTGACTTTGCTCCATCTCCTGGAAAACAGAAACAGTTTCGGGCAAGAACCAAAGATAAGGAACACGACAAGGAAAGGCAAAGCTGATGAATCAGCCTGAAGGATAGAGCTGCCAAAACTCTGGCAGTCCCTACACTGCTCCTTGGTCCAGGAGAGTCCTTGGATGCCCTGCTGGTGCCTGGGCTGGTCCTTTGCCCCTGCTACACAGCTGTGTCTGCCCCAAGCCACTTCACCCTGCTGCCACCACCCTGCTGCAGCCACCAGCAAACCTGTCCCACCCCCGAGGGCTTCCTGGCCTCTCCTGCTGTTTGCCACAAGTTAAAGCATTAATTCTTTAATTACCAAGTGGCTCAGCAAATCCATCACCCATTCCCTGAGCACATTAGGAGACATTTCACACACATCATCTGCAACCATCAGCTTGTGCCAGCTCTGAATAATCTCCCTCCAGGAAGGCTGGGTGCCTCAGTATCCCCACAGTACTGGGGGGGACCAGAAGCTTCCACACCAGGAGCTTTCACACCCTCTGCTTGTTTCTTGGTGTCTCTGATTCCCTCTGCATCGCACCCTGGGCTGATCTCAGCCTCCATGGACACCCTGCCATGGGCTGATGGGGGGGAATGTCACCAAGGCCATGCCAGTGGTAGCTCCCCTGCCCTGAGAAGGTTTGCAGGGCTCTCCAGGGCTCTTCTCTTCCTCTCCCACCCCAAGCCCAGGAGGAGCAGTCGGTGGTTGCTCTCCCATGGCCCAGGTGACAATTTTAAGGCTCTGCAGCTAAAGGTTTTGTCCATGGTGGGAGAAAATGGAGCTCTCAGACAGAGGGGAGGAAGCACAGCCCTGGGAGGAGAGGGGGCTTGCTGGCTCATAGGACACAATGGGACATTCTGGGGCACCGGCTCACAGCAAGATAATCAAGGATCCTGAGTCCTTAAAGCCAGCACATTCCCAAAAACACCAACCCTGCATCCCCGGGTTATTTGTCATGTGAACCCTAATTCTTAATGGATTGTGCCTTTAAACCATATTTTATGCTTTTGGAAAGCTGACTAATTCCTTATTAGATCCTTTGCCAGGATGCATTTACTCGATTCTGTCCTTAACAAAGCATGAAATAAAACACTCTGTAAAGCGACTCCTTAATGAGCCACTAAACATGCTGCAGTTTGTAAAGGGCAAATGCATTCCAGGGAAGGGTGGAATACAGCCGGGCTGGAGCAGGGGAGGGGCAGGCACGGGGCATCCGGGATCAATAAGGGCTGATTCCACATTATCAGAAAGAGAATTGATTGTGGGTCTCAGCTCCTGATTGATCACCACCCCCAAAGCCGAGCTGTGCTCCAGCACCTCCATGGGCTGCTCGGCTCTGCTCCCTCCCCATGGAGCTCGGTGCTGCCCCACTGCCCCCACAGCTCCCTGATTCCTGCCTGGAGCCCGTTTGGGGAGCAGAACTGAGTATCCCCATCCTTAGGGAGGGATTGCAGTGCGTTTCCATGTTTGCAGGGTCAGGGTGGGATTTGGTGAGATCCTTTCTACACTGATCTGAATTCCAACAGCCATTCCACCACCTCCAAGGCCCATGGGGTGATCATGGCCACACAGGACCCTCCCCAGCTGCCAAAACCCATCCTGCTCTGCACAAGTGATCAATCCAGAGCTGCTGGAAGAGAAATAGTCACGTGTGACCTTGATCTAATCTGGAGGAAATAAACACTATTGAGATGCACAAGGGGTTTATCTTGTACCCCAATCAGGAGCTCTCCAAGGGCAGTTTGGCACTGGAAAGCCTTCTCCAAACCCATGTGTGAAAAAATGTGCATTTTATGATTGGCTTTTTGCCAATATTAAAATGAATATTATATTTGTTATGTTAGAAAGTTATGCGGTATTAATTTTCTTCAGTAGTGTGTTAAATACAGTTTTAGGTTATAAGATAATGTTAAAATAAAAACTATGCTGTGTAGGATACTTTTTGTAAAGAAAGGACTTGCAGCGAGATAGCAGCCACAGGACACCTAAATTTTTCAGAGAAAAAGAATTTATTGCTCCCTTATCAGAAGAAATGAACTTCTTTCTGCCTCACTCAGCTCTGAAGACACTGCCAGGATTAAAAGGAAGAAGTTGACACTGATCAGACAGAATCCTTTGTTTGAATGGAATTTATGCATCATGTATGAAGTGTATGAATATATAACAGGCTGTTGCTTTAAGGGTTAGTCCTCTGTTAACATGGGTCCTTTTTCGGGCATATTTTGCCCAGAAAAAGGTACCTGGACTGTCCCTAACTCTTTGTTTTTATTGTCTCCTATTGTCCTAAATCCAAACTGTCCAACTTATTATTACTCTAATTATATTGCTATTTTAATAACCATTTTATTATTATTAAACTTTTAAAATCTTAAAAAACAAGTGACTGGCATTTTTCACACATAAAAACCTTGGTGGTGGCCCTGCAGCCCTCGCTACCCCCGAGGGTGGCACGGGGGGCTCTGTGCTCTGCCCAGCAGCCTGGGCACAGCAGCTGCTCCTGCAGGATGGGCCAGGCAGGGCCGGGACAGTTTGGAGCACAAAGTGACCTTATCAGAGAAGGACAGCTGGTCTCCAGGACTATTCTGGGCCATGCCTGGGTGTGTGCAAAGCCTGCAGGAAGCTGGGCTCCGGGGAGGGAGGATGTCTCCATCCAGCTCAGCCCCCACGGTTTATACTTAGCCGAGGCGGAAGCGCCGGTGCCGAGAGCCTGGGCTGTGTGTGGGAGCTGCCAGAGGGGCACAGCCCCATCCCAGGGCTGGGCTGGTGGCACCAGGCTCTGGAGAGGCAGCAGGAAAGGAGGGGTGGCAGGGCAGCAGCTCCCAGAGCATCTCCTCTAACGCAGACACAGCTCTGGGTGTTGGCAGGGCACCAACACACAGCCATCCCAGCAGCAACAGCACAGAGGCACCAAAATCCTCCTCCCCAGCCCCAAAATCCTCCTTCCCAGCCCCAAAGCTTCGTCCCCATGTGAGAGGGTCCCCAGGACCCCCAGCCAGGCCCTTGTCCCGTGGGCAGCCGTGGCCAACACGCAGCTGCTCCAGAGGTGCCGTGGCACCAGGAGAAGCTGATTGCCAAGATACCTCGGCCAGAGGGGTTTAGAGGAATTAGAGAGCTGCAAATGCCTGATAAAAGGCTGCTGGAATAATCACAAAGGCCTCATTTTGCTGCTGTGCTCCCGAAAGAGCCAAAGCAGGAGTAGCCCTATCAGGGCTCCCATTACTAATGCCGATGGTATCGCCGTGAGCACTCGCTCCAGGGAGGGCAAGGATTGCTCCAGCTCAGGAATCACTGTCCAGAAGGGTTTAGGATCTGATTGCAGCAGAAATGAATAAAGCTGATCCAGGCACTATTAGTGGTGCTGTTCAGCTCTGCCTGTGTGACGGACTCAGGTGCATTCAGGGGTGCTGGGCTGGGATAATCCTGCCCAGAGATGCTGCTGGCATCATATCCAAGCCCTCGTGGAGAGCTGGGATTTATCCTGCACTGCCCAGCACCCTTTGCCAGCAGGCTGAGCCCCTGGAGTTCCCCTTTCCCACAGGGCTGATGAAGCAGGGTTGGCAGGAGCTGCCGTGCTCCTCTTTGGGGGAATGGGATCACTCCTGCTGGGATGAGTTCATCCAGATCTTGGATAAAGCAGGGAGGTTGAGGCAGGTCCTGCTGTAATCCTTCCTCACCAGGGGGCTGGGGGGTGGAGAGGGGCACCCTGGGCACCTTCTGCCCTCCCACCTCTCCTATGCCAACCTCCAGCATGTGCAGCACACATTTCATCCTCAGGGAGGAAAACAGGGCTTGGGTGGGGGGTGGGCTACTGAGAAAAAGCAGGTTGTGTCCATTAAAACACTCGGCTGTGATCGGTTTAGTTTCAGAATTTAAAAGCTTTTAGCCCTGAATCTTGAAGAGCAGAAAAACCTTAATTGAAACAATCTTTCACTCCCCAAACGTCCCCGCAGGCGGATGCAGCCTCTGCCTCCAAGCAGGAGACGCGAATCCCAGCTTTTCCTGCAGCTACAGCTCCAGCAGATCAAGTTTTTCCAACAGGAAAGGAAAAAAAAAATCCAGTTTTCCTCAAGAGCATCCTGTCAGCTCCCCCTCTAAGCAAATAAAAGCGTAGCAACCCGCTGTGGGTGAGTCATGCCCGTGGGAGCTCCGGGAAGCGCAGCCGGGGCCGGGGCTGCCCGCGGCACCGGCGGCTTCGGAGCCGCTCTCCCGGCAAAGGTGAGACGGGGACGGGAGTGCTGAAAACAGGTTAGAAACTGTTGGGAAAGAGCTGATAGATCGTTAAGCGTGTGCTGTTAGTTGGGTTATTATATTGTAAAAGGAGGTTTAAAAGGGTGGTTGTCACTATGGTATTTTATGAAAAATCCCTTCTCCAGGATTTTTTCTCCTTGGAAGTTGGGAAGCTTCAGCTTCTCCCTGTTTTGCTGCTTTGGAATGTGATTTGGAGAACTGTTTACCCAGCATGTGAATTGATTCTACTTGATGAATAATCCCAGTCCAGCTGTGTCAGACTCTGGTCAGTCATGGGTTTTTATTATCATTCTTATCTAGCCTTCTGATATATCCTTTCTCTTTCTTTAGTATAGCTAGAATAGAATAGAATAGAATAGAATAGAATAGAATAGAATAGAATAGAATAGAATAGAATAGAATAGAATAGAATAGAATAGAATAGAATAGAATAGAATAATAAATCAGCCTTCTGAGAACTTGGACTCAAATTCTCATCTCTCACCTCGTCCTGGGGCACCCATTTTTAGGAAAATTATTCTACAAACACCAGAGATGCATGTCCAAAAAACAGACAGAGGAGTCCTTTGACTTTATTCAAATAAAGGGAGAGGCAATGGGGCATTCCCATGGGGTCTTCCCAGTTTTTGGAGGACTCAGCCTCCCTTTTTATCCCATTTTCCCATCTGCTTTTCTCTTCTCTCTTTCCCCATTGGGTGAGGTACTTGAGAGGTGCAAACTTCCCAATACACCTGATCCCAAAGATTTCCCTCTAATGTACAACCCTCCCTTTTAACTTTTAATTCTTACAGAATTTAGGAGTTTTTCTTCCCCATTGTTTCTTTCACCTTTCAAAGTCTAATTTCTTGATTTACAAACCTCAAGTTTATTTGTAAAAGCAAATCTCTTTTTCCATTCATCAATCAGTGGAATCCTTCCCATTGTTTCTTTTATCTCCCAGTGCTGGTTTTATCTCCCAGCAGACCCACAGCTTGTTTGGAAAGACAAATCTGCAATTCTTCTCACCATCAACACCTCAACAGGCAGTTATAAGAAATAAAGCACTCAAGTACCTCAACACACCCCAGTAAAGTGCACCACGCCCCAAGCGAAACGAGCCAGCCTGGACAGAACTATAATGGCCAATCAAGCGCCATAAACCTTCATGCAAATGAAGGATCCCAAAAGAAACCAGTCCAAAGGGACAAAAACCAGGAGAAAAAGGGGCTTCTGACCCACTGATCTGTGAATCAGGAAGCCCCAGCACTCCTGCTCGGCCCCCTTGCTTTAGGCCTTTATTTTTCTTATAATCAATGCCGAAATCCCTTTAGGACCAGGAGCCTGCTCTCGTTTTTACAAGAGGGCTGTGGATGGATTGCAGCTGAGCGTTCCCCTTGCTGCTGGAGGACACAGGGCTGCTCTCCTCTGTGGCACGAGGATGAAGGAGGGGTGCCTGTCCCAATGTGGGTGACAGCCTGGAAATGCTGGGAGCCTCCAGAGTCCAATGGGAAAACCTTGACTGTTCCATGGAGTAATTAATGGGAGTGAAAATCCAGAAGGAAAAAGATGCCCAGGTTTTGCTCAGGAAGACAGTGCAGCAGAGGCCAAGAAAGTTTGGAGCTCTTTTCCTCCCATTCCAGGGGACACCTGGCTGTCCCTCCTGGGCTGTCCCTTTGTGCCACATCCTCTGCAGGGCAAGTGTGACCAACACCTTGTTGATTTGCTGCTGCTCTGGACTCAGGCTGGGATTCCTGGGGCAGAAAGAGGTCAGGACGCTTTTCCTTCCATTCCCATGAATTTCCCAATCCCACAGAGACTCCTCTGGCCCTGGGGAGTTGTGGATCTGCTTTAAAATGCTGTTAAATTGCCCATGTGCAGGGGTTTATTTATGCTCATAGGACTGTGGTCTGAATATTTCATTTTAAAATTTACATCTGTGTCACTCGAGATGCTCAAATAAGGTTGCCATGGAAACCCCTCATTACTGGGTGAGGATGCTGGCAGTGGTGCCCAGCCCCAGGAGCCGTGACCAAGCTCTGCTCCCACTGCCCACCCAGCTCCAGCTCCCTGCAGCAAACCCATCTCTGCTGGGCAGGGCAGAGAGGAGAGAATCACCAAATCCTGGAATGGTTTGGGCTGGTAGGGACCTTAAACATCACCTCATCCATCCCCTGTGCCATGGCAGGGACACCAGCCACTAAACTGAGTCGCTCCAAGCCCTGTCCAGCCTGGCCCTGGGCACTTCCAGGGATGGGAGGGAGGATTTTCACCAACTCCAGCTGCCCTGAGGGGATCAGGGACCTGCTGTGCTGGCAGGGGACCCAGAGCTGGGACAAGGTTAGGGGGACACCAGACACCCACACCCACACTTGGTCCCAGCCCTGGGATGAGACAGGGAAAAAGAGTCAAGGTGGGAGCAGGGGGTTTGGGCTCCACATGGGGACTGCTGCAGCTGGGGGCAATATTCCAACAGCAAAACCCTCCTGGAAGCCTCCTTTAGTGGCAAATCCATCCTGTTTGTTCCTGACTGGAGAATCCACGCTGCCTGTGCCCGGCTCGCTGGGCTGGGGAGCAAGGACACCACAAGGAATTCAGGAATTAAAGTCACAAACCTCTCCCCCCTCTGCCGGTGCTCCCGAGGAGCTGTAACTGCTCTAATGATCCTCCCAGCCCTGACAGATGCTGGGAAATCACACACTTCTCCCAGCTAGGAGGGAAATGGATTTTCCTCCCCATTGCTGCTTCATGGAGCTGGAATCAATGAGACTTTGACTCCCAGGCTTCTGTTCTGGCCACGCCAGCTCTGCACGGGCACCTGTGGTTTGGGGCACCTGCCCGTGGTGCCCTGGCTCCACAGACCCTGTGTCCCCAGCCCTGGCACCTTTCACTGCAGCACCACCCCCAGCATGACCCAAATCCCCAGGGATGAGCCCAGTCACGCTGGGAATTGCCCAGCTCCTTCCCGAAGGAATGTGGGAGGAGAAGCAGCAGATAAAGAGGAAGAGGAATTTAAGAGGATCTCAAAATATGGAGGAATCGGGAGATTTGCAGCCTCTCTGTCCCATCCTGGCTGGATCCCACTGTGTCCCCAGCTCATGGGGGCAGGAATTATCCTGGTATTCCTGGCTGGAAGGGACCGGGGAGCAGGGCAGCAAAGCCATTAGAAAGAGAGGAACTTTGATGCAGGTGATAATTTGAGTTTATCTTAGGGTTTTATGATACCAAGTGTAAGAAAGGCACATCGGCAGACAGACCCAGCTGAAAGGAATTAGCAGGCTGGCTTCAAGGGGGAATTCATTTTTTTGGAAATTAATTGGGAAAGAACTTTAAAGATCATCCAGTCTCACCCCTGCCATGGGCAGGACACCTTCCACTGTCCCAGGTTGCTCCAAGCCCTGTCCAGCCAGGCCTGGGACACTTCCAGGGATCCAGGGGCAGCCAGAGGAATGAAGGAGTAGAAGAAGATCCCTCCTGTGCCTCCCCTGGGCTCCCCAGCTGGAATGTTCACTCCTCAGGGCCCACCTGGGGAGAGGAAATCGAGTGTTTTGGCAGCTTTTCAGGCTAAAAATTGAAGAGGGGGAAGAGAAGCTCCTTCTTTCTTCACCAATCATCCAGCCCAGCCGTCTACATCAGGGCATAAAATTAAATGGGTTCCTAAAGAGAGAGTATATTTAGCTACAAAACCCCGTTCTAGTCAGCTCTCTGCAGCTCAAATAATTAATCTCCCATCACTGTTAAGATGCAGCGGAGCAGATCTGGAGGAGACAGTGCTGGGATTAACTCTTTGGGAGCAGGTCAGCCCAGGGAGAGCAGCTCCTGCTGCCATGCCAGGGGAGATCCTGGGAGCTCCTGGGGGTCCTGCCTGGCTGGCTCTGCTCAGTTTCTTGTATTTGCAGGGATCCCCGTGGTAGGGAGGAAGGAATGATGAATCTGACTCCATGTTCTCAGAAGGCTAATTTATTATTTTACAATACTATATTATATTAAAGAATACTGAACTAACTAACTAAAGAATACAGCAAGGATACTCACAGAATACTAAAAAGATAATAATGAAAACTCCTGACTCTCTCCAGAGTCCTGACACTGATTGGCCAATGGGTGAAAGCAACTCACCACAAACAATCACCTGTGGGTAAACAATCTCCCAACACATTCCACATGAGCACAACACAGGAGAAGCAAATGAGGTAAGAATTGTTTCCCTTTTCTCTGAGGCTTCTCAGCTCCCCAGGAGAAAAATCCTGGGTGAAGGGATTTTTCCAGAGAATGTGAATGCCACACCCTGCCATGCCAGTGCTGCAGGAGCCAAGGGCTTGGCAGGGGTGCTGTGCCCTGGCACTGCCTCTGGGGTGATGGAGGGGACCCAGGAGGGATGCAGGAGCTCTGGCAGGGATGCACCAGTGGGTTCAGCCAAGCTCCCTGCTCCTGGGGGCACTGGGAAGCACCTCTGGCACACACAGCCCTGAAACATCTGCAGAGACAACGTTTAGCCTGGTTACAATCACTGACTGTTCCTGTGTCTGGCCACAAATCATCCTCACTCCCTGGAAGTCACATCCATGAAATATGTGACCATTCCCAACCTCCCCTGCTGTCCCAGCTCTCTGCAGAGCTGGGTTGGATTGGATTTGCACTCCAGCACTGGAAATAGGAGGTGACAATGTGACATTCGAGGTGACAATGTGACATTTGAGGTGCAGGTGAGCAGAGCAGCATCACAGCCTGGCTCTCCCTGCCTGGGGCAGCTGCAGGATTCAGCTCCTGCCTGAGCTCCCCCTGCAGCAGCTGGGGGAGAGCTGAGCTGCCTCTGCTAAATCTGTTTGGCAGCTCTTTATATTTCTTTCACAGGATGGAACAGGAATCACAGCGTGGCTCCAGCCCAGACTCTGAGAGAGGAGCAGGGGCTGGCAGCACCTCGGGGCTGTCACTTGTTCCCCCATGGCCTCAGCATTGCTGCCCATGGCTGCTCTCCTCTGTGGGTTTGTCCAGGGATACCTCAAAAGATTTTTTTTTTTGAGTGCCCTAAAAGCTGCCCTGGGGCATCTCAAGGCAGGATTTGAAGCCCATCAGGTCCTGGCCTCTTTGCCAAGGTGGAGAGGTGCCTCAGAGCCGTGAGGTGGCACAGGTGACATCTGGCACAGGGCACACACGGAGTTTTCTGCTCTCCCCAGGAGCTCCTCTGGGCTGTTCCCACCATGGGATTCAGCTGCTGAGATCACAGAGAGGCAGCAGAGCTGGAGCTGCTCAGGATGAGGGAATGGAGCAGTCTGGGGATTCCCAGGCTGTGCCTCAGTCCCCTGCACCTCCCAGTCTGTGTGCTGGGCCCATTTATCCCTCCTGGGGACCAGGTGGGGTCAGGACAGGCACTGGGATTAGTGAGTCCCAGCTTGCAGGGGGAATCTTCTTTGCACTTTCTCCCTTCAGATTTCACATTTGCTCACGACTGATTGTGTGATGTCAGTCACTCCCTTTCTTATTCCTACCTTTTTTAGGTGTTTTAGAAGATTTTCAACCCCAAAATTGTGTGTTTTCATGTTCCCTCTGAGCTATCTCCTGAAGGATCAGGGGTGAGCCTGCAGCCTGGTTTGCTGGTGTGACTCCCCATCCACTTTCTGTGATCCCAGCCTCAAGGAACTTAATTAGTTTGTGGTCTGCTCGGTCATAATTTGGGGTGAACTCTGACAAATCAACCTCTTTTTGTGGAATTACTGCAAGAATCCCTTTTTGTGCAACCCATTTTGCTGCTTCATCAGCAAAGCCATTTCCCATTTTTCCATTTTTGGCCACGTAGGAGCCGTGCAGGAACTGGTGCTGCCTGGTGCCCTTGAAAGGACCCTGCTGCCTGCTCTGAAACGCTGCAGCTCCGGTGCCTAATGACTCCTGACAGCTGGGGAGGGGCCCTGCTGCTGGCAATGGGGGAGGCAGGGCCAGGGAGGGTTACTGATGGCTCTGCTTATCACAGTTATTGGGCTCCATCGATCACCGAGGCTGGCAGGAACTGGGGCACAGCCCAGCATTCCCATTCCTGCTGCCAACGCCACGGGCCCTGGCACAGCTCAGAACTGCCAGAGATGGGGCACACTGGGCTCCCAAATGCTCCTCCACAGCCTGGAGTGGTGCCAGATGTGATCAGAGAGCTGCAGAATCCAGAATGGTTTGGGTTGGATGGATCCTAAATCCATCCAGCTCCTCCCCATGCCGTGGGCAGGGACACCTTGCACAGACCAGGCTGCTCCAAGGCCTGTCCAGCCTGGCCCTGGTGCAGGCTGTCACCCCCTGCATTCCTTGGTTTCTCCTTCTAAAAGCCAGAGCTGTTCTGGGGGCAGAGCAGCACTTTGGGGCTGGCACAGGCTTTGCCCCCTCCCTGTCCCAGACCCTGAGCCCATCCCTGGGCTGCTGCTGGTGCTGCTCAGCCCTCACCTCATTCCCAGTGACACTGGTTTCTATAGAATTAATTGTCAGCTGTATCAGCCATCAGTGATTTGTGTTTTAAAGATGGCCTGGCAGAGCTAATTCCATCACTGCACGATGCTGTGCTGGATGATGATAACCCATGTACAGCTTCTCCCACCGAGCCTCATGACGAGCTGCTGCACTTTATTTTAATTAATACAGATAGCAAATATATTTTCATTAGCCATCAGAATGTCAGGAGAGAAGCAGGGCCCTCCTGCATGGTGAGGAGCAGCTTTGGTCCTGGGTGCAGCGCTCAGCCCTGCTGGGTCTGCTGCTTCAGCCACCTTTACATCCATCTGCACCCCTCCTCATCCTCCTGCATCCCTCCACATCCACCTTCATCCCTCCTCACCCTCCTGCATCCCCCCTCATCCTCCTGCATCCCTCCATATCCTCCTGCACCCCTCCTCATCCTCCTGCACCCCTCCTCATCCTCCTGCATCCCTCCACATCCTCCTGCATCCCTCCTCATCCATGTGCTCCCACCCAGCACCAGCTGGGCAGGCACAGGGCAGAGTTTCCTCCCAGTCCAGTATGGGTGGCACCATCAACCCTTGAAAACCAGGTTTTTTGGGGGGATTACCAGCTGATTTAGCCCTGCTGCTCCATGCTCCCATCCAAAGCTCTCCTCCCTCTCCAGCACAGGAGGACACACAATTATCAGGCACGTTCATAATTTCTCAGATTCAGAACAATTAAGCTGGCTCTCTGGCACTTCTGATGAAAGCAGCTCCTTGTTCCCTGGGGAAGGAACAGCCTTCCTTGACCTCTGCTCCATTATTCCGTTTGATTGATCTGAATTCCATCAGAAAGGATAATGACAGGCTGTGCTGGGGGTGCAGGAACACTGGGAACAGAGAGGACAACGCTTTGCTGAGGGCTGCTGTGCCCAGCTGATGATTCTGATGGGCTGTGGGACACCCAGACCCCTCTCTGTGCCCACTGCAGCATCCACAAAATCCCTGGATTCCCCAAACTGAGGAATAGAAGGCTAAAAGGATACAATCCAGCAAAGGGGACTTGGAGACCTGCTCTGTAAGGAAGGTTCCTCCTGTGTCACCTGCCCTGGTGGGGGATGTGTCACTTTCCCTTCTGCCCATGGGGCATTGCTGCCACCACCTTCACCTGGGAACAGCTCCAGGGATGCTGATGGAAAGGCATCTCCCTTGTCAGGCAATGTCACCTTCCTCTACCCCCAAAAACTCCCTAAACATCAACATCAGAAACCCATGGAAGGGATGGGCTGGCTGTTCCTGAAGCACAGCTGGGCTGAGTTAAGAATCCCACCCCTGGAGGGTGGTTTGTACCCCCAGCTCTGCCTCAGGGGAGGAGCTGGACCTGCTGCAGAGCACTGCACTTCCTCAAGGGCAGCTCTTTGCTCTCCTGTCGCTGCTGGCTGGGCAGATTTTCTCCTGGTGTTATTTCTGACCCACCCTGGTGATGGGGGAATGTGGTGAGGAAGGGCCTGGCTCTTCTCCCCAGCAGGTAATGAATTGGCCAATTACACAAACTCCTGTGCCACCCGCCTGGGACGAGGGCTTTGTCACTGCTGCCATTGTTTATGCTCCTGGAGGGTAATCATAATTTTTAATGTCCTTTTGATAGCAGTGTAGTGTGATTAAAACAGGCACATCTGAGACATAAATCTGGGTTTAAGCACTGCCTTTTTGACACACGATGTTGCACACTCAGGGATGGGTTCCTGGGCTGTGCCACCACCACCTGCCTCTGGCAAACCGTGGTCACATCCTGCCCTGGGTGCTGGGCAGGAACTCTGAGGGCCAGCAGAGCCAGGAGCAGCAGCTGGATGGAGGCAGGAGGCCCCAGGCTGGGGCTGTTGGCTCAGGATAAACACAGCACCCAATTTCCTGGGAGCAGCAGGAGGTCAACATCCACCTGTAACATGGATTTTCCACGAGAGAAAGCTCTGGGCTGTAGCTGGAGGACTGAAGAAGGAATTTTCAGAGCTGACCCCCTGTTTGAGGTGACTGGCTCTGGGCAGGTTCCTGCCCCTGCTGCTCACTTGGGTTTCTGGTTTGGAGCAGAGATATAGCACTGTATAATTTAAGAAAGGCTTTGCTCCTGAGGCTGGTTTGGTGCACGTGGAGTGGAAATGTGGAAGAATCCAGCCCTCCCCCATGGAAGCTTGAGTGGATACCTGAGCCACTGAGGGAGATGATGTCTGTGTGACTCAATTCGGGATTGCCCTTGGGGGACAGTGTGCCAATGGGGACAATGAGTCACAATCACCCTGTGGATGCAGGGCTGGAGCCCCTCTGCCAAGGATGGGGGAGCTGGGGGTGCTCAGCTGGAGAAGAGGAGGCTCCAGGGAGAGCTCAGAGCCCCTTCCAGAGCCTAAAGGGGCTCCAGAAGAGCTAGAGAGGGACTGGGGACAAGGGATGGAGTGACAGGACACAGGGAATGGCTTCCACTGCCAGAGGGCAGGGATGGATGGGAGATTGGGAAGGAATTCTTCCCTGGGAGATGCTGAGGCCCTGGCACAGGATGCCCAGAGAAGCTGTGGCTGCTCCATCCCTGGAAGTGTCCAAGGCCAGGTTGGATGGGGCTTGGAGCAACCTGGGACAGTGGAAGGTGTCCCTGCCCATGGCAGGGGTGGGACTGGATGGGCTTTAAGATCCTTTCCAACTCAAACCATTCCATTATTCCATGCTGAGCTCTAGCAGAGCTGTCCGGGATACATGGGATGGGTCCAAGGGGGACCAGAACCCGGTGATGCTGGGGAACAACTGCAAGGCAGGGCCCTTCCCCTTCCCCTTCCCCTTCCCCTTCCCCTTCCCCTTGCCCTTCCCCTTCCCCTTCCCCTTCCCCTTCCCCTTCCCCTTCCCCTTCCCCTTCCCCTTCCCCTTCCCCTTCCCCTTCCCCTTCCCCTTCCCCTTCCCCTTGCCCTTCCCCACTGGCTGCAGATGCTGGAGGAACAGAACCACCTTCGGATTCAGATCTTGCCAAAGACATTCTGCAGTGGAAAAACTGAAAAGCTCATCCCCTGGGGAGCAGCGAGGACTCTTGTTTTGCTGCACCCTTCCCTCCCTACCTTTCCTAATGAATTCCAAGAAAGCCTCAATGCATTCCTAAATGGGAACACAGCCTGTGTCCTTCACAGCCATCTCTACAACAAAGCCATCTCGCCGCTGGCTCCTCTGCGAGCTGGAAACAAAAGCTGAAAAGGAGCCTTTCTACTTGTGATTAGAAAGCTTGAGAAGTTTGGCTTTTACTGGTTATTGCCTCACTGATTTCATCTCCGTGGCAGCTCGGAACCCCTCGGGGGACAGCAGAGCAGCCCCAGTCCCTCGCACCCATCCTGCTGGGGGAACCACGAGATGCAGGAATTGGGGGTTTCTGTGCCTTTAGGGCGTTGTGCTGGGTTTGGACATGGTTTGTGCTCGGTCCCTAAGGAAGGAGCAGCGCCGTGGCCCAGCAGGTGCCAGAGCTCGGCTTCCTCAGGAAAGGAGCACAGCATCAGCAGCATCCCCCCGTGCCTGAGCACATCCCTGACCCCTGCGCCCAAACGGCCCCTAAAGTGCCAGTTCTTGTCCCAAATCCATCCCCCAGCCACATCCACCCCGGGGGGACGCTCATCCCCCCCAGGACACGCAGCCTTCCAGGGCTTCTCCAGCAGCGAGGGGTGCAGAGGAACGGAATTAAATGATTCTTTTTGTTGTTGTTGTTGTTCCTGAAAAGGACTGGATGAGGAAGAGCGATTATCGGGGAGATTTTCTTCGGGGGAAATTCTGGCACAAAGACAAACTGCAATATCTCAGCTCAGGCTGGGCGCTGAGTCTTGGATAAAAATAAAGCAGGAGGCGGCAGCACCTTCCCGATGACATTAACTCCATTCATCTCCCGCCGCCGCCAGCGTGCTCAGGCATTAGGAGTTACGTTTTCCTCCACTATTTCTCAAATATATTTATGCTGGGAGATGTTTGTGGAGGTACATCCTGTGCCTGGGGCAGAGGATTAATTCCAAACTGTCACCTCGCTTTTTGATGGGTTTGTAAATTCTGTTCTGTTGATTTGCACTCGCGGTAAATTGATAAAATCCTCTTTCCAAAAAAACCTAATTCACCGTTTAGGGCTCACCAGGGTTTTAGACCTCATTGGCTCACATATTTATGGAAATATAGCGTCCAGCAGCAATTTAAAAACTGCTGCGTGGATAATGGGGATGGATAAGGAGTGAAGGGAGACACATTGTCTGGTGGGGGCTGCGTGCCCTGGAAAGGAGCCTTTCCTTGCCTTGGAGCCCCAGATTTTGGGGTGGCTTTGCTGTGGGTGGCTGCTTTGGGCAGCCTTGCTCCAGAATCTGGTCCCTGCACCAGAACAGATTAACCCTGACAATGCTGGGAATAGTCTGAGCTCTCCAAGGATGGCATTGGATGTGTCCAAAAAGACTTTGCTAGGAAAAAAGGAGTTTGCCTCTTCTCCTGCAGTGGGCAGGGATGTGCTGGTGTCCTGAGAGCACTGGGAGCTCTTAGGGGTCATGCCAGAGTGGTCTGTCAGTTTAGGGACTCGGTATCTTTGCAAATGGAAGTTCAGGACTGTCAGGAAAAGCCTGTTTTCATACTGAAATTGCATTTAAATCAGCATCAGGAGATGCAAGCCCTGTTCCTGTGCAGCCCCATCATCATGGAAGAGATGCAGGGTGGCAGAGGGGACATCAGCAGCGATGTCCTCAGCATTGTCCCCCAGCCACCACTCTACCCGAGATGAAGCATCTCATCCACAAAATGTTGCCATGCTCCATTAATCCACCCAAAAACGTCAGATGGAGATTCTCCCTTGAATTTTAAATATTTCCAGCCGTTCTGACTGGCTCTGAAGCTGCCCCGAAATGACCGCTTTCCAGAACATTCCCTCACTGCCCCGTGCTGCTCCTGTGCCTGCTCCCTCCTGCCTGCTGTGCCCCAGCCCCCCCGGTGGCAGTGCCAGCTCTTCCCTTGCCCTTGGGCTGCAGCACATCCCTGAGTGACCCCTGGGGACCCCGTTGGTTGTGGTCCCCCTGCAGAGCCACCCTCCCTGGGGTGCTCCTGGCCCCTCAGCTGCTGAGTTTGGCACATCCCACCCCAGTGTGCAAGACAGAGAGACGGGGCCGAGTGTGAGGATCCTCCTTGCCGAGCAGATGACGCTGCTCTGGGATCCATCCCACAGCTATCCCTTCTGTCGTGCTCGAGTTTTTTTGGATGCCTTTGCATTTGGCACCAAATTTCCTTCCTAGACTAAAGCTTTGCACTTGGAATGGTGCCCTGGGAGCCTGGGCTGAGTGGCCAGGCTGCTCATCCCATCCCTCTGCACCGCCAGCAGCTTGGATTGAGCTTCCATGAAGTCTCCTTGCACCTTCCTGCTGCAGCCATCTGTCCTGGAGTGCCAGTGCCTTCTCCTCCCCGCCATGGAGCAGGCACAGAGCCAGGCCCCTGCCCAGCCTCCTGGGCTCCCTGGGGGTTGAAAATTTACTGCAGTCCATAGGCTCCTGGGGCCAGGAAAAGGGAGAAAGTTCTGGACAAATCTGTGCTTGGCCCTGCTCAGAGCAGACCTGGGAATGCAGGCAGAGCCTCCTCTCAGGAGAGCTCCAGGCTCAGCCAGTGCTCAAGGCTGGTCAGCTGCTGGTCTGGCCTCTTCCCAGAGAAAGGAAAAGGAGGAAAAAGGAATAAAAGAGATGTCTGAGTCGGGGCTGTGCCCTGGGAGTGGGCCAGCTGCAGCTGCACCACTGGTGGGAGCTCCAGCAAGCAAGAAGATGGAACAGAGGGGAAATCAGCTCCTCAGCACCCTGGGAACACCATGCCCCAGACTGGGGACAGCCCTGAGCCACCACAGGACACAGCACTGCAGCAAAGGGGGGCTGGATCCAGGTGCCCCTGCTCACTCCCTGGAGCAGGACCCTGGTCTGGATTCCTGATGTGGAGCCCAGTGCAGCTGTGGCATGTGACACTCACTCCCTGCAGCACCCTGCAAAGGGCTCCTTATCTCCCAGCAGTGACACCCAACAATGACACCGGGGCAGGAGTGAGGTGACCTCTCCACAGTGCCAGCAGAACCCTCCCCACCCACCACAGCCTCCACTTTTACAGCTCCTGGCAGACCCTCCCTGACATCCCCTGGTTTTTGGGGGGGTCCTGGGGCTGTCCCAGGTCACATGCACTGATTGTGGCTGCTCAAGAATCCCCCAGCCTCAGGGACCAGGAGGGTAGCTCCAAGGCAGAGATAACCAACACTTGCACTTGGTTCTGAGCCAATGCCAGGGCTCTGCTGGGCACCCACAGCACGTCCCTCTCTGGGATGGAAGATGAGCCTCCCCTGCTCCCAGCTTTGCCCTTCAGTCCCAGACTCCTGTTGGCTCCTCCAGCAAGCCAGCTCATGGTTCTTCTCTGATTCTGGAAATCCTTATGGATGAAATCTTTATGGATGAAATCCTTACTGATGAAATCCAAGATGTAACAGAGCTGAGCCACAGAGCTTCATTTGTTTCCCCTTTTTGTCTTCCCAGCAGCACAGCTGACCCTGTGGATGTGCTGGGTTGACACTGGATGGATCCTGGGTGCCCACCAAGAACACATTCCTCCATGAACTTCCCACCCTGAGTCCTTCCCACAGGCTGCAGTCCTCCATGCACTTCTCCAGTGTGGGTCCTTTCCACAAGGTCAGTCCTTCAGGAATAGGATACTCCAGCCTGGATCCTTTCCACAGGGTCATGAGTCCTGCCAGCAAACATGCTCCAGTGTCGGTTCCTCTCTGCATGGACACACAAATCCTGCCAGGATCCTGCTCCAGCACGGGCTCCTCCACGGACTGCAGGTGGATCTCAGCTTCCCTGTGGATCCCCATGGGCTGCAGGGGCACAGCTGCCTCACCCTGGGCTGCACCACGGGCACCTGCAGCACCTCCTCCTCCTCCTCCTTCACTGACCTTGGTGTCTGCAGGGCTGCTCCTCTGGCAGGTTCTCCCTCCTCTCTCTGGCTGCCGTTTGCACTGTGCAGGTATTTTTATCCGTGGGTAGAGCAGGATGTGGATAGAGCAGGATGTGGATAGAGTGGGGCCGGCCCCGTGGGACAGAGCGAGAACATCCTTAACAACTTGTCGGTTAACAAGCTGTGAAAGGAGACAGACAGCCAGGAGCTGGCAGCCTGTCCCCTGGAATGAAGGACACCTTCCCCTCCCCAGCACCTCAGCAGGAAGGGCTCCTGCTGCAGAGCCCTTCTCCTTCCCTTCCTCCTGCAGGCTGAGCTCCCTGCCACTGCAGGGACAGCAGCTGAGGCACCTGCACCAGGCAGATCTGCTCCCTGCATCCCATCAATCCAGCAGCACTCACTTGTGCAGCAGCAGGAAAAGCCATCTCGTGGAGCAGATCCTTTTGGGAAGGGCTCTGGAAAGCTGTGGAACACAGCTCTGAGCAACAGCTGAAGGGCAGCAGTCTGAGCCAAACCTCTCACCCCACCAGCCTTCCTCACTCTGCCTTTGCCCCCTGGTTTGGGGGGCACCAGCTGGGGGTGGCAGGTCCCCTTCCCCACTGCCAGGGGCTGGCACCAGCTGCACCCAAGGTTTCTGCTGGCAGGGTTGGCTTTGGCCCCACATTCTGTCCTGCCAGAAGAGGCCTGGCAGATGCTGCTCCTTGGTCCCCAGCATGGCTCATCCTGGTGCTCATCCTGCTGAATCCCTGACAAGGGCAGAGGGCTGGGTGCTGCTGGGGTGCCACTGTCCCCTTACTCCTCCCCTGACCAGAGCAGGGACAGGCACATCCCCACCTCGCAGAGCACCCTGTGCCTGGCAAGTCAAGTGGTTAAAGACACACAACTCTCACCACCACATCCAGCAATTTCATAGCCCTGACAAGAGTGTAAATCCATCCTGATGGACTGGAAAATTGGAAAGCCGGTGCTCACGCCGTGTCTCCTACAGACACCTCCGAGCTCCTGAAAGATGCACTCGGTGGCAGCCCCGGTTCCAGCCGTGTCGCTCACGTCATGCTAATTAAAACAGAGCCTGTGTTTTGTAACAGGATTTCCTTGGAGCCTATTTCACTGCTCAGTAACCACTTTCAAATATTTGAGAAATAAAATCGCATCAAGTAAATAACTTTCGGATTGCTCACAGAAGGTTACTCTGGTTTGGGTTTTTTTGTTCCCAAAGCCCACTGGAAGCAGCTGCGCTCATCGCAGTGACAGAGGATGGAAAATACACAGATTTCTGAGGCTGCTTGTAGTCTACATCAAAAGCTGTGTGTTATTTAATCAGACAAAGCCTATTTCATTAAAAAAACAACTGTCTGTACAAAATGGGATAACAAAGCACCCCCAGCACTCGGCACTGACCTGGAATACCCAGGGAACATCCCTTCCTGCTGGCAGGATGGGCGACGCTCACACCAGCCCATTTTGATGCCCACGTTACCTTTCCAGAAATGCCCTGGCACTACTCCGCTTCATCCATCACTTATTACCCATTAACTTCCGAATCCAGCACCACCTGACTTCCAAGGATGGATCACACACTTCCCTTTTTCCATGGTTTGCTATTCCAAGATCTCTGCTGCCGTTCTGGATGCCAAGGGAGCACATTCAGCTGACTCGGCGCAGCCTGGCTCCTCAGCCCGAAATCCCGCTCCCAGATTCCTCAGTGAAGGAGAAGTTAAAAATGTACAGAAGGAAATGTCTGTGACACTGTGACATCCACAAAACTGCGCTTGAAATGGCATCTTTGTATATTCATAACGGCAAAAAATACCAGAGAAGCAGAGGGCTGAGAGAGACTAATTTCATTTACTCCCGATCCAGGCTCTCCTCGTCCTTTCTGCCAAGGAGGAGAGAAGGAAGAGGAGCCATTTGCCATGGCCTTTGATAGCTCTCCATCAGACAATCCCCATCCCTGTTATCTGTGCTGGCAGCCTGGCTCTGTGCTGTTATCTCGTTGCCCAGGGTGCTGCCGCGAGAGCTCACCACGCACTTGTTGCAGCCCTCGCCGAGTTCACGCTCGGTTTTCCTTCCTGCCGGACACACCTGATCCTCTGGAAACACCCCCCGTGGTGCTGTGCTCACCACAGAGCCAGGGCCATCTCTGTCCTTGCTCCTGGGCTGTGGCAGCCACCCCAATGCCTCGAAGAAGAGAAGGAAGAGTGCATATTTTGGGGGTGCAGAGGAGGCCGAAGTTCAGCACCCCCAGCTACATTTCTGGTCCCAGCACTGCAGCCTCAGGCTGGTCTCATCACAGCCTATATTGGACCCCTCAAATATATTTAGAAACCCTGGATCTGCCAGGGGTTCAGCTGTGCCCCTGCCATCCCCAGTGCCTGCATGGGCAGCAGGGGCAGTGCTGCCTGTCTGCACTCAGCTGCCCACACCCCCCCTGCATCATTCCACGGTACAAATAGTTTGCCCACTGCATCATTCCAGGGCACAAATAGATGCCCCTGTTGGTGCCCACATTCTCAGGGTGCCACTGCTCCAGCACAGGCTGCCCGGAGCCTCCTGGCACAAGTCCCTGTGCAGGGACGTGCCTCTGCTGCCTGCTCTGCGCCTGTGGGTGGGTGTGAGCGGATGCTGAGAGCAGAGGAGAGGCTTTCACACCTCCTCTCTGGTGATCTAAATGGCTTCACCAGTGCAGAGCACCCAAAGCCACCAGCCAAGCGCCCGATGGGTGCGAGTCATGTGAAGATGGTTTTTTCTTGGACGCATGAAGAGAAAGAGCAGCAGATGGAGCAGAGCAATCTGTCTCTACAGGGTCTGATCCTGCTCCTCCCCAGCTGGAGAACAGCAGGATTCTCTGCTCTGGGCCCTTGGCTGTCTGTCCCCCTCCACACAGATGGACAAGGCTCCCCCCAGGCACGGGCAGAGCAGCCACGTCGCCACGGGCTCCAGGCTGCGTAGGCAGGAGTTGGGATTTTACTGCAATAATTCACCAAACCTTGTAAAGGGTCAACAATTTATCAGCTCCCTCTCTCTGCCAAGGAAAGAGGAGTTCAGCACACTGTGTTCTTCCACCATGAGATTTATGGCAGATTGTGCCAAATCCTGTTCCCGGGAGCTGGACTGCCTGCTGATGCTCCCAGTGGGACTGGGACAGCCCTCCTGCCTCAGCACACGAGGCAGTGAGGGAGCTGAGAGCCCTCACTGGGCCTGTGCTCTCTGGCTTTGCTTCCCAGCTCCCCCAGGAGCCCTGGATCATTGCTGCCCTCACACAGAGCAGCCCAGACCAGAGCTGGGTTTGTGTAACACCCCAGAAGAACGTGCCTCCCTGTGTGTCCCCAGGCTGGAACAGGATGCCAGAACTGGCAGGGACTTCGCATCTGATTCCTCCACACGTATTTGCACGTACACAGAGCACAAACCCATGCAGGTGAGGGAGAAATGCCACCCTCTACATCCATTGCTGTTCTGCTGCCCAGAAAGGGAGGATTCTGTAATACCATCCCTGTCTGGAGAGCCAGGTTTCAGACGGAAAAGTCAAAGTCATTTAACGCAATCTGACCACGAGAGCAGGGACTGGAGAGGGCAGACAACACCGCACAGCACTCCTGACACCAGGAGCTGCTTGTGTTTGCTACAAACACCCTGCCAGCCCCGGAGGGCAGCCTCAGGCCCCGGCACACTGCAGCGCCGGCACGCACCGGCCTCTCCCTTCTCCACACTGGGAACCCCACCCAGACGCGCACCCGAGCCTGGCTGCCTCGTCCTGGCATCCCAGCAGTGCCGAGGGGCTGGGCACAGGCGCCGCTTCAGTCGTCCCCAAGCCCCAGGCGAGTTTGCGGTGACTTTGCCAAGTCACCCGCGAGCGCATCCCGGAGCCTATTCTTAGGTCTGGCATCGTGGCAGTGGGAGAGGGAGCGGGTCTGCGTGGGGACGGGGGACACGTGGAACGAACAGACAGCCCCTGGGTAAACACTCACCCCCCACGGCCACCTCCTGAGCGAGACGGTGGG
Organism: Serinus canaria; assembly: GCF_022539315.1. Classification (NCBI taxonomy): domain Eukaryota; kingdom Metazoa; phylum Chordata; class Aves; order Passeriformes; family Fringillidae; genus Serinus; species Serinus canaria. The sequence continues at coordinate 9,439,252 of NC_066329.1, forward strand.
GCGGGAACACCAGAGGGGACATGGAAGTGGGCGCTGGAGGGACACGGGGGGTGGTGACACGCGGAGGGCTGGGGGCACATGGGGCTGTTCTCCCTGCGGGAGGGAGGCGATGGGTCCGGCACGGCTCCCGAGAGGCCGCGGCCCCCCGATCGCGCTCGGTTCCCGGTGAGGACGCGGCTCCCGGAGCTCTCCCGGGCGGCGGGAGCTGTCCGCCCCGCGGTGCTGAGCTCCGCGCTCCGCCGGGGCCCGCTCCCGGTGCCGCTGCGCTTCTCCGCAATGCCAGAAGTTTCATCCCGGCCCGGGGAGCAGCAGAAGCGGGGTGCCACGATCGGGGATGGCACGGCGGGTTCCAGCAGCCCTTCCCGCTCCGACAGCCCCCTCCCCAGTCCCGGCTGCATCCCCCCGCGCCGGGCGGTGCCCCCTCCCCGAAGCCGGGAGCCGGCGGGCCCCGGGGAGCCCCGCAGCCCCGCTCCGCCCCGCTCTGCCCCGCTTACCTGGGCGCGGGGCCGCGGGGGTGCCCAGCAGCAGCAGGGCGAGCAGGCAGAGACCGCGGGGCCCCGGCATCCTGCGGCGGGCGCGGCGGAGCCTCCGCGCCGGGGCGAGCTGGGCGAGCCGAGCCGAGGCGATGCGATCCGAGGCGATGCGATCCGAGCCGCTCCGCGCCGAGCGGGGCCGGGCCGGGCGGGGGCGGGCGCTGCCGGCGAAGCGGAGCGGAGCGGGGAGCGCGGGGGTGCGGCGGAGGGCGGACCGGAGCGGAGAGCGCGGGGAGCGCGGAGCGGCGCGGAGCGAGCGGCGGGGGAGGGCGCCGGCGGCCGCTCCGGCCCCCGCGCAGCGCCGAGAGCTCCGGCCCCGCCCGCAGCTCCCCCCCGCTCGCCCCGGCCCCACCGAGCAGCCCGGGTACGGCTCCCGCAGCAGCCCCGGGCACACGGTTGCCCGCGGTTTCCTCCGTGCTCTTCGGCTTTTTCCAGCTCCGGGTGCCCCCCCCCCCTCACCCCAGCCTGGGCAGTGCTCCCACTGCAGGCCCCCCATCAGCCTGTCTCTTGTCCCATCTCACTGTCCCTTGTCCCCAAGCCCCCGACAGCACCCAAAGCCGCACTCGGCACTCCAAGCCCTTCTCACTCCCCCCTCAAGCCCAGATGTACCCTCCTTTCCTCTCCCCCGGCTCCCCCAAAGCAGGCTCTGAATAGGGCAGAGGTGCTGTGGGGAGGCTCCCATGGCTCTCTTGGGATCAGGGATGCTCCAGGGCTTCTGGCCCTGCTGCTGGAGGAAGCTGCAGCTGTGACCTGCCTGACCTCAGTGAGGGGGGGGGGGCATTGAGCATATAGAACCCCACAGTTTGTGGGAGCTCCTTAGGGCCCCCCATGATGTTGGTCTGGCCACGGGTGAGCACTGGGGTACCCTCAGTCCTGTGGCAAAGGAAGCAGCACACAGGCAGTCCCCCAGAGCTCCTCAGATTGCTTGTGTGCAGGGGAACCATGGCCTGGATGGCTCCCAGGAAACCCCTGCCCAAACCACCAGCAGGAGCAGTGAGCCCAGGGCTCCCAGCAGGCCCCTCCTGAGCCCGCAGAACACGCGGTGTAATTACACTGACTTCGAGAAGAACAGAAGCAGAGGCTTGGCTCTCCTGAAATCCCAGATGCTGCCCTGAAATGTTTACTGTGAATCACCTCCTGGGGAGAGCGCCTGGTCCTCTCTGGACCTGACAGCTCAAACAGCCAGAGCGATGTCACGAGTGCACACCACCAGTGTCAAACAGCACGAGACACAGCCCAGCCTCTTCCCTAAAGAGCCAGTTTGTTGATGCTGCCATCTGAGAAGTCCCCCACTACCTTTGCGGGAGCAATTACACTGATCCCGTTACCTCAGCAACAACCATCGCTCTCTGGTGTCACCACCAGTGCCACCACGCAGCACGCACCAAGGCAAGGAGCTGTCCAAACACGGGGACTGATCCTGCTGTGTTTTCCCCGCCGGGCTCTGCTGAGCTCCCTCCTGCCCCGGCACCGCTGGAAGCAGAGGCAGCAGCCCGGGGATGCTGGGGAGCGGCCGGCGGGTCATTTGCATTCCCGGTGTCACTCCCAGCCGCTGCCAGCTGGGAGCAGTTGGGCAGCAGGCTCGAGAAGAACAAAATAAGAAAGAGAGAGAAAGCAGCGAGAGGTGCAGCGTGTTATTTAACACTGTTACTCTCATACCCAACTGGGACTCGCCTGCTCAGAGGTTTAATTTGGTCGAACAAAGCTTGTGGCACAGAGAGCCCAGCCTGCACTGCTCCCCCTCTGCTCCAGCCTCGCTTCCCTCCCGACCTGCCGGTGCTAAAGATAAGAGTTGTCTCTCATTTAGCAGTTCTCCTTGAGTGATTTTTATTGTGCTCATCTGCATTGTAGTAAACTCCTAAGATAGCCAGATAATAACAGCAGTGCCATGGAAACAGGCAGGAAAAGAGACCAAACACGGTATTTGTGATGCAGAAATGCCCACGAAGTGGCAAAAGTTGTTAGTGATGGAGAGGGAACGGTGAGGCTCAAGCCTCAGCTGCTCAGCCAGGCTTAGGGGGTGCAGGTGGGCCCAGCTCCCACGAGGCTGCACCCCACAGGCACCCCATCACTGACTCCAGGGCACTGACTCGAGCTCCTTCAGCAGCACTCAGGGCCAGAGATGTCTGCGTGGTCAGAAACCTGAGGTATTCCAAGGAATAAGACAAACATCTCCCGAGGCCACTTTATGGGCATTGCTGTAATTAGCACCGTGTTCATCGGCCATTACCTCAGACCTTTGATTAACAGTGGAGAAAATCAATAACTCCTCTAAAAACTCAGATAAGTTTCACAGCTAATTTTAATTTCACATTTTAATCTTGTATTAATGTCAATCTTAATTACCATAATTAAGTCAGATGTGACTTAGCAGGAGCAGCTTGGAGATAAGTTGTTAAAGGCAGACGGTGCCTTTCTGGTGCTGCTCATTGCAGCTGGGGAAGGGGCTGATAACAGGGGGCAGGGAGATCCCACAGGGAGCACAGGACACCCACTTCCCTGTCCTTCCCAATGTCCCCAGCCCTGCCATCTCCCTGCCTGGGGTCTGTCCCCTGAGTTGCTTTGCCCTTTGGCAAAAAGTCGCTTTGATTTTGGGTGCCCCCAGCCCCTGCACCGGGCAGCACAGGGAGGTGACAGCCCCACGGTGAGGTGACAGCCACGCCTGCACTCCCCTTGTCACAGCAGCTGAGATCCATGAGATCCGAGCTGCCCAGAAAATCAATCTCTCATTTACTCCCGTGCCTGCGGTGCCGCAGCCGCCGGCGCTGCCGCGTTTGCTCTGCAGTTGTGCCCATGGATCAATCGCTGCCCACTCGCAGCTCCCCGTGCCCCCAGGGCAGGGGCAGCGCTGCCAGGGGCTCCAACCAGCCTGTGGAACCCTGCACACATCCACCCTGTGGGATCCTGCAGCAGCTGCCCTGCAGCAGGATGGGACAGACCCCACAGGCAGCTCCTGTCCCCCCACACTGCTGCAGCCCCAGGTGGGACATGGGGACAGAGGTGCTTTGGGGACAGACCCCACCAGGACAGACCCCACTCCTCTCACTCTGTGTGAGCCATCCCGAACATGCTGGGGATTATTTTGAGGATGCAGCTGCTCCTGAGGCTCCTGAGGGCACAGAGGGCATGCAGGGGGTGCCAGGCTGCTGCCCCTCCTGCCCTCTGCTCACACAGGGGAGCAGCCTCCTCCCTGCAGCTCCCTTAGGAAGCTGTCACCCCTCCTCCACTGTGCCCAGAGGGGCTTCAATGGCACCAGGAAGCGGAAAAATAACCTCAGCTTTGGACTTGGAAGCAGAGGTGCCCCGTAGTGCAGCTGAAAGGCGGCTCTGAGGAGCCGTGCCCAGGCTGGGGGCACTGCTGCTCAGTGGCAATATTGTCCCAGGGCAGAAAAGGCCTTTGTGCCTCTGAGATGGCAGAGCCACTCCAGCCTTTGGCTTTGGGAACGGGGCTGATTCCCTGCTTTGCCTTCCAAACACGCTGCTGAATGGGGGGTTTGAGCTGGAGGCCAGGCTGGCACCCTGCCCCTCTGAGCCAGTGCCAGCGGGCACAGCTGGGAGCTCGCTCAGGAGGGAAGCCCTTGTTCCTTGTCAACAGAAGAAGACTTTGCACAGCCTGAAAATAGGCTCCCTGTTGCCCACTGGGGTTTGGAGGGGGCTGAGGGAAACAAACCCTCTGAGGGGAAGGCAGGCAGCAGCATCCCTGTGGAACGGGAGGGAAGGGACAGCCTGCCCGGGATGCTGTGTCCCCAGGGTCACCTCTGCACCCCTCAGTGTCCCTGTGTGGGCCACCCCAGCACAGCTCCACAGTCCCTTTTCCCCCCATGGAGCAAAAGCTCTCCTTGTGCACCAGGTCTGAAGCCTGGGAGCACCTACCTGAGCCCACGGCTCCTCAATTCCCCAGCCAGAAATCAGGACATTGTTTTGTGCTCCATGCATAATTCATCATTCAGAGCTTAATTAACTAAAGCTCCTCATGGCAATGCCTGGAGAGGCTCCCACCAGCTCCAGGCACTTGCAGCCACTCCAGTCCATGGCTGCCAGGCTCCTTCCCAAGGCAATGGTGCTGCTCTGGCTGCTGTACCCATGTGTCACTGCTGTGCTGTGATGTCCCAAAAGTTTTCAAGACTTTTCTGCTGTGATTTTCAGTTCTTGGCTCCAGCAGAATTTGCATCAGTCACAGAGCAGCCAGTGGCTCCATGGCCCCCCCATCCTGACCATCCCCACAAATCCTGGAGAAATCTGCCTTCTACAAAATCTGCCTTCTACAAAATCTGCCTTCTACAAATCTGCCTTTCAGCTGGAAAATACCTGCCCTGGGGAGGCTTTCCTACCTTGTCCTCCATTCTCTGCATCCATTCCAGAGTCAGTATTCCTGCCAGGACTGGTGTTTGCTCATTGCATCCTATATAAATTGCAAGAGAGATTTCACTGATACATAAAACAGCATTTGTAAATCCAGGAGTGCACAGAACTGTTGTCCTCTCTTGCAATTCCTCCTTGAGGAATAACAAGAAGTTTTTATGAAGTGAGGCAGAGTGCAGCATGATTTTACTGCTATCCCACTGCCTCTGGAGAGAGGGATTTCTTTGCCTCTGCATTACTCTGCACTCACTGTAATCCATTAATTGTCTTCAGGATGATGCTGTGGCTCTCCCCCTCACACCAGCATCTCCCTGTGCATTTCAGAGTCCCCTGATCCAGGCAGGAGGGCTCAGCACCAGTGCTCAGCACCCTGAGCCAGGCAGGAATGCCCAGGAGGGCTGGGGGTGTCTGTAGGACAGAATGAGTTGGATGCAGCCCTTGGCCCTCAGCACTAACCACAGGTAAATATTTTTCATTTGTCTGGCTCAAATAATTTCCCCATGGGAACCATAAAAGCATTCTGTGAGGAACTGATGCAATCAGCACTCCTCAGTGATGCTGATTGGGAATAATCCCCGAGTTGTTGGAGCCACTGGAGAGAGGGGGTGAGCACCAGTGGGTGGGAGAGAAAGGAACAGGAAATAAGGGAAAAGAAGGAAATCACAGATTCCAGTCAGCACCAGTAACCATGGCACTGTGAAAGGCAGGCTTTGTCCAACAGCTGATTGTGATCTTTGAGGGGATGATGCATTTGAGGGAGGGAGGGAGGGAGGGAGGTATCCCATGGCTGCCGTGGGTTGCTGTGATGGATTGGATGTGGCAGCAGGCACATTCCCCTGGAATCAGTGTGATGCAGTATCAGCCCAGCGCTTCCTCAGCGGGAATGAATGGCTCATGGACAGATCCCAGGAACAGACAGATGAGGAGAATCACCCTCACAAGGAGGAATTAGTCAGGAGCCTGCTCAGACCTGGTTTGCCCTGCCACTGCTTGAGTTCCCAGGGCCTGCAGGCAAACACCAAATCCCTGGAGAGGCTGCACAAGCCAGGATCAGTGGCTGGTTACCAGAGCGAGGACCTGCAGCCCCACAGCACAGCCCTGATCACAGCACACAGTCAATTACTCTGCCAAAGCAGTGCAGCCACTCACAGCAACTCAATTCTGTGCCAAGAAATGAGAGCTGGGGGGTCCCAGGGACTGGAAGGTCCCTCTGCAGTGGCTAAAGGAGATGGCATCACTCAGGTCCCAGAAAGCCCCTGCAGCTGGAGCAGGGAGTGGTGCTTTGCTCCCCCCCAGCTCTGCAGAGGCAGTGGCAGCCCCACAGAGCCCCTCCTGATGGTGTCTGTGACCTGGCCAGCAAAGCTTTGGGCCAGCAGGGCCACACCTGCACCTCTCCTGCTTTGGGCACCACTCAGGGGCCAGAACCCACCAACTGGGTGGCACAAGGAGGACGACAATGGCACTAACTGTGGCTGTGCCTCACAGGGGAGGTGGCAGCCCCCTCCCAGCCCACCCCTGTGTCCCCCCTGCTGCCCCAGGCTTGGCTTTCTCTGCAGAGCCTGCTTGCACTCTTTGTGGAGGGAAAAGGGATTTGTACTAAAGCTCTTTGCATGAAAAAATAAAATCCATACTGTGCTGCTTTGCTCTGCCCCGGCTCCCAAGCTGTGATGTTTCATTGATTAGCTTGTAAGAGCTTGGAGCAGAGCCCGTGCTTTGCTGGGAGCATTTCCGCAGCTCCCGCAGGTGGAGAGCCATTAACCGCCTCCAGCCCGTCCCTCCGCCTCCCGGGAGACTTTGGGCTGAGGCTCAGGGCTTGTGTAAAGAGGAAAATCCCTAAAACACAGCCCCCACACCGTGGCTGGGGTCCTCACACCTTACCCTGGGCTGGGGACATGGTGGGGTCCCCACTCAGAGCGTCCCCCCCCGGGGCAGAGCCACTGCCCATCCCGCAGCTCTGCGAGCTCCCAGGGATCACAACTCCCAGGGATCCTGACAAAAGCACAACATTTCACTCGTGCAGGGCTGTTATGGAGCTCGTTGAAACTTCCTGCTGCTGCTGCGGGTGTCAGGGTGATGAGAGGCCGGCAATAACCCCGGGCACTCCCTGAGTGCTGCTGGAGAAACGGCTCCTCTGGAACAGCCGGGCTTGGCTCCCAGCACCTGCTCCGGGATCTGTGCGGGTGGGAGGGCTAACGTGGCTCCTGATTCTCCATCCAGGCACGGGATTTCCTGGAGGGGCTCATCCCTGGGTGTCCCCCTGAGCTCTACCCAGGGGTTGCTCTGAGTATTTTGGAAAGGTGGGCAGAGATCCCGGCACGGTGCCGAGGGATCCGCAGGGATCCGGGCAGGATGGGAGCAGCAGGAGGGAGGCTGGTGATAAAAAGGAGAGCAGGCTCCCGGTGCTAAAGTGATCTCAGCATTTATTATAAGAAAAAGAAAGGCCTAAAGCAAAGGGGCCGAGCAGGAGCATTCCCTCGAGGGTGCTGCAGCACCAGCACTGGGGTTGCTCAGCAGCGATGGCCCTGATGTTCCAGGGGGAGCAGCACACTTTCCCTGGGTCACAAGCCCCTTTTCATCCTGTTCTTTGTCCCTCTGGATTGGTTTCTTTTTGGATCCTTGAAGGTTTAAGGTGCTAGTTTGGCCCATTACAGTTCTGTCCAGGCTGGCTCGTGGTGCACTTTACTGAGGTGTGCTATGGTACACTGAGTGCCATATTTCTTACAGCTCCCCTTTTAACCCCTTTTACAATATAATAACCCAACCAACAGCACATGTTTAACGATCTACCAGCTATTTTACAACACTTTTTAACTTATTTTTAACACTGGGGAGGAGGAGGAGCAGCAAGCAAACCGTGTGGAGCGCTGGCAGAGCTGCAGCACAGGCTGCCACGGGATTTAGGGAATGCACTGCAGGAATCACCGACCTCTCTGCCCAGGGCTGTGGCTGCTGCTGCCTGTCCCCCTGCAGGGCTTTGGTGAGTGTGCAGCCCTCCTTTGGTGGGAGAATCCCTGGATTCCTGCAGCTGCAGCACGCTGGGAGCAGCGCCTGTGGCTCCCGGGAAGGTCCTGCCTCTCCATGGCACAGAGCTGCCACTTGTCCTCTGCCACCTGTCCCACCTGGCACGGACTGAGGCAGCACCCCAGGATGGTTCTGAGCACAGTTCCCATCCCATCCCATCCCATCCCAATTCCAGCCCTGTGGGAGACATTTCCAGCTGCAGATAATGAGTGTGAGGCACCGAGTTGCTCTGTGTGTGTGTGTCAGCTGAGTGACACGGGCGTGTCCCACGACAGCTCAGCTCTCTGTGAGCCGCGGGGAGGTGGCCCTGTCCCCGTCCTGTCACCCGGAGATGGCACCAGAGCTCAGAGCTGCTCAGGCAGAGCTGGGAGAGTGGGAAGGAGGCTGCAGGTTAAGGGAGGTCACTTTATTGCAGTCAGTGCTGCTGAGATCCCTGAGCAGCCACGGGGTTAATGGAATAAACCAGGGAAATTTGTAAATCTCTCCCCAGCACCCCGGAGATCCGTTTTTGTTCTGTGTTTGGCAATGGAAGCAGATCCTGCTCCACTCTCCCTGAGCTGGCTGTTGGCATGACAGAGTGAGGACTGGTTTTGATTCCCAGGAGGGTTTTTTGCACCTGGGAAAAGCTCCTTGGCAAAGGTGCTGCACCAGCCCCATGTCCCCAGACTCTTGGTGGCCTTGAGGCCAGCATGTGCCAGGGCTGGAGGGACATGGGACACACAGCCCAGCTGAGTGCAGGGAGGACACAACGTCGTGGGGGACTTAACAGGGGAGAACCCTCCTGACAGCCCAGGTCTAGGTCTAATAATTTACTATAACTGCTCTTAAAAAATCTAAAATAAGGCTGGGAATTGTCAGAGAATCCCACATGGAGCTGAATTTTTGCGTAATCAGAAATTCTGGAGCCACAGTTTTTAGGCTCCAGTGCCTTCCTCTGGAATCTGAGGTGTTCCCCAGGCTCCCACTGTCCTGGTGATGGGTGATCTTCTCTGATGAAGATCTCCAGCGCTCCTGTGCAGCCTCAGGGATTTTGGGAGCACCCAGGGATCCCTTCTGTGCTGTGACTCTGGAGAGCAGCCCCCCAACCCTGCACCCTCCTGTGAAATATGCATATTTTACGATTGGCTTTTCACAAATATTAAGAAGAATATTATATGTGTTAAGTTAGAAAGTTATGCTGTATTCATTTTCTTAAGTAGTGTGTTAAATATAGTTTTAGGTTATAACAGAATGTTAAAATAGAAACTGTGCTGTGTAGGATACTTTTTTTAAAGAAAGGAATGAGGTACTCGCACCAGATAGCAGCCACAGGACACCTAAATCTTTCAGAGAAAGAGAATTTATTTCTCCATTATCAGGAGAAACGAACTTCTTCCTGTCTTGCTCAACCATAAAGACACCGTCAGGATGAAGAGGAAGAAGTTGACACTGCCCAGACAGAATCCTGTGTTTGAATGGAATTTATGCATCATGTATGAGGTGTGTGAATATGTAACAGGCTGTTGTTCTTAAGGGTTAATCCTCTGTGAACGTGGGTCCTTTTTCAGGCTTATTTTGCCCAGAAAGAGGTGCCCAGACAGTCTGTAACTCTTTGTTTTTATTGTCTCATATTGTCCTAAATCCAAATTGTCAACTTATTATTACTCTAATTATATTGATATTTTTATACCTATTTTTTTACTATTACACTTTTAAAATTTTAAAAATGCCATTTTCACGTTCCTGACCCCCCCTCCCACTCTCCCAGCCCCTCTGCAGGGCCCAGCATCCCAGGGAATGCCCTGAGGGGTTTTGTTTCCCAGGCCCAAACTCTCCAGCCCCCTCCCGGTGCCACAGGTCTGTCCCTGGAGGGTGACATTAAGCACCGAGGTAATTCTGCCTGCAGTGCCGACCCTGAGCCGTTATCACAATTACTCCCAGGGCCACGGGATGATGCTTGGTAATTACCTGGCTCTTTCATCTGGGATCTCAGAGCACTCACTGATCAATTAATTACACTTTCAGCAGGCTTTGGCCCCGGTGCCAGATGCAGATCAATAATCCCTCTCCTGAGAGAGGCTGGCTCTGAGTGACACAGCCCTGCCAGCACAGGGCTCACCCAGCAGGGTGGTGTCCAGGCTCTGGGGTGCCCAGGGAAGGTGGAGGATGAGGGCATGGAAAGCTCATGGGTGAGAATCACAGAATTTCAGTCGGATAAAACCTCTAAAATCTTCGAGTCCAAGCCTCAACCAAGCTCAGGAGGGTCCTGAGCACTGCCAGCTCTTCCCCACCCTCCACAGGCTTTGTTCCCCTGCTGTTGGAGACAGATGGGAGAAGGGAAGTGCCAGCAGCTCCTCCTGGTCCTCACAGCCCCAGGACAAGCTGTTGACTTGTTGGACACAACAGCACTGGGAGGAGTCCTGGCAGGAGCTGCACGAGCACAGGTCATCCATCTCCTCCCAGAGGGGAGCCTGGCTGCACCCAGGTCTGGATTTATAAATGTAAATAAGATGGAAAGCAGGAACTGCCTTCAGGGCAGGCAGGGGTGGAAAATACAGAGTCTCCTGCTGAAAACTCTTCTGGGTTTTTAATTGGGTACTGCAGGAGGAGAAAACTCACAGGGCTGGGGAGGTGCTGGAGGAGGGAAGGACCTGCAGGAGGCTTTGGTGGGAGACTGGGAGGGCAGAAAGCTGCCAAAAGCTGCAGGTCCATGGCAGAGCCATCCCTCCTGGCAGCAGGGGGAGGATGGGGTCAGGTGAGGACCTGAGGTCCTCAGGCAGGGTGGAGGATTAAGCCCAGCTGGATCTGAGGGTTTCTGGGCTGTCAGGAGCCAGCCAAGGGCCAGCCATGCTGACATCCCACAGGGCTTCTCACCTCTCACTGCAACAGCCTTTTCCTCACAGACTTGTCCTGTGCTGAACTAAATGACACAGCTGGGGAAGAGTTGTTGCTCTTAGAAAAGATTTTTCCATTGCATTTCCCCACTCTGGACTCCCCAGAGTGGAAATCAATCTGTGGGGGCTGTCCCTGGGCAGGGTGTCAGAGCCACCTCACAGCTTGGAGCAAACCTGCAGCGTCTGCAGCCTGTCCCTGCCAGAGCACCCTCCCTGTCCCAGCTCAGGGCTGAAAATCACCAGTCACAGGGGGAGAAACCCTTCCCTTCCCCCCCTGGAGCCCCAGGGCTCTGCCCAGCTGCTCTCAGTCCTCTCCTGCTGGGCCAGAGAGCTGTGTCACTGTGGTCACCCATTGTTGTGGTGTTGAGGGTCCTCAGGACGAGGTGAGAGGTGAGAATTGACTCCAAGTTCTCAGAAGGCTGATTTATTATGATATCATATGAAAATGATATAGTAAAACTATACTAAAGAAAGAGAAAGGAGACATCAGAAGGCTAGAAAAGAATGAAAAATAAAAACTTGTGACAGACTCAGAGTCCAACACAGCTGGCTGTGACTGGCCATTAATTAAAAACAACTCACATGCTGGTCAAACAATTCTCCAAATCACATTCTAGAGGAGCAAAACATGGAGAAGCTGAGGGTTCTCATCTTGCCAGGAGAAGAAATCCTGGCAAAGGGATTTTTCAGAAAATATCACAGTGGCACACAGGCAGGGCGGAGATTATTGCTCCCACCTGGGGCTTGTTCCTGAGAGCTGCTAAAAAAGCAGGGCTGCCCCTTGCAGGGCTGCTGCTGTGCAGGAGGGGGAGGATGAGGAGGGCTTTTCCAAGGGTGTGCAGGGCTGGGGTAAGTGAGAATGGCTTTTAGCAGAAGGAAGGTATGTTTAGATTAAATATTAGGAATAAATTATCTGTGGCTGCTCTGAAAGCTGTGGGTGAGGGGGTGGCTGTGGGGATGTCCAAGCACTGGGATGAAGCTGTGCCAGCACAGGGATAGAGGGATGAGCCATCAGCTGGGGTTTCTCCAGTGCTTAAAAGCCTCCTTCACATTCTGTGCCATGAAACACAGCCGTGATTTTTTTGCTTGACAAGTGTGATTGCTTATAACAGCATGAAATTCCAGCCAGAGCTGGTCAGCCTGGCAGCAGATAAGTGGAGCTGGGAGTGTGGCACTGTGGTGGTACTTAGGGAGGGTGGCAGCCCCTGGTGAGCCACATCTCTGGGCTATCCTGGTGGGAAGGCAGTGGGGAGCCCAGAGGAGAGGGAAGGGCAGAAAGGATGAGCCAAGGGGCTCAGATTGGGAATAAACACTTGGCTGCCCTGTCCAGGGCATGCTCAGCCTCTCATTTGGGGAATCCAGCTCTGAGTGCTGCTTCAACACTGCCCTGTCCCACACCTCCCTAAATCTCTGTCATTCCTGGCATTTCCCTCACTTTGATCAGCTTTTTTAGCACTCTGAGGAAAAAAGTCTGCACTTACTCATCACTGCTCTAATTCCATTTGTGAGCTGTGGGTGTCAACCAGAGGTGGGCCAGCGGCACCTGGGGAGGGTTCCTGGCAGAACCAGCCTGTGTGTGCTGGGTGGGATTGATTTCATGGTGCAGAAGCCACTCAGCAGCAGCCCCTGCCTGTCCTCCTGCCATGCACAGCCCTGTGGAAAATGCTCTTATTCGCATATTGGACCGATTCTCTGAAGTTCAAGCCTCGCAGGTATTTCTGGTCCCTCCCAGTCTTGCCATCTGCTCTCATCCCCTTTCATCCTCCCTGGTTCTGCTCTGCTGCCTGTGTTTGTCAGAGGGCAAATCGATCAGCTGGGGGCTGGCCCAGGGCTGGGAGCCTTTTCCTGGTGACTGCGCTCTGCCAGGCTGACCTTTCCAGGGAGCAGCCCAGGACTGCTGCACATGGCATTCCCTGTGCCACAGCAGCAGCAACAGCACAGCCAGGAAAGGGCCCTGCCCAGGGCCTGGGTGTGCTCTGTGCCCAGAAAGCCTCGAGCATCGTGGCATGGCAGCAGAGGCCTTTGTGGGGTCTGCAGGGCTGCTGGTGGGACAGAGCTCAGGGCAGGGCTGCTCTGGGAAGCAGTGAGAGCCTCTGCCAGTTCCTCAGGCAGAGGATGGATCCCTGTGGCTGATGGCTGAGTCTCTCAGCCTGAACCAAGCTGACAGCTTCCCAAAATCCTGTTGATGGATGATCTCATTAACCAGGGGTGCGCTGGGAGGGAGGGAGGGGAGTAAATGACTTACTGCCTTCACTGGGGGCTTTGCTGGCAGCATGGGGACGGTTCATTCCTTCTTCCCCAAAGCCAGGGAAGGTGTGTTCATCACTGCAGCATGGTCTGGCAGGTCCCTGAGGCACTGGAGAAGATTCCAGGCAGAGGTTGGGGTGCTCCTTGCTGGTTCCTATCCTGCTCTCATGCCCAGAAGGAGCCAGTGAGGTGACCCAATGCAGCCAAAGAAGTCACAGGCACAGAAATGTGCCTGCAGCCAGGGAAGACACCTTAGTGTGCTGGAGAGCCATTTCCATGCTCAGCACTCATGGTTAGTTCATCCCAGCGTGGAGATCCAACAGGGGGATGGATGATCCAGCACAGGAGTGGGAGGGATTTTGATTTTTCTTTCAGGGATCATGTTTATTTTCTTGGCACGCTTCAAGGAGTCCTGTGCAGCAGTGTGGAGGATGCACAGGCTCTCCCCAGGGGTGCCTGGGTGCAGTTTTGGCTGGGATCAGGGATACAGGGACTGAGTGGAGATGGGCTCTGCCCTTCAGCACTGCTGAAGGTGCTGAGATGCTCTGGGGCTCACAGCCCAGGGGGACACAGTTTGGTTTCCCCAAGTTTTTCTGCTCTTGATGTGAACAGTTAGAGGGAGAATGAGATTTTGAGCAGGGGAGGGCTCCTGGCTCTGTTAGAGGGAAGATTTGCAGTGCTGGCTGTGGCACCAAGGACTGCATTAGCATTGACCTCAGGTGTGCTGAGATTTCCTAACTCAGCACAAGGCTGTGCTGGACTCTAAACCTCGCAGAGCACTGGGCAGACACAGCCCTGGCCTTGCAGGAGTGTTTGGGGTCTTGATTCATCAGTGTCTCCTCAACACCCCATTCCCAGAGGTCAAGGATGCCCTGGCAGTGCAACCCACAGCCCTGGCTGAAACCCAGAGTGCTGAGCAGGATCCCAGCTCCAGTCCCAGGGAGGGAGGGAGATGGTTGAGAAAGGCTGGGGGAATAAAAATCTCCTCTCATTTTTCTGCTGCAGCTCTGCCTTGGCACAGCAGAAAGGCCTCATGCTGGGCTCCAGGCAGAAAGAGCAGGTGATGGTTGTAAAGTCAGGTGCTGCTTGCAGGAATGAGTTATCCCAGGAAAAATGCAGGTTCTCCCTGCCCTGTGAGCTCCTGAAGGTTTGATGTGCTCCTTCTGCAAGTGAGAGAGCCAAAGGGAACATGGAATCATCACCATCTTCCCCCTGGGGTTCTTCTTCAGGCTTCACTTGGTGTCATAATGATCCAATCAATCCCAGGAGGCTCCGAATAATTATTAATTAAGGCAATGATTGGGTGATTTGGCCGTCATTGCAGCTGTCTTTCACAGGCAGAGAGAAAAGCCTGTTCCTTTCTTATTTCTCCCTAAAGCCTGACTCTGATGGCACGAGGCTGCTCTGCAGAACACAATGTAATAGCAGGGTGAGTCACAGCCAAGGATTTGTATTCAATATCGGTTCGGATTACATTAGCTTTGCCTAATGCCTGAGCAATAAAGTGCCTCTTCATTGTATAGCTGCAATTTATTTCGGCTCCTGGGTCGGTACAGAGCAAACATCCATCATGCAGCAACACGTGTGCCCTGCCAGGAGAGCAGGCTGGGGGATGCCGGCTCTGCCTCTCCTCCTGCTCCCGCCAGGAGATCCTGTTGTCACTGAACGAGCTCCTATTGTCATGGAATCCTGGGAACGGTTTGGGTTGAAAGGGACTTTAAAGCCCATCTTGTCCCTGCCGTGGAGAGGGGCACTTTCCACTGGAGCACTTGTCTCCAAGACTTGTCCAACCTGGGATGGGGATTCATCCATTTCTTCAGCCATAAACTCTGCCTGGCTGTCCCACCAGAGAATTTTATTATTATTTTATTTTACTATTATTACAGTATACTTTATTTTATTACAGTCAACATTATTATTTTATTTTCCATTATTATTTATTTTTGTATTATTATATTAGTATTTTTTTGTTTTTATTAAATTATTATTTTATCATATTATGTGAAAAACATATGCTAAAACTCTACTAAAGAAATAGAAAGGAGACATCAGAAGGTTAGACAAGAATGATCATAAAAACTCATGACTGACCAATGTACCAACAGCTGAACTCGGATTGGTCATTAACTAAAAACAATTCACACACTGCCTAAAAAATTCTCCAAATTACACTCCAGAGGAGCAAAAGATGGAGAAGCTGAGGCTTCTCATCTTGCTAGGAGAAGAAATTCTGGTGAAGGGATTTTTTATAAAATATCACATTGAGAGGAATGGCAGATTTGTCTTTCCAAACAAGCTGTGGGTCTGCTGGGAGATGAAACCAGCACTGGGAGATAAAAGAAACAATGGGAAGGATTCCACTGATTGATGAAAAAGATATTTGCTTTTACAAATAAACTTGAGGTTTGCTGATCAATGAAATTAGGTGTTAAAAGATGAAAGAAACAATGGGGAAGTAAAACCCCTAAATTCCATAAGAATTAAAAGTTAAAAGGGAGGGTTATACATTAGAGGGAAATCTTTGGGATCAGGTGTATTGGGAAGTCTGAACCTCTCAAGTACCTGAGCCAGTGGGGAAAGAGAGAGGGGAAATGTGGCTGGAAAATTGGGATAAAAAGGGAGGCTGCATCCTCCAAAAATCTGAGAGATCCCAGGGAATGCCCCATGCCCTCTCCCTTTATTTGAATAAAGCCAAAAAAAGGACTCCTCTGTCTCCTTTTTGGACACAAACCTCTGGTGTTAGTGGATGAATTTTCCGAGCAGAGCGATGATTCACGTGGGCAGCAGTGAGTAAGAGCCTTATCTTTATTTACTCGATGCTTTCGTGCCGGCGCTGTGGAAGACCGAGGAGGAGGAGGAGGAGGAGGGGCAGCTCCACAAGGAGCATCCGTGAGAGGAGAGCTGAGCAAGTCACTGATGATTTATGAACTCTCCCGTGCAGGACAGAGGTCCCTTTGTGCCTGGCACAGAGGCACTGGACCTGTTGAAGGAGGGAACATCCCCAGCTTGGCTCGGAGAAGCTGCCAGGGATTTTTATTGCCTGGGAAACGCCCCCGCATCTCCTCCTGCCATGGGTGTCCCTGGTCCCTTCCTGTTTGTCACCTGGCCAGGGAGAAGGAGCAAGGAGGAATCCATGAGAGCTCCCAGGGTGCTCTCTGCAGTGTCCCCAGGGGGGTGGACAGATCAAAAAGTCACCACCTGGGACAGATCAAGAAGCCACCATCAAAGAGGGACCTGGCGCTGTGCCGCTCACCCGGTGGTGACACAAAGTCCTGCGAAATGTGGGGTGAAGGAAGTGGCTCCAGGGCTGTGCTGGGAGAGAGGAAAGGCCCTGGGATGGGTTCCTTGGGGCTGAGTGATGCCGCCACCATTGGTTAGCCCGTGTGCTCGCGGTGTCCCCAGGGCTGGACACTGCTGCTGTCACCACCCTGGGACACTGAGAGCTGTGATGCCACTGCTGCCAGCTGGAGACATGGTTAGAGGTGACATCTGATTGCTGAGAGCACCTCAGCCAGCCCGTGACTGCCAGCAGGGCTGGGCCAGTGCCAGGGCTGGGCCAGTGCCAGGGCTGGCTCTGCAGCCACCGTGGGCGCATGCCCGGCTCAGGCTGGGGCTGCTCCTGTGCCTGTGCTGGGACATCCACCTGCAGGGCACCTCCAGCACCCACCTGCATTTCCCAGGAGCTTCTTTAGGAGCATTTCCTGCTGGTGTGGTGCAGCACCACCTCACCTGTGCTCTGGTGGCCAAGCCAGAGCCCTGCAGGGTGCAGTGTCACCCTCCTGTTCCTCGCGTGGCAGGACGTGCTGGTGGCATGGCTATGGTAGCAGCTGTGGGAGAGCCACAAGGACTGAGCAGGGCAGGGAATTCCCTCAGTGCTTCCCCGGCTGCTGGGATGGGAAGGGAGATCCCTGAGCCCTGATCTTCCCACAAAGCCAGCACTGCTCCCTCTAAGGAGCTTAATCCGTGGGGCTGATGCTAAACCTGTTAGTGCTGGCAGCAGCTGATGGCTCCATGCCCAGGGTGGTTCTCTGGGATTAAAAAACACTTCCCATCCCACAAAGTTGGGGTAAAAAGCCCTGTTTTCTGGGACTGCTGTCGAGAATCCTGAGGGAATCTCGATTCCTTGGTAAATCTGCTGCCATCCAAGAAAAAAAACCACATTTTAATCAAATCCAAGGCAATGCTGCGATCTAGACACAGGAAATATAGGCCATGCTCACAAACTGGGAGGCTGCGTCCCAGAAAAGATCAAATGTGAAAATAATCTAGAGGCTGGAGGAGCAAAAGCAGCTCCACAGGCATTCCTAGGGCTCTGACACCCTCCAAGGCTGGAGCAGCTCCAGCACAGCCCTGGTGAGGTTTAGGGGGTTGCTGTGGTCCTGATGCACCTGGGGAATATTCCAGGCAGGGCTGGGAAACGTGGTTCATTAAAGAGGGGTTTGGCAAACAGGAGAGGGTGAATAAAAGAGGGAGGAGAATTCCCTGAGGACTGAAAAAAACACCACTGAAAGGCAAGGAGGGAGTCAGGGCCCTGGGGTTTGGCCAAGGAGGATCCAGAGGTGCCTTGAATCCGTTCCTGGGATACAGCAAGCTCTGAAAGGGCCTTTTAATCCAGCAGGGAAAGCACTAGAGAGCCAACAACTGGAAGCTGGAGCCAGACACATTTAAATTAGAACAAAGGACACATTTCTAATAGCGAGGTAATTAACCACTGGAACGAATTATCAAGGGGAAGTGATGCTTTCTCAGTCTCTTGAAGTTTTCAAATTAATTCGGGATGTTTTTTTCTGAGGAAAAAGCTTCACTTGAGCAAAAAACAACTGGAGTAATTTCCTGCCTGTGCTCCCATGTCAGCCCAGACCCTGCAGAACACTCTGGCCTCCAAATCATCTTTTTTGATAAGACTAGTGGAATTTTTAAGGCAAGCTCAGATCTGAGTAATTGCCATGGAATGGGAAGAAGAGACTTTTCCCAGCATATTCCCAGTGAAGCTGGTCCTGCCACAAGCTGTGCTCTTACACTTGTCACCCCTTGGGGCAATCCCTCTGCCCTCTGCTAAGTGGTGCCTGTACAAAATTTGGAATTTGGAGAATGCTCTGGATGCATCCCCAGGGACCTGCTCTGGGTCATGGAGCTGCAGCCCCCTGGTGTAAAAGCAGCCTGGAAGCAGAGCCCTGTCTGGGCTGGGGCTCTTCTTGCAGGACACTATAAATAAATGCACAGATCTATAGATTTATATTTGTCTATTTACATTTCAGTGGCACCACTGCCATGCCAGGGGTGAGGTGGCCCCTGTGTGTTTGGTGTCAGACACTTTGGCCCTTCCTGTGAGCCGGGGCTGAGCTGGGAAGTCAATCACAGCTGCTCCACAGAGCTCTGGTCCTGTAATTACTCCGTGATTAAATAAAAACGTAATTCCTTCAACACCTCCGCACTCCTGCTTTATTGCAGGAGAGCCCACACAAGGAATTAATGTTTAAATAATGGCTTTCCTCCCCAGGAGCAGGCTCTGAGATAGGCAGGAATAAATTAGTGCTCTGTCCCACGAATGGAAGGAGCAGCACCTTGCTGGGAGCCACAGAGGTGACAGTGCAGCATCCGCTGGGAATTTCCCAATGATCTCTCTCTAAATCCTCTGGGCACATCCCAGGGGTCCCCAGGGCAGAGTGCAGAGTCCCTTTGCGGGGTGCAGCCCCCCAAATCCCCACCCCAGCTGGCAAAAGCAGCCTTCCTTGGCAGGGCCTGGAAATTTCCTGGTAATTCCTGCAGTTGGGCTGGAAGTTTGGTGCCTGGAGGAGTGCAGGGAATTCCAGCTGCTGGAATTCTGAGCAGTCCATCTCTCCCTATCAGCAGATGCCAGCTGGGACGTCAGTGCCTGGTGAAGAATTGTCTCTGCCTGCAAAGGGCGACGCTGCTCCAAGCTCTTTATTAAACCAAGCACAATCCTGTGCGCCAGCAGAGATGAAGAAAAGCTCCTGATAAGTGGGACTGGCCATTCCCTGAGTTCCCAGTCTCCTTGGTTACAGTACGCCACACAAATGCTTTTCTCAGCGAGCAGGCTGTGAGCAGAGTTTGAATCCCAGACTGGAGGGGTTCTCCTTCTCCCTGCCTCTACCTGGTGCTGCTGAGAGGATGCTCAGCACAGGAGGGGGTGGGGAAGGGGCCCCTGCTGGTTCTGCAGAGGTGTCTGAGTGATGCAGTGGGAGCAGATCCAGTGGGCTCTGTGCAATCCCAAAGCCCAAAGCCCAGACAAGCTGCTCCCAGCTATTTACAGGACTGAATGGAGGATGTGCTGCCTGCTGTAACTGGTGTGAGGGTATGGGCAGCACTGTGGGGCTCAGAGAGCCTCAGTCCTCACCCAGCACCTCCAAGGAAGCCCAGGAGGGTGCTGGTCCTATATCCAGTGACAGGAAGGTGCTGGTCCCATATTCAATGCACAGGAAGGTGCTGGTCCCATATTCAATGCACAGGAAGGTGCTGGTCCTATATCCAAGGCACAGGAAGGTGCTGGTCCCATATTTAATGCACAGAAAGGTGCTGGTCCCATATCCAGTGACAGCAGGGTGCTGGTTCCATATTCAATGCACAGGAAGGTGCTGATCCCATATGCAGTGACAGCAGGGTGCTGGTCCCAGCTCTAGAGCACAGGCAGGAGTGGCTTCATCACAAGTTTGCCACGCTGACCCCACACTCGTGCTGTGCCCGTGATGCCACGTGCTGCAATGCCACCTCTGGTGTCACCCAGGGCACGGCAGTCCCAAGGGATCGCTGTCACCACAGCCAACCTGTGACAGCCATTAGTAACGTGATCCCCTGGCTGGTCAGAGCCTCCTGTAGCTATGGTAATGGACTACCATAATTCACAATTATAATGTCAGATTTAAACCCAGGGCTTGTGCAAAAGGATAAAAATATCTCTTTGCTCATGGGATCTCAGTATTATTTGCTTTGCTATATTGGAAGCTAAATGCTCTCATGAACATCAAGTGATTGTGCCGAGATTAAACACTTTTCTTCTGTTTATGCACGTTTCACCCTTTTATAGTTTTATTAAAATGCTGGTTGCACTCTCAATTAAGCGAAATCCTTCTGCAGTTGTAAGCACATTTCACAGGAATAAATAATTTAATCTGAAGGGTGTTTTGGGCTCAAAACCACAATGCTAAGATATTGGGGGGTGCAGAGCTGGGGCAGGGAAGCGGGCACTGCCATCTCCCTGCGCTCCAGCAGGGATCAGGGCACGGGGCCCTCCAGGTGTGCCCTCCCTGGTTTGCACCTCCAGCCCACCCCATAACCCACAGGGGCAAACAGGAGCCCTTCCTGCCCCCCATCCCTCCTGTGTTGTCCTCAGCCACCCATCACAGCAATGCCACTGACCCCTTTCATCTGGGGAGCCCAAAGCCCCCTGTAAATCTATTATAAATTAATGAATTCATCACCCAAACTGCACAGCTTGGGCTCCGCCAAACTCGCAGTCGGCGTTTCTCCGAATTTCGCATGGAAAAATCTGTCTGTTTTCTGCCATTTCTTAACCTCCAAATGTTGCTTTCTTGGCACTTCCCAGAAAGCACATGTTCAGGTTTCCAGCACGGAGTCCTGTTTCCCTGGATCCCTGCCCACGCTCCCCGTGCTCGGCTGAGCTTCCACGTCCTGGTGCTGGTCCCGGTGCCTGCCCGGGGCACCCCAGCACCAAGCCCTGCTCCCCCTCCCTGGCACCTCTCCTGGCTGTGTTTGTAGAGCACCAGGCAGACCAAATCCCTGTGAAATCCCACCCACTGCTGCTGGGGAACTCTGGCAAAGCAGGATGGCTTTATCCTTCAGGATGGCAGCTGACAAAGGCTGTGCTGTTGGAGAGTAATTAAAATGGACAGGTACCAAACCTTTGTCTGAAAGCCCCCGAGACCTTGAGCTATTTCTGACACATCAGCAGAAAGTGGCAGCAGGGTGACAAGCTCAGGGTCAGGGCTGGCTCTGAGGGACCCTTCTCCCAAGGCACAGCCACGGTGCCCTGGCTGCTCCAGCCAGCAGAGGAGAACATGAATATTCCTTAGGAAAAGCATTTTCAGCAGCACCGCTCTGCCCCAGTTTTGGATTTTTGCTGTGGGTGATGCCTGGGTGGGTTGGAGTCAGTGCCAGCCCAGAGCTCTGCAATTGGAATGCAAATGAGCCTCAGAGCCAGGATTTGCTTCTGCTGGGTGGGTTTTATTCCCTTTAAAGGCCTCCCTCTGCTCCAGGTACCCCAGTGCCAGCAGAGGCTCCGGGAGGCTCCTGCTGCAGCAGCTCTCTCCCCAGCTGGTTTGCAATGTGCCACACGAGCACAAAGACCTTGCACTGTAATTAAGCTCTTGCTGTTCTTTCAGGACTTCGATTCAGAGAAATTCATCACTCAGAAAGAGCAGCTTGGCTGGGAGTTGAGGGAAAAACAACACTTTTCCCCCAAAGCCGTGGCCAATGTGTGGAGGTTTGTACCCAGCCCTCTTCATCACTGGGCGAGCAAATGAGGACCCATCTCCTGCCCTCAGTCCTCTCATAAATTATTTAGCACAATCCAAATTACTGGGAATGTTCACTGGCTGTCCAGCTAAATCTAATTTGTATTAAGTTCATTTGGCAGCAATTTTCCTTAATGGCCAGGGTTGCCTTCTGTGGGTGTGTGGTAAAAGTGGTCTCTTGGAAATAGGTGGGAAAGGCCTGCGTGGGCCTGCACTCCAAAATAACAACCAGAAATTAATTATAGCCATTAAAACAGCTCAAAAGTACGCTTAGTGAGAGTGGAAAATAGAATGAGGATAATTATAGTGATTTTTCCCTACTGTATCAGTCATTTGATGACATAGCAAGCTCCTCCGTAAATATAGAATACATCAATAAAACACATCACACAGAATCTATAATATATAATGTATTATAGAATTTACAGTGTAATTTAAAGATGTATCAATGTATGATATGTATTTACGATATATTTATTTCTAATAAATAATAATACATAATACATAATATGTAATGTATAATATATAACATATAATATATAATATATAATATATAATATATAATATAATATATAATATAAAATATATAATATGTAATATACAATAGATAATAGATAATAGATAATATAAAATATATATGCAAAAGATACAATATTAGATATATGATAAATAAATATTTAATAGAGTTATAATGTATATAATGCATTATATAAAAATATTTATAATGCATATTCTGCATTACATGCAATATATAATAGATAATATATATTGCATATAATATATAACATATATATGCAAAAGATGCAATATTAGATATATGATAAATAATATATTTAATAGAGTTATCATGAATATAATGCATTATATATATAATATATTTTTAATGCATATTCTGCATTACATGCATTATAAATTCTGCATTATATTCTGCAGGATGTGCATTATAAATTCTGCATTATTTTGAACTGAGAGAGACCCGGACCCACCCAGGGACACATGGTGTCCCAGAGCAGGGCCAGCTCTGTCCCTTCTGCTCCCGGGCAGATCCCAGCATGGGGAGGTCACTGAACAGCCCCACCACATCCCCCTTTGCCATCTGGATCTCAGCTTTTCCAGCCCCCGGAGCAGCAGGATCAGTGTCAGCCTAAACCGAGCCCAGCAGAGCCTCAGCCCAGAGCCCCCAGCTCCTTCCTCTGACTTCAGGGATGTTTTTTCCCCCTCGGAGAGCGGGAGGCGCTGGCAGGTGTGGGTGTGGGGTGGTTGACGTTCCCCAGATGATCGGGATGCTCCGGGATGCTGCGGGCTGTGCCGGGATTGCCGGGAGCCCGGCGGGAGCGCAGCACGCTCTTGTCACCCTCTTGTCACCGGCGCGGCGGGAGGGTGTGGGCTGGCTGGCACTGAGGCAGGAATCCCAGCGGGACTTCAGTAAGGATAAAGCTCAGCCTGATAAAAACCAGCCCCAGCCTGACAGATGGCCCTGAGCGAGGGGGAAAGGCAGGAGGAGCTGGGCAGGGAGTGCATCCTGCCTTCCTCATGCTGGGATGGGCAGTGAGCAGTGAGGAGACACCCTGGACAGGGGTAAGATCCTGATTTTGATGGGGACAGGGGATTTAGGGTCACCCTCAGTGGTCCTGTACAGCACAGGGACACAATTCCTGCTCTCCATCCAGACAGGGATAAAGAAGATGGCCAAGACAGCCTTGCTTTGGCAAATCCAGTCCATTTTCATTTTCCACCCATCCCTACAGTGCCTCTCCATGCCAAATTCTTGCCTCATCTCCTCACAGACCCATTTCCCCATTCCAAACCCATTTGGAAGTCACAGTACTGAGGGTGGCCTTGGCCAGTGCTGGAGCATGAGCCCAGCCACGGCAGCAAACTGTGAGCAGGGCAAGGGGGAGGCTGCCACGCCTGCTGAGCCACCCCAAGGAGGAATAACTTCAATTCTGTCTCCCTTTTGGAAGGGACACATTTAATGGCAGGGAGGCTCCATGCATGGCAGCAGTCGGGAATTAACTCACTGCATCCAAGTGCCGTGAAATTGAATCCTGTCAGCGTGGGCAGGAGCTGAACACAGCCAGGAAAGGTGGGGGTGCCATGTCCCCATCCTTCTGGCAGAGCCACCAACCCATCAGGACAACCCTGGCTGCTCTACCAGGGGAGGATGTGCAGCTCTGGGTGCTTCATCCCCCTGGGCAGAGTTAGGAGTCAAAGCCAAGAGTTTATCATAGAAACAGGCAATCCCCCTGCCAGGGAATAATGTGCTCTGACTCCATGATTCAGAAGGCTGAGCAATTGCTTTATTAAGCTATTCTATATTACACTAATACTAAATTACATACTAAAGAGATCCTATACTACAAAGATACTATACTGAGGAATACTAAAGAAAAACCTGTGACTGTCTCCAGACTGCCATGGCACACGTGGATCTAATGGAAACAAAACAATCTTCATTGGTGTCCAATTAACAAATCATTTTGGGTAAACAATCTCCATAACACATTCCACATGTGCAAAACAACAGGAGAAGCAAGTAGAGATAAGAATTGTTTTCTCTTTTTCTCTGAGCTTCTCACTGCCTTCCCCAGGAAAAATCCTTGGGAAACTTGTGCCTGCTGCTCTCTGTGAAGAGAGCATTCACAGATACAGGTGCGGGGAAAAACAGCTTATTTGTTGGGAAAAAAAGGCTCACAGACCCACCTAATTATTGGGGAGTTCCCTGATTGCTCTGAGAGCATTGGAAGGGGCCACAGAGCATGTGGTGGGATTCTCAGGGTGGTCTGGTACAGGATGAGGAATTGGACCCATCATCCCTGAGGGTCCCTTCCAACTCAGGAATTTTATGATCTCCTTGATGCTGAGCTCCTGCAAAATGCTGTGGTTCAGGGGGGTGATGGGGAGACCAGGGAGGTCTCCAGCCCTGGTACCCACCTCAGCAGGGACTGGGAATGGCACCCGAGCCTGCCCAGCTCACCTGCACTGCCACTGGATTCTCCATGAGGGACGGATGTGGTGAGCCAAAGGAAGCTGTGCCAGCAGGAAAGCTCCAGGAGTGCTGCAGGATGGCTCTGGACACTCAGCCCTGAGTGATGGGCATCATGCAAAGAAGGAGCTCTCACAGAGATCACTCCTCTGAGGAAGGCTTTCCACAGGCACAGCCAGTGGGAGAACAGAGCATGCTTTAATTATGCTAATTAGAGCCTTGGCAGTCTCCTTGCTGGATGCTTTTGCATTTGATGTGGAGGCATTTCCCTTTTGCCAGGGTCTGTCCCTGCTGGAGAGGGAGGGATGTGGGCACTGGGGTGCTGGGTACAGCACTCTCCCTTCTCCAGGGGTGACATGGAGCCTCCACACTTCCCTCCCCAGGGCCTCCATCCCTGCCGGCAGCACAGGGCAAAGCTCTTGTGCTGAGAGCAGGGGAATGTGCTAAAACACAGGGCAATGGGAATAACTCCAGGCTATAAACGACCGTGGTCCTGCTCCTGGCTGGCTCAGCCATCAGTTTTGTGTCTCCTGAGCCTCCCAGGGGGAACAGGAGCCAGAGCTTTCCCCCCTGTGCCGTGCACACGTTGTATTTTCCGCTGGCCAGCGCTGATGGATGGCTCGGTCTCACCATCCATGAGCTTTGCTCTCTGGCTGCTCCAAGGGCAAACAATTCTCTGGACTGAGCCTGCAACGCTCCAGGCCAAGCATCGTTTTGTCCTGGTTTGTCATTAAAGGATGTGCACAGCCATTCCAAGTGACAGAGCAATTTCCTTTGTGTCCTGCAAAGCAAAAGGAAAAGAAAGAAGTCAGCGCATTGCACACAAATCTGCTCTTCTCCCGCGAGTTGAAATAGGAACAGCTTAATTTCCAGCAAACCCAACACTGTAGTAATTCCAAATCAAAGGCTTTGTGTCAGGAGAATCATTTTGCCACAGCCACAAATAATGAGCAATTTGTGTCACGTTTGGAGATGAGATTAAAAACGAGCTGCAAAGGGACACCTCGGCAGGCGGTGGTTGTGGGTCGGACTTCAGAGGCCAAAGGTGGGGCAGCACTGCATTCCTGCTCCTGGGTGTCCTTCCTTCAAGTGCCACTGGTGTCCCTCCCCTCAGGTGCCACCAGTTGGCTTGGGGCAGGCCAAGGAGCCAGGATGGGGGAGCTGGGGATGTTCACCTGGAGAAGAGGAGGATCCAGGGAGAGCTCAGAGCCGCTTCCAGAGCTTAAAGGGACTCCAGGAGAGCTGGAGAGGGACTGGGGACAAGGGGTGGAGTGACAGGACACAGGGAATGGCTTTCCACTGCCAGAAGGCAGGGATGGATGGGATATTGGGAGGAAATCCTTCCCTGTGAGAGTAGTGGTGCCCTGGCACAGGGTGCCCAGAGAAGCTGTGGCTGCTCCATCCCTGGAAGTGCCCAAGGCCAGGTTGGATGGGGCTTGGAGCAGCCTGGGATAGTGGAAGGTGTCCCTGCCCATGGCAGGGAGAGGAACTGGATGATATTTAAAGTCCCTTCCCACCCAAACGCTTCTGTGATTCCCTGGTTCTGTGAAATCCCTCTGGGGAGCAATACTCCCTGCAAAGAGAAAAGCACTTGCTTTTTTTTTTCTCCCAGAAATAGCGGAATCATTTAAAAAAAGACCAATTTAAAACTAATTAGAGGCAATTTCTTCATCTGCTGCCTTCTTGCATGAGGCACACGTCCTGAAAGGGACACGTGGGAGCAGAAGGAATGTCACCCTGCCCCCTGCCAGGCTGCCGGCCCTGCGGAGCTGCCGGGAATGGCCGGGAATTGCTGAGCAAAGTGCTGATGTGAGCCCTCATCCCCAGGCTCCCCATCCATCGCTGACAAGGGAAATGCTGCTTGCTGCAAGGCTTTGCTTTAAATGAGAAGTGAAGGTGAAGAACACAACAGGCAAAACAAAATGCTGAACGGTGCCCAACCGGCCTTTCAAGCTGCCATTGCCCTGTGGCTGTCCCTGCGGGTCCCAGGAGAATGTGCAAACTGGTGGAAATTTCCTAGCCAAGCAAATGACTTGGAAATCCCTGATGGAGGGGAGAGATTTGTGCATGGACCTGTATCCTTTCGGCCCCTGATCAAGGAATAAGTTTGGATCTCTTCGAGGAAAGAAGGGTGAGGCTGAGAAAAGAGGTTTTCGTGGAAGGAGGTGCTCAGCTCTGCACTGCACAATTTCCATGGACCTGCTCCCACCGTGGGGAAAGGAATAACAAGAAGGGACCTGTGTGTCAAAGAAGCAAATGTTTTATTGTGTAAAAACCAAGCAGACATTAAATAGAGCCCCCCATGCCCCATGTGCCTTGCAAGCCACTGGGATGTGCCCAGGTGTCCCCCACAGGCTGGAGCCATGGAAGCACAGATGGATCCATCAAATACCTGTGGAATTATAAAAGTTCCAGAGCTCTTCTGTTGCTAGGTGTCACACTGAGACCCAAGAGCCTCCTTAAGATGGGCTGATTTTTGGGCAGTGCAGTGTGGGATGAGACACCTGGGCTGCAGCTCTGGGTTACAAAGGAGGGGTTTGGTGTCCCTCCAGCTCCTCTCAGAGTGGCTTTCCCGGGCCATGGCACACCCTCAGCATCTGTGGCAGCCGCTGGGTTTGAATTTAAGCACCAACTCCCAAGTCAAACAACTGCAGGAGAACAGGAAAGTCCTTGTCCCCGCGGCTGGCCCTGAGCAAAGCTGGGAAAAGGGGCAGGAGCATGAGGAAACCACCATATGTCCAGGACCAAAAAAAGTTTGTAGAGCCATCCCATGACTTTTGTGGAGCCTTTGGCAGTCTCTGCTCTCATGAGGTGGTTCTGCAGGAGCAGGGAAGCTGCATGCCCAACGTGGCTCCTCGTCACTGTGGGTCGGGGCTTGATGGAAACGGATCCTGCAGAAAGTGGGACGTTGCATTATGCAAATTTGCTTCCTGGAAAGAAATGTTTTATTAACATGCGCTCCCTTCGTGTGTTGGCTTAGTCAATTTGGTCACAGCTTGACATCCAATAAGTTACTCTAAAGGCAATGGTTTTACAAAATGTTTTTCTAATCTATTTTAAACACTTAATTACAGTTGTGGCGCATTCATTAGGGACTCTGCTTTCAAACCTGGATTGCAGCAATAAATCCTAATTCTCCAAGTGTCAGTTGCAATCCAGACATGGCATCCAAGTGGGTGTCAGAGGCTGTTGAGGACTGGGTCTGGGCCAGGTGGGAGCCCCATCTTCCAGAGAGGGAACCCCCAGCATCCAGCCTGACTTTTCATCACCAAGAAAGAAAATCACCCAAAAGAAACTTTGGCCCCTGAGGAGGGAGCGAGAGCTAGGGGGGACAAGTCTGCCAGGTGCTGGGGTGGCAGCTGAGTGATGCTGGTTTTGGGAAACCCCATGAATTCCAAGCTGGTGCTGTGGATGCCTCTGGGGCTGTCCCTGGCACCAGCAGCCTCCCCATTGCAGCTCTCAAGGTGCAAAGGCAAGGGGTGACCAGTCCCAGTGTCACACCCTGGCAGCCCTGGCATGCTCTGACACGCCAGGAGGAGAATGGGGACTCCTGCTGTCCCAAGCTATCATGTCCCCACACACAGCCAGCGATGCTCAGGGCCAGCACCCCACAGCTGAGCCCGTGCCATCGCTGGCTAGCACACTTACCTTATTCTTTGCCCAGGTACTTCTTCATGATGCTGCTGACATCGTCCTCCCTGCCCTCGGCCTCGGCTCGGCGGCTCATGGCGCTGCCCTGGCTGCCGGCCCTGCCGCTGGAGCCCTCCCCGGCCGCCCTCGGGGGCTGCGGCCGCCGCTTGATGCTGTCGGCGCTGCGGGAGGAGCGCTGCGAGCCCGAGGATGAGGAGTCAGAGAGGTCCCCGGGCTCTTCCCGGGACACTGTGCCCTTGGTCTCAGAGGGCTCCAGGCTGCCCGAGGCTATGGCCTCGTCCTCAAAGCGCACGGTGAGGGGCCGGTGGCCGTCCCTCCTGTCCCTGCGGGATCTGGCCAGGCTGCTGGCCGAGCGGGACTTGCGGATGGCTGGCAGGAAATCATCGAAGTCAACCTTGGTTCTCCTCTCGTAGTTGAGGGTGGGTATTCTCCAGCTGAAGGGGTCACTCCCCTTCCCCTCGCCCAGCCCATCGCTGGACAGGGAGCTCAGCAATCGCTCCGGCTCCTTCCCCAGCTCCACATCCTCTAGCGACGGCTCCAGGCAGCTCCTCCAGGAGCTCAGCCGCGGCACCTCCATCCCGGCAGCCGGGGAGCTCGGCCGGCGGCCGGAGCCATCGAGAGCTGGCAGGAGGGAGTCGTAGGAGCCAAATTTCGATGCCTTCTTCAGAGCTGGGGAACACGGGGGCTCAGCCGGCTCCGAGACCATGCTCCGCAGGCTGGAGGAGCGAGTGAGGCTGGCACCTGCTCCCTCCCCTTCCCCTGCCTGATCCCTGTCCAGCCTCCCCGGGGGCTCCTCGGCCGCCGGGACAGCCCTGGAGCGCCGCAGGGCCGCGGCGCCGGTGGTGCGGTAAATGGGCAGCGGAGAGGTGTCCGCCAGCCCTGGCTCCGCTCCGCGCTGCCGCCGCAGCTCCTCCACGTACTCAGAGAGGGCGGCAGAGCTGGGCACCGGCCCCGAGACCACCGGCACTGACCCCGATGCCACCGAGAGCCTCCTCCTGCTGGGCACCGGCGGGGACACCGCGCTGGGGAACCTCCCGTCCGCAGCCGGGGAGCCGCCCCGCCGCAGCACCGATGGGGATGTGTCTCCCATCCTATCCACGGGCTTCTTTGGGCTCTCCAGCTCCTCTCCTTCTGCCTGAGGTTTCCCATATTCCCGTCTTCTGGCCCCCAGCAGGGGACTCGCTGTCCTGCCCGGATCCGCAGCCTCGCCGGGGCGGGCAGAGCTCCGGGAGGAGAGAGGCCGGCTCAGAGCGGGGTCCTTGGTGTCTCTGCTCACCCTGAACAAGAGAAACCCGTGTTAGTTTAGCTTGTGGGATTCCCAGTGACCTGGATGTTATCCAGCAAGGACAAGGCTGAGCACTGAAAAGCTGGCATTGCCATGGGAGTCTGGGGATAAACTCACTGCTGCATCCAGCAGTTGGGCAATGCCCAAGGATTTTATCCTAAATAAGCCCAGGTCAGCCAGCCTGGATAATTCCTGGTGTAGAACGTGTGGTGTGACCAGCTTCAGCTCTGCCAAGCCAGCACTTACCTCCAAATATCCTTCTTCTTGACAGATTACAGCAATATGTAGGATTTATTTCATTTTTGTCAAAGCCAAAGATTATTCACTAAAATTTTATGAAAGCAGCTCGCAGCGCACCCCCGACACATCTCAGTGTTATTGCTGGGCATGTTTCACCCAGGCTGCTGCTCAAAGAGGAGCCCTGCAACCCCTGAATTTGATGTTCCTGCACAGCAAGGCGGGGATGGCCAGGCAGGGCCACATCCCAAACAAGGGATGGTGCAGGAATCACATGGGATCCGCACCAGCAGCCCCAGCCGGGCTGTCCCTGTCACAGAGATTGGAACCAGTGGGCTTGGGGTCACTGGTGTCCCTAAGCCCCTGCTGGGACACTTTATGATCCCCTCCAAGCATTTGCTTTCTGGCAGTGTCCCCACTCCCAGGTACCCCCTCACTGCTCAGCCAAGGGAAACGAGGTCTGGCCTTACTGGGATGGGAATTTGGGAAAGAAAGGAGGGGAAAAGAGGGAACAGGGCAGAGCAAAGCAGCAGGACCCAAACAACAAAGGAATCTCTGGGAGGGAGCAGCAGTAATGAAGCTTCCTGCCCTGGGAATGCCGCTGTTGCCATGGGAATGGGGTGGGAGGGGATAATCCCGGGACGCTGGGAGCAGGCTCTGCAGCTGACCCGTGAAATAATTTACATGCCGAGGTGGGCTGAAGACAAACTCCAGAGCTGGGAAATGCGGGATTGCAGAAGGGAAGGGGCAGTGGAGCAGCTCCAGCTTCCTGGTGCCCACTGGCACAGCCCAGGGCACAGAGGTGCCCCCCTGGCACCCACCGCCTTTCCCTGCCCATTTAACCAGCCTAAATCTTTTGATTATTCAACACAAAAGGAATGAACCAGAGATTTCATGTCCCTGAATCACTGCACCCTTCAGGGCCATCCCATGCTGAAGCACCACAGCTGATTAATAGTAGGAGACATTTCAATAATGCTGGATTTTAGGATCCTAAATTGCATCTTACTTAAATGCTTGGTGTAATCCTTCGGTGAGGTTTTGTACAGAAATTGCTCCATTCATTCTGCACGTTTCCAAATAATATTGTAACCTGTGTGCTGCATGAATGGCTTTCATAAATTAAACACCGGCATCAGGGTTTTTATTTGGGTTTTAAGGCTGAGATAAAAGTGACTGGAGATGTGAGAGCCACTAATGGGCTGTGAACAAGGACTGAACACGCTGTATTTATTGTCCTGTTCAACATGACTGACAGGTAAGGCTTTCCTGAAAATCTTCAGAGTCTGAAATGGAGTGGAAGCTGCAAAGATGGGATTGTTCCAACTTCCATGACTGCCCCAGAGTCCAAGCAGGGACTTCACACTCTCCATGCCCTGGTTTCCAGCCAAAGGCCAAGACTGCCCCATCCATCCTTGTCTCTCCCAAAAGTTCCCATTTTCTACACCCATTAAACTGCCAGAGGTGGGGCTGGATGGAATATTGGGAAGAAATTCTTCCCTGGGAGAGTGGTGAGGCCCTGGCACAGGGTGTCCAGACAAGCTGTGGCTGCCCCTGGATCCCTGGAAGTGCCCAAGACCAGGCTGGACGGAGCTCAGAGCAACCTGGGATAGTGGAAGTTGTCCCTGCCCATGGCAGGGGGTGGCACTGAATGATTTTGAAGGTCCCTTCCCACCCTAACCATTCCATGATTTGTTTCTTTAACTGCTCCCTAATGCCTACCAAAATCCTCTCCAAAATCATGGCTCATCTTCTTCACCCTCATCCTCCTCACAAGGCAGGACACAAGAGCCAGACGATCACACCCTATCCTGCAGCATCCTCTACTCATCCATAAATCCCTGTCGAATTCCCAGGGCTCAGAATGACCCCAGGAAGTCACAGGCAGCCCCAAAAGAAGGTGATGCCACAGGAGGCAGAACCCTGAGCCCCTCCAGCCCTGAGCAGAGCCCTGCTCCTCCAACATCCTCAGGGAAGATGATTTCCCCAGCAAAAGATGCCTGGGAGGCACCTGGAAGCCAACAGAGCTCTGCAATCTGCCATTCACACCAAACCAAATGACATACAACAATAATTAGTGAAGATTACATAGCAATTAGCATGATTACAATTATACCAGCTGAAATCATTTATACAATAAAATCCACACATGCTTTGCAACACATGACCAGGGCCGAAAGTGTGGCTGGGATGCTTTTCCTGGGAGCTGGTAAATAAAACCAAGACAGCTCAGTTTCAGGGAGGGAAGAGACATTGGCCTCATTTCTGTCAGAAGAGGATTTTCTTGTCACACCATCATCTACACAAGAGCTCCCAGTTTCCCACGTAATGATTTGCTTCTGACACAGTCGTGGTTAAAAATAAACGTGTCGGATCCCCAGCAGCCTTGGGACCAGGGCTCTTGGTTTTGTGAACCAAGGTGGGAGGGGAATTGCTGTCAGGGTGATCCTGGGGTGATGCCAAGGCTGTGGATGCCCCAATCCTGTGGGAGAGGCAGATCCTGGGCTCTGGATCCACTCCCTGACTGCACCCCTGGATTAACCTCCCATCACAGCACAACCCTGACCTGCCTGGAAAGGGGCACAATAAATACATAAACTTTTAAATTGGCTTCTTAATAATAATAAAAAAATCATATTTATCCCGACCTTGAGCTGTGTCATATTTATGGAGGCTTAGCTCTGCTGGCCAGCGTTTTGCACAGGAATTTAAATGGCAGAGAATTAAAAGAAACGTTAATCAAAGCTCTCCCTCCTGTAAGCACAGGGGTGATAAGAGCTCCTCGCTCTCCTCTGGCTCTTGGCAGCTGTTTGTTCAGCAAACAGCCCAGATGTGGTGCTGAGCAGCCAACACGAGCAGGAGTCGTTTTTCATTACTCAGAGCTTGTGTAAGACAAAGGAATCTTAATAAGGAAGAGCTCGTTTCCCTGATCTCATTTTTATTACCTCCAGTCTCGTCTCCTGTTTGTTTGCATTTCATCCCCTCCTCGCTCGATTTCCATCTTGGAGGAGCTGCAGCCAAACACAGCTCCCACACCAGCATTTGCAATCTGCCCCTTCACAAGCCCCAGGACAGAGGGTGATGGTCACACCGTGGCCAGGACTCAGGACAATTTGTTTTTCACAAAAGCCACAGGCAGCCCAGCAAACCCCCAAACTCCAGAATCACTGAGGTTGGGAAGGAATCCAGGAGCACTGAGTCCAAGCTGTGACCAATCCCCACCTTGTCACCCAGCCCAGAGCACTGAGTGTCACCTTCCTTAGGGATGGGCACTCCAAACCTCCCTGGGCAGCTCTTTCCAAGGCCTGACCACCCTTTCCACGAGGAAATTCCTCCCAGTGTCCAAGCTGAAAGCCTGCATATCTTCTACAAATCCAAGGTGTTTCAGCTCAGAAATAAGATATTAGCCCCAATGCCTGTTTTTCTGTCCTTCATTAATGCTCAGAGTTGGGTCATTTGGACCAAAGCCTCCTCAGCAGCACTTAGGAAGGGCATTATTTATGATGCAGGGTCCCAGTGAGCTCAGCCCACTGCTCCCAGGGCTCCCACTCATCACTGGTCTATGGGAGCTGGAATGAGATGATTTTTAAGGTCCCTTCCAACCCAAACCATTCCAGGATTCTGTGACCTCCCCACAGGTCTCTGTCCAGCCTGACTGCTCTTAAACCTTGCCTTGTTCCTCCCCAAACTGCTCCAGCTCACCCAGGGTGTTTCCTGCAGGGGAACTGCTTTCCAGAACATCATTTCTGACAACAGAGATTCTCCTGTACAAGGCAGGTGGGGGCCGTGGGGATGGAGCTCTCCAGAATGAGAGCAGGGAGATTCATACTAATGTCTGCAGTGAAACTGACAAATCCTGTCACCTTGGAGCATCTACACCTGCAGGGAGCTGTGCCCAGCCTCAGCCTGGCACCTGCCCTGGATATGGGGAGAAAAACAGGAAAAGCAGCAATGCATGTCCTGAGACACCATCCCTGGGGGAGCAGCAGGGTGGGGAGGTCCTGAACTACAGGGGCTGTGAGCAGGGGCACTGCCAGCCCTGCCCACCCCGAATTTCAGCCCTGCCCACCCTGATTTTGGATGGCTGGCACTTTTTCCACCTTCCCTACAGGGGGATGATGCTCTCTGGAGCCCACTCTGTTCCCTGCCCCAGGACTCCACCCCTGCTCCATCTCTGCCCTCACAAACCCCCAAGGGGATTTGACACTCTCCTCCATCCTCACCTGCTCCCTCCACAATGCAGCCCCAGACCGTGATTTACAGAGTTTTTCCAAACTCAAGCTGTGTGCTTGTTTCACACACGAAACACAAATTTCTCTGTGACACAGAAATAGGGTTTTTCTCTGGACTGGGTGGTCCCTCTGATGGGCACCAATTCAGGATGGGCACCTGGGCACCCACAGAGCAGAGCAGGGACATTTGGGCTGTGCAGGTGCTCGGGCCCCTCTCCAGCTCTTTCCCAGCCCATCAGCATCACCACCAAAAATTAACATATTTGATATCGGAACAGTAGAAACGCATCCCTCTCCCTCAGCAGCGAACATATGGCATACAAACCCTCAAACAGGCTGCAAGGCCTCTTTAAATTATCTCCAGAGAATACATCAAGGGATATTTTCCTGCTTGAAGCACGTTTTTGATGTAGTGGCTTTCATCTGGTGTTTCACTGATCCCGGCGTGGCAGTGACTGCCTCCCTCGATTTGATGTTTTAACCTCAAACACCACAGGTCCCTCTGAGCTCCGTCCTGCACGTCCCAAGAGGAACCCCCCACAGCTCAGCACCCCCCAGCTCCCCCAGGATGGGCTGGGGGTCCCTCACCTGAGGCTCTGGGTGCTGCGGCTGCCCACGGACGGCGCTGAAACGCTCCCGGCCATGCTGGCACTCAGCAGGGACGTCCAGCCTGAGGAGCTGCTCTGCCAGGACTTGACACTCTCTGCAGGCTCCAGGCTGAGCACGGAGCCAACAGTGGAGCAGGCATCCCTGAGGGGACAGGAGAGAGCTGTCAGCTCTGCAGAGGCAGCCTGGAGGGGTTGTGGGTCACTCTGATGGTGGCACAGGGCACAGAGTGGGGTGGGCTTCACACCTCCACCACAGCAGCTGGTTTGTGGCACCAGCAGAGGGAAAAGAAACCTTTCCAACAGCCTGGTCCTTGTACCACTGTTGCTGCCACTCATTATTCCCTCAAGTTTTTCCAAGTGCCCTGTAGACCCTGGGCAGGAAAACCCTGCACTGCCGGGGGCTGGAGCTGCAGTGACAGAACCAGTGGGACCCCAGGCACCCCACAGGGCCCTACACACCCTGGCATTCCCTAGAGCTGGAGCTGCTGTCACCCTGGGTACCCCACAGGGCCCTGTGCACCCCTGGGCTCCCCCAGAGCCAGAGCTCCCCCAGCCCACCCAGCAGGAGCCCCCAGACCATGTGTAGGGGATGAAATCCTTTAGGATCTCAGTTTTCCTTCAGAGCCAGAGACCATCTTCATCTCTCAAGGCACAGCCCAGAGGAGTGGAAGCATCCCTTGGGATAAGAGCCAGAGCTCCAGGGAATGGGAGCGGGTCGATGGGCATGGGGCACACAGCACCTGCACATCTGGATGCCAGTGTGAGCAGCTGCAGCAGACACTGCAGGGCTCAGAACCCCCCAGTGCAGCAGCTGGTGCTCCCTGAGCTGTGGCAGAAGCAGGCCCAGGCTCTGTCCTGTGGCATCTCCTGGGGTCACTCACGTGTCTCTCCTGGAGCACAGCGACTCCCGCGCCGTCCGCACGCTGCAAGGAGCAGGGAGAGGGTCAGGGGTGGCTCCTGGGGACCCCAAACCCACCAGGAGGTGCAGAACATCCCAGCCCCACTGCAGCAGAGCCTGTGTGGCCAGGGCAGGGGCTGGGCTGAGCCAGGTGTCTTAGGCTGCAAGCTGCAGCTGGGGGTGTGTATTGTGTATTCTATTTTCTGTAATTCCTATTCCCGGATCTTTGCCTGGGAGCCCCTGAATTCCAAAATTCTAGTGATTCGGAGGGAGGGGGTTTACATTTTCCACTTCCTGCCTTCCTTAGCAGCCAGCTGTCTGTTCAAACCAAGGCACCGGGGAACACTCCCAAAACAGCCCCAGGGAGTGGGACTGGAGACCCCTCTCTGCTCCCTGCATGCGATCCCGATCCCGGGGGAAAAAGGAGGGAGGAGAACAGGGAGTGATGCTCCGGGAATGATGCTCCTCCCCGGGGCTGCTCCTGCTGGGAAGCACTTCTCACCTCCACTGAGGGCATCAATTGCATTGGAAATCACTCTTCTTTTGGGAAGCAGTGAATGTCTAAGCTCACCATTTCTATCTCACCCTTTCCTGGTTTAATCACCACACAGAGCAAGTGGTGACAAGCACACCTCAGCTTTATTTTTCTTTTTTTTTCCCCTCTTTTAAAGTCATTTCTCTGTTTGGTCTCCATTTGTCATGACGCCCCTTTAGCTGCGTGGCAGAGGGGAAAATTGAAGGGCTTTAGAAATAACACCTGAAAAATGCACTGGAACTCTTTCCTCATTTTTTTTCCCTGGTAAAACCCTCTACCCAATCACCCAGTTTCCCTGGCTCCTCCAGCTCCTGGGGATGATCAAAGCAGGATTTTCACTCAATGAACCCAGCACTGGGGGCCACCAACAAACTGCTGCCAGGGACCTGCTGTACAAATGGGGCTATTCCCATCCTTTTTGCTCACTTTAAGCTGGGCCACCCAGGGGGATTTCAAGGGTGACACTTCCCATGAAACCTTCCCTTAACACGGAGTTTTTTTGCTTGTAGCGGCGCAAACACGAACATGAAATTGCCCTGGCATTGCCCCTTCCCCAGCAGAGAGCAGCTGAGCCCCCCAGCTCCCCCCAGCTCCCCCAAGCCCCTGTCCCTCACCTGTCAGCATCGCTGTCGTCGCTGTCCCGCAGCCCCTCCAGGGCCACCTGCAGGTCTGCGATGCGGCGGATGGAGGTGCCCAGGTCAGCCTGCAGCCCCTGCCTCACCTCTGCCAGCTCTGCCAGCTGCTGCTCCTGCAGGGGGGGCACCAAGTGAGGGTCTGCACCTGGCATGGGGACTGCTAAACCATCCCACCCCCACCCCAGTGCTGTCTGTGGGGGCTGGTTAGCTGCACCGTGCCCTGTGGAACATAAACTGCATCTTTCAGCACCTTCCAGTGCTTAAAGAGGCTCCAGGAGAGTTGGAGAGGAATTTTGGATAAGGGCATGGAGAGACAGGACACAGGGAATGCTACCCACTGTCAGAGGGCAGGTTAGATGGGATATTGGGAAGGAATTCTTCCCTGGGAGGTTGGTGAGAAGCTGCAGCTGCTCCATCCCTGGAATTGTCCCAGACCAGCTTGGACAGGGCTTGGAGCAACCTGGGACAGTGCAAGGTGCCCCTGCCCATGGCAGTGGGTGGGACAGGATGAGCTTTGAGGTCCCTGCAACCCAAACCATTCCAGGAGCCACAACCTGACACGACCCACACGGCTCCATGGACCAGCATCGCCCACTCTGCACACCAAGGACACCAGCCTGGCCCTGCACCCATGCTCATCACATTCCACATCCTTCCAGCTGGGAAGGAACCCTTCCTGCTGCTCCGAGGCCATCACAGGGCAGAGAGGAGGGAGCAGCAGATCCACAGTGATTGAAGCTGCCAGCTGTGAAATCGGTGACAAGGTGAGGGATGACTTGAGACAGGCCAGGGCACAGGAGCTGGCACACTGTCACAGTAAATAATGGAAGGCCTGGAATCACCAGGCACACAGGGCCTGGGGGAAGAGCATCTCAGTTCATCAAAACATGGAAAGAAACAGCCCAGTCTGGGTGTCACAGTAGCCCCTGGGAATGCACTGGCCTTGGGAAAACCTCGCTGCTGCTGCTGCTGCTGAGAAGTTTTCTGAGACTTGGTGTTTCCAAGCCCCCCACTTCCCCCCTGGCTCAGGCAGAAGGTGGAAAGGAGCTGTTCCATCAAGGGAAGTGTTTCATCAAGGACTGCAGGGGCTCAGAACAGGGCTCACAGTGAAACACCTGAGAGGAGGAAAGAGCCCAGAGCTCCACGTGCCCACGGGCCTGGGGTCAGTATTTGGGACTGCAGGAGCAGGGAGTGGAGCTGCTGCCTGATAAAAGCTGATAAGCCCTTCCACAGGCTGATAAGAGCCTCTCTTGACTCATCTGCAGGCTATGGCACAAATCAGAGTTCAGTGGCTGCATTTAATTCCACTCCTCTGCTCTGCTGCTGTTAACAGGGATGGGCAGGGAGGCACGGGACAGTATCCCCCTGCCAGCACCCCAAACCCCCTTCCTCTGGCCACAGACACAGAAATCCACTGGGATGGCTCTGGGAGCAGCAAACAGAATGCCCTGGGGGCTGGAGGGGTGCCCCTGGCTGGTGGGGTCCTCCCTGAGCTCACTGCCTTCTGCATGACCCTGGGAAAGCTGAGAGGGAAGGGACCACCCCAGGGGATGCTGCTGAGCTGGGGCTCCCCCTGCCACCCCCAGGGCATCCCTGGCACCCAGAGTTTGTGGCAGCCACGCTGGTGGTCTCGGAAGGGTGACACTGGGGGCTGTGGGTGACCCTGGGGTCCCCTGCCCACCTGAGGGGTGATTTGAATGTGAGCCAGAAAACAGAGCTGACACTGCTCAACCCCACATCCCAGCTGCCCCAAATCTCATCCACGGAGACACCTCGTGTTTCTCTCCATGCCCTGCAATTGTCTCAAGGGAAGGAATAATTTTGCCACAATGATTCAATTTCAGATGGAAAAACACTGCCTGCAGAACACAAAGTGACAAAGCCCATCCCAGCACCAGGCCCCTGGCACCCAGGGAGCTGCTGGACACCTTTGACACACGTTGTTTCCATCTAAATGTAAATCCAAGGAGCTTTTCTCTTTTCACACAGTCCCTGGGCTGAGAGCTGACACCCTCACACTGGGCAGAGCTGGCTTTTTGTTTCCTCTGAGCAGAAAATGGGGAGAAATAAAGGGGAAAACTCATTTTATTGGGCAATCTGCACCATGAGGGACCTGAGGGGCTAAAAGGAGCATCTTCTGCTGTCAAACCCCTTTTGGCACCAGCATCTCTGGCTGCTTCCACCAAACCAGTCAGACATGCACAGCAGGACCAGCCTGACCAGCTCAGCACCCCTGGCTGATGTACATTTCATCATCAATAAATAAAATATATGTTCTGCCTGGGTCTGAATACATTTCCAAACCAGATTCTCCCATTCCCACTGGGGGAGAGACTGCCCCAGAGCAGAGGACTGGCTCTGCTGGTGGGTCACAAACCATGGCTTTAGAAGGCTGAGGTTGATTCCTGCTGACAGGGAGCCTGGATTAAAGGTTTCCCTGAGCTCACTCAGTGATGCCTGGCACTCATCAAACCCACAGGGAGCTGCTCTCAGCAGGACTCCTGAAAATATCCTGCACATCCCTCATGGAAAGGGATTTCTAAACCTTCTTTTCCTTAAGAGGCTTTTTTTTTTTTTTTTTTCCCCAGCTAATTTTGCCTCAGAATTATCTGAAGAGAGGTTAAAAGGAGATAAACAAAACCAGGAGTGAAACGAGTCCCAGGCCAGCACCACGTCCTTGTCACCACCTGGTATTTTTGTTTGTGCTTCTGCTGTGACAACACCACCTCTGCTCGCTCCCATCCACCTCAAGTCAAGTGAAATCTAATTAATCCAACCCGGATCCCTCTTCTTCTAACAACTCAGCCCGCACCCGCAGAACTCATCCATCATTATTATTTTTAATTAAGCCGTTAACTCGCAGGGTTTTGGGAAAGTTTCAAGTGACAAAATTTGCCGGGTTGAAGGCTGGAGTGAGCAGCGCGTAATTGGTGCTGATGGATTCCCGAGGAATTGACTCTTTTAAAGGCAAAGCAGAATCACAACAGCCCTAATTAGCAAATAAGCAGCCGAGCTCTCACTCCTGGCTCCTCCAGCACCTCGAAGGACCGGCTGCCTTTGATGAAAATTGTCCTCGCAGCTCCTCAAAGGCATCGCCTCCCAAGGGAAGAGCAGCTGGGAACACCCAGGAGCGGGCGGGGATGGGGACAGGAGATGAGGGGACATCAGAGGGTGGGCTGGGACCCTGCTGGGAGCGCAGGGTTTGCCCCGGCTGGAGGCACGAACTGCGCTGCTCGAGTTCGCTGGAAGTGTCAAAAAAACCCAAAAATTCCCACCAAAAAAAAAAAAACAAAAAAAAAAAAAAAACCAAAAAAAAAAAAAAAAAACCTAAAAATTCCCCCCCCCAAAAAAAAAAAAAACCAAAAAAAAAAAAAAAAAAAAACCACAAAAACCCCCCAAAAAACCCACAAAAAAAAAAAAAACCCACGAAAATAACCCCACAAAAAATCTCCCAAAACAAAACAAAAAGCCCCCCCAAAAAAACATTGATAAACCCCAAAAATCTCAAAAAACCCCACAAAAAACACACAGAAAAAAAACCCGGAAAAACATAAAAAACCCCAATAAACCCAGAAAAACACAAAAAATCCCAAGAAAAATATTAAAAAGAAAAAAAAAACCCACCCCAAAAACAAAAAAACCACACACAAAAAACCCCAAGAAAACATAACAAAAAAAAAAAAAAAACAAAAAAAAAAACAAAAAAAAAAAAAAAAACACACCAAAGAACCCACCAAAAAAAATCTTTATAGTTTGCAAATGAGCAAAACCCCCTAATCCAGGAGTTCCTGCTCTGTTGTGTTACACAACGTGGCCATAGCAGGGCCAGGGCATAAAGATCTGCCAGCAAAAAAAAAAAAAATCAGGAAAAAAAAAGGTTATTTACACTAATTACACTGAGCCTCTCACTGAAAAAAAAAAAAAAAAAAACAACTTGTGAAGAATATCTTAACACCTGTACTTCAGTTTTCTGTAAAATGAGTTAATTATTGTGCTGATGAGTTTCACAGCTTCATTAAAGCAAGCTGATTTAGGACAGCACCCACCAGCCCCCCTGGTGTGCTTGGGGGAGGGTTCAGTGGAGCTGGGCTGGGGACAGACAGACAGGAGGACACCCAGGGGCTGGGGCTGGCCTGACAAGCTCTGGGTGTCAACGGAGCTGCTGGGATCCAGATTTTATTGGAAAAGGAGCTCCAGCTCCAGGGAGGAAACCCAGGATGTGCAGCCAGAGCAAAGAGAGTCCAGCAGGGCCCAGTCCTACCCCCATCATTACCAAACATGCTTGGAAAGTGCTCAAAACCCATCCTTCTTACAAAATTCATGAGGCAGAGCCATCTGCCTGGCAGCCAGCTCTCATCCCTGCTCCTCACTGGGTATTCCCTGCTGAAAGGCACAAGGCTGCCCTAAACTGGGTGGGAAAGGAAGGAGGGATGGAATGGAGACAGCCTAAGCCTGGCTGGGGATGGTGGCATGGGATTTTCCACTGGTAAATATGAGCTGTGAGGACAAAATACCTCCTATTCTGTATATTGTATATATATGCTATATCTATATCTACATATCCAGGCAGCAGCTCTGAAACAAGACAGGATTTTTAACCCAGTCTCTGCCAGGAATTTCTCCCTTTAAACCTCAACAGTGTGCGGTAAGTCCACAACCTCACCACCGTGTATTTAAATAAGTTTTTCAAAGATTGTTAGGAGCAGAGCAAGACTTAAGTAATGTCAAGTGAATAATTCAGGCTGGATTTATAATTGATGGGGGATTTAGCAGGAGCAGAGCCATAAGTGGCTTTCCATTAACTATTGATGCTCCCCACCAGGCTCTGAGGAGCTGGGCTGGGCTCCCTGATCACAGCTCTGCCCCATGTTTAATTCAAGTGTTCTTCAGAGGACACAGTCTGGGGGATGCCTCTGCTCCCAGGAATGCCACAGCAGTCCCTGGAGCCAGTTCCCATGGAGCAATCACCACGGGGAAGCTGGGATGGGGAGCTGGGTCTGGGGGAGCCCCTCTGCTCCTTTCTCCTGCTGATGACCCCAAATTTCTCAGTGTCTGGATAAACCCAGAGCCCTCAGTCCTGCCTTACAAGTTCAGCTGGTTTTCAGCTGTTTGTTTGAGGGAGATGCCTCTAAAATCCCTTTCAGACCTCTTGGCACACTTTATCTGGGAGAACACAAGAAGCTCCTGTGCCTTCCTTCACCCGTCGCTCACATCCCCATATGAAGCATTCAGAAAGCTGCTAAAAATACAGACACAGCCCCAAAAATACAGCAAAAAAAAGAAGCCACCCCCATCCCAACAGCCAGAGAATCCACCTTCCAAGCACTGCCCTTCCTGCAACACACACCCAATATCAGCAGCAGCACCCACAGCCACTGCTCCCCAGTCCCACAGGGATCAGGGAGCCCAGAATGCCCACGGCACCTCAGCAGAGCCTCTCCCTCCACCACCTCATGGCTCTGCAGAGCACCAGAGGCTGAGATCCCACCCCATTCCATGCCCAGGGGAGGCTGCTCTGGCAGCTGGAGCAGGCAGGGCTCAGCCTGGCAGAGCAAGGACAAAGCCTGACCCCGGTGCAGGTGGAGGATTGGAATCATTCACACCACTCCCCTCGGGAAGGCTGGCAGCCTCGGGGCAGAATAAATCCTGAAATCTCCTTGATTGCTAACTAAAAGATTATTGATAAAATAACTGCTCCTAATTCGGCCCTGCTGCCAGCAGAAGTGCAATATCTTTCAATTACCACTCGGGAGCGAGGCTTTCCCTTGGATTACTGGAAGAAACAGCATGAAAAGAGACTCTGGAAAGGGCTGGAAAGTGAAGGTGAATCTATTTCTGCTGCTCTCCAAAGCCAGCTGGGGCTCTGCTCACTCAGAGCAGGTTTAGCTGCTGGTTGGCACTGTCTGAGCTGCAGACACAGGGGGGTTTGGCAAAGCCAGGAGCTCCAGGAGGATCTGGTGCTTGGGCTGAGCCTGGCACACCCAGCCTGGCACACCCATCCCTGGGACCAGCACTCAGCACTCAGGGGCTGCTGCAGGGCCAGACCTGTCCCACCCACTGTGGTTCTGCCTGAGATGAGGAGCTGCAGGAATGACCTAACTTGGAATCACAGATTCATCCAGGATGGAAATACCTCCAAGATCATTCAGGCCAACTGTTACCCCAGCACTAAACCACGTCCCCAAGTGCCACATCCACACTGCATTTCTATGAGAGCAGGCAAAGCCACATCATTCCCACAAAAAACCATGGAGCAGAGTGACAGTCCAGGCTCCCAGACCAGCCATGGGGAAAGGGAACATGAGGGTCCTCAGGGACAGCTTTGGTTCAATGGTTTGGGGCTGCAGAGAGCTGCAAAGCAACTCCCTGCCCCTCCCAGAGGAGCAGCGCAGGAACACCTCCATCCCCAGAGCCAGAGCACACAGAGGACCAGACAAAAATGAATTTCTGGAGCCCTCAAACCAACCCAGGGGCTGTGAGGGGTCACCTCCAGCTGCAGCTAAACCCTGTGGCCGTGGGACCCCCCAAGCCCCAGCAGGAGCACCCCCTCACCAGCTCCACGCGCCGGCGGCTGGACTCCAGCTCCCTCTGCACCAGCTCGTCCATGTCAGCCTTCATCTCCTCCATCCTCCTCTGGTAGTACCTGCTGCTCTCCCTCTCCCGTGCCTCCGACTCGGCCGCCTTCTCCAGCTCCTCTCCCATCTGGATGATGCTGTCCCGCAGGCGCAGCACCAGCACCTGGGGGGCAGGGGAAGCTGAGGTGTTGGGAAGCTCCCTGGGAGCACCGAGCCACTGCTGGCTGTCAGAAACCCTCACACAGAGACAGCAGCAGTGCCTGAACCCCCTGGGCTGCCCCAGCCTCCCCCTGTTCCTCCCAGCCCTTCCCAGGTGGCTCCTGTCCCCACAGGTGGGGCGGTGGCACTGCCAGGTGAGGAGGGGGTACCTCGAAGCGCTTCATCTGCACAGCCTGGAAGTCCAGCTGGCTCTCCAGGTCCCGGATCCGAGCTTCCTGCCGGCTGACGATGGAGCGCTCGGCCGGGCACTGCTCCAGCTGGGCTGCCCTGGCCTGAGCTGCCTGCAGCTGGGAGAGCAGGGGCTGTGTCAGCATCCCCAGCCCTC
Organism: Serinus canaria; assembly: GCF_022539315.1. NCBI lineage: Eukaryota > Metazoa > Chordata > Aves > Passeriformes > Fringillidae > Serinus > Serinus canaria. Next base: position 9,482,965 of record NC_066329.1, read on the forward strand.
TGCTGGACCCCTCGGATCCCCCTCTCCTGAAGCTCTCTGATGGATCCCTCTCCTGATCCCTCTGTCGATCCCCTCCGCTGAACCCCTCTGCTGGACCCCTTTCCTGATCCCCTCTGCTGGACCCCTTTCCTGATCCCCTCTCCTGGACCCCTTTCCTGATCCCCTCTCCTGGACCCCTTTCCTGATCCCCTCTCCTGGACCCCTTTCCTGATCCCCTCCCCTGGACCCCTCTGCTCATCCCCTCTCCTGGACCCCTCCCCAGTCCTTCACATGCGCTGGGGGTCTCTCCTGGCCCCCGAGCTGATGCGACCAAGCACTGCCCTCCCTTCCCAAAGAATTCCCTGCTGTTGGAGCCACACAGAACAGGCCTGACACCGATGTGTGGCTCTGAATGGAGAACCTGCTGGCCAGGGACACGTGTCTGGGGCTCCTTTGCTTTTCTCTCCTCACACACTCTTTGAGAACAGCAGGCGTAAAAATTCACAGTCTTTGTGGAAAGCTGCCTGGGCCAAGCTCTTTCCTCAGCTCTTACATTGAGATCTCCAAAGGAAACTGCCCTTTTAGTGATCCCAGGTTCAGATTTTGAATTTGACCTAAAACTACAGGAATTTGTCTTCTTTTATCCAGCCTATCTCCAAAGCACCACCCGCTCCTGCTCCTGATTCCTGGGCAGCTTAGCCACGCTCCAGTAAAGCACTTCACTTAATGGGATTACTCATGTGTTTCAAATTAAATCCCTCACTCCAGGAGGGCTGGCACAGCCACAGAGGCGAGGGGGTGCAGCCCCTGCTGGTGCCCACCCCGGGGCAGCCCCGGACTCAGCCCATCCCAGCCAGGGCAGTTCAGCAGGGGAGGAGGGAGAAGCCAGGCTGTGAATCCCAAAACTTTCACAGGGAAAGATTTCTCCAGTTCAAGAGGTCCCAGTCCTCAGCAGGGGTGTCACAGGCTGGGCAGGAATTACCTTCTCCTGTAGGAATTACCTTCTCCTGCAGGCTCTGCTTTTCTTTCTTCACATCCTCCACCTGTGTCTGCAGCTCCCGGATCTGAGCAATGTCTGTGGCCGACTGCAGAAACAGAAAATGTGGAGAGGGAGCAGCAGGGCTCAGAGCAGAGGGCTGGTTCCTGCCTGAACCTCCTGCCACTGGGACAGTCAGCTGCCCCTGGACTGCCCTGATGGAGCTTCACTCTCCCAACTCACTGCAGCTTCCCTGATTTTTGGAACAAGTATTTGTGGATCAGGACAGAACCCGGGTTGTCGTGGTTCCAGACACAGGCTGCTGGATCCCTGCCACCTCAGCAAGGAGCACCAGACTGGGAATTGTCAGCCTGGCCAGCCTGCCCCCTCCCATGGGAGTTTTGGGGTCCTTCAGCTCCCAGGATAATAATCTGGGAGTGCCTGACATAGTTTGGATGCGGCACTGAAAGCCCCAAGGCTGTCTGGCAGCAATTTTTAACCTCTGCATGAGAAAATGATGAAAGGAAGAATAAAAACAACCTAGAGGGGCAGCTGTAGAATCCCCAAAGTGTTGAAACTAAAGGCAAAACACCTCTTGAAGGAGGATTAAAAACTGCAGGTGAGAGGATTTGGTGCTGTGAGCCTTCCCTTCCTCATCACAGCATCTCTGTGGGTCCTCACCCCTCTGTGCACGCCCAGGTGCCACCACCAGCTCTGCAGAGCTTTCTGAGAGTCCTCCCAGGGCTGGAGAGGCTGCCCCAGCTCCTACCTGGGCGATCAGAGCCTTGTGCTTTTCCATGAGCTCGTTCAGGTCCTCCTGGTCCTCGTCGATGCGTTTCAGCAGGTCGGCTCGCTCGTGCTGCAGCTGGAACAGCTGCTCGTCCACCTGCAGGAGCATCCACAGCACCTGGCTCATGGATCCCACAGGGAACCCACCAAATTCCCTCGGGAATATGTTGCCAACAGCCTCCAGCCCATCAGCGAGGCAGAGCAGGACCGTGGGATGCTTCTCCCTCGCAGGAATTTTGTCCACCCATTAAACCACCCCGGGGGCTGCTGTTTCCAAACAATCCAGGTGATTTAGTGAGGAATATCCTTGGAGACTCAGTAAATACGCTGGGATATTTTGTAAATATCCTCAGAGGTGTAATTACCGCTGGGAGGTGATTTATTAACCCCTCTGGCAGTGGCTGATTTAGCAAGCAGCTGCTGATTGCTGCCAAACCCCCCCCTGAGGTGGGACTGTGCCCTCCCACCTGCCCTGCCCAGGAACCCACCAGGGTTTTGCTTCTGCTGAGGGTCTCCAGCTCCGTGTGCAGGTTCTCCAGCTCCTGGGCTGCTGTCTGCTGGCATCTCTGGGCCTCTGCACACTTGGCTTCGCTCTCTTCCAGCTGGGAAAAGTTGCAGGGGATCATCATTAAAGGAGCAGAAGCCACACGCTGATGGTGCTGTCCCCGTGCCACACAGCCATGCTTATTTGCCACTTTCACAGGGTGTCACCCTATTTTTTTAACTTTTCTAAGCCCTCTGATGTTTACAGTCTTGTAAGGAACTTTCTCACGCACTTTATGTAAATAACTCATTGTTTTGCATTCTTTTATGGAGGAGGAGAAATTTGATGGACTGTTGGTTTGTCCAGTGTCACTGGAGAGGTGGCACTGTCATCCCTCCAACCCACTGTCACGTTTGGAAATCTATACATGATGGAGTCAGAAATTAAACTGCCCTCTTTTTTACCTTGGGGAATCCACTGTCCATGTCGTTTTATTTCATGTCCTAGAGTGACAACAGGGCATTTCTTCCCTGCTAAAGAACACAGAATCTCCACGTTTTAAACCCGTGCTGCTCCTCAGCTTGTCTGCTCCTGGTTTACAGGGCAAGCAAAGCTTCCCTGGCACCTGCCAGCACCGCTGACTGTCCTGGTGAGTCCAGCAGCCGGTGCCTCGATGGCACATCCTCCCTCCTCCTCGGCCAGGCAGAGCTGGGATCATTAATTTGCAAAATTATGTGAATTACATGTAATTCCTGATTAGAGCAATTCATGATTCGGGGGTTTGCAAATGGGCTTTTCACGTGGCGTAAATTGCATTTGCAAATACACGTGGAAGATCCCATTTATAAACGCTAATTTGCTCTCGGGTTTTACAGCTCAGCCATTAAGATCACAAACGATCTTCAATGGGCTGCAAACATCTGGAAGCTGCAGAGTCATCCCGAAAACTCCCCCCTTGCCAGGGCGGAGGAGTTGTCGTAGGCTGTACCTGAACATCCAGTTCCTTCCCCTGCTCGTTGGGGTTTCTTTCTTTTTCTCTACGAAAAAGAAAAATAAACCCCTCTGCTCGCTGCTCGTTTCCTGTGCCTGGTCCTGGTTTCCCTGTGGAGTTCCAGGGAGCAGCGGGAAAAGCTGCACAGCATGGTGAGAGTTTGAGAATTTTTTTTTTATCTTTTTTTTTTCTCTCTCTCTCCCTCAAAAAAAAAAAAAAAAAAAAAAAAAAGTGGGGGGAATAATGGAATGCTATCAATCCTCAGCTTGCTTCCCTCCATTTTTTGGGGAGATTGAGACCTTTCACTAGAGAAGGAAGAACTTTCTTCCATCAGCTGTAAAAAAGTCTCTGTGCTTTGCTGGGATTAGTTGAAGATGCCACTCAGAGCATCTCCTGGTTTTATGGCCTTTCCCACCTGTCCAGCTGCATCCCCACTCATGGACTGGCCTCCTCCCTGCCACAATTCCCACCAAACCCCTGAGAGTCCCATCAGACAGAAAAGCACCTCCAGGACCCCTCATTAAACATCAGCTCCCAATTCACTTGGTGTAATGGAATTTTCCAACTTGGGAAGAATAAATTGAAATTCCCCCCAAAAAATGCATAATGTATGAACCGTGGAACAACATTAGTTTGCTGTGAACACCATCTGTTAAATACCTGCATAAAATGGATGCCTCAGCCTTATTAAGAAACAATGCTGCACTTCCAGCCATATGGATTTTGATTAACGGAAATGTAGCATTTTAGCAAAGTTTTTCTTCTGGTGCAGGTCCGTGGGCTGGTGGTAGGATGCATTGGGTTTTGAGAAAGTCATCATGAATGCCATTAGAAATTGTTTCAGCTTAAAGGACAGAATAATCATGTGGCATTTTAAGCACAGGCAGAGTCTCAGTGTTGGTGGCACAGCAAAAACTCCACGTTCCCAAAATCCAGGCTGTTTGCTCTTCTCCAAACACAAGGGAGATGAGCAGAGGCCATGGAACCACAGGGACAGAGTGACCTCCTGCCTTGCTGTGGGGACTGGGGTGTGCAGGGAGCAAGAATCCCAGAATCCCAGAGTCATAAAGGTAGGGAAAGACTTCCAAAGTCACCAAATCCAGCCTGTGCCTCATCCCCACCTTGTCACCAGGCCAGAGCACTGAGTGCCACGTCCAGGAATTCCTTGGACACCTGCAGGGATGGGGACTCCAAACCTCCCTGGGCAGCCCCTTCCAGTCCCTGACCACCCTTTCCATGAGGAAATTCCTCCTGCTGTCCAACCTGACCCTCCCCTGGCACAGTTTGATGCAGTTTCCTCTCCTCCTGTCCCTGTTCCTGGGAGCAGAACCTGACATTCCCAGCTGTCCCCTCATGTCAGGGAGTTGTGCAGAGCCACAAGGTCCCCCCTGAGCCTCCTCTTCCCCAGGTGAGCCCCTTTCCAGCTCCCTCAGCTGCTCTCTCCATGACTTTACTCTCTGGAGTAAAGATTTACTTCCCCAGCTCTGCTCCCCAGGTGAGCTGGGCACTATTCCCCAGGGAGATGGAGCTGGACCGGGTGGGATGGCCTGGGGATGGGCAGAGGAACCACCTCAGCATTGATGTAGGTCCCTCAGATCAGCACATGGAAGGGACCTGAGGGCAGGGCCCTGCCACATTTCCCTCCCACCAGGGACTGGGAAAAAACAGGGGCAGTGCCACCTCTCCAACCCCAAAGTGGGATTTGGGAAACAATGATGGATTTAATGAAGTGCAGCACTGCAATGATGTCAATGATGTTTAACAACACCAGAGTGCCAAAAATGGCCATTCCCACTGTGGCCTGCCCCAGCCATGGCCACCCCCTGCCCTGGACATCCAGGTAAGGACATGGACAAACCTCTAGCTCCATCAGGCCCAGCTCACCTTCCCCTTCTCCCCCAGCACAGGTGGGATCAGCTGCTGCTCACAGCTGTTATTTATGCACAACGACCCTCCCAATTATATTTGAATGTTGCTGGAGTTGATTGTGCCTCCAGATTCGTTTCTTTCCAGGGGAAATGTGCAGAACAGATTAATTTTTGAGTGGCTTCAGAGGCCCAGCATCTTTAGCTGAGCCCCTGCTTGGCACTTGGGAATACACGGCCCACAAGGGGATGGACAGCCCCGTGGTGCCCCTACCCCATGACAGGGCATCCCATGGGGACTAAGGGCTCACCCTGGGGTCGGGGATGTCCCCAGTGTGGTGGCACAGAGATGGAGCCACTCCCCAGGTCACTCCACACCGCCGAGCTCAAATCCCCCCCATCCCTCTCCCGCTTCCAGCATCCCTATGGCAACGCCGCCCCAGCCCGGCCCTAGGAGACGCTCAGAACCGCGCCAAACAGAAGGTAATTAACAGGGAAAAAAGGGAAAAAACACTTCCCCAGCGTTGCCTTAATTACAGGGAAGCGCTCCTTTTCCAAGGAGGCTCTCTCGGTGTGTCAGCGCTCCGTTAACCGGGCAGGCTGGGAACGTTCCCGGCTGCCCGCAGCTCCCTCCCCACCTGTTTGCGCAGGTGCTCCAGCTCCTGGGCGCTGCCCCCGGGCCCGGCTGGAGCCGCCAGCAGCAGCTGAACATCGGCCAGGAGCGCCCGGCTCCTCCGCAGGTCCCGCCGCAGCCGCTTCTCCACGTCGAAGTCGCGGTGGCCGATCTGGGGAGGGGACAGGGGGTGTCAGAGCCCTGCCGGCCCCTGGAACCTCCATCAGCACCTCCTGCCCTGCCCCAAGGTGTTCCCCTCCCAGTTTAGGGTTGTTTTGGTTAACTACACCAAAGCACTGAGGGAACACCCCCAGCGTGTTCCGTATTTTCCCCCACCAAAGAGCTGCTCCTCTGGAAACATTTGCCCACCCCTGGTCCCCACGAGTCACGTCCCCACCAGTGGCCACCCCTGTGGCCAGAGGGACAGCCTGGCCACACAGCCACCAGGAGTACCTTAAAAAACCCATCCTCTGTGCTCCCCCCGGAGAGAAGGAGAGAACAAGGATAAAGGATAAAGGAATAGAATTCCTTTCAGGGATAAAGGAATTAGAAAGCCACCAAATAAACAGGGACATGGTTTCAGTGCTCGATTTCAGCCTCTCTGAGGTATAAGAACATTTTCCATTTAGGTTGTTTTCCACGGCTCTCGTTTCAAACCCCTTCCTTCTCCTATTTTCTGTTCACTGGCTAAACTCAACTGTGTGGATTTGACCTTGTAGCCTGGTTTACAGCTGGCTGGAATTTGCTGGAACAAGAAATCATTGGCATCTCCATTCCCTTAATTAGTTTTCTGGGTTGGATATTTTCTTCCCATTTTTTAATGAACTGTCCTCTGCAAACCAGAGGGTGTTTGCAGCACCGCCACTGCTGTTCTGCCATCCCTCCAGCTGGATCCTGGACGCTGCTCACATCATTTTCCTCCTGCTCAGGGTCTCTCCACGACCACAGGGGATAAATTTGGTGCCATGGCTGGAACCAGCTGTCCCTTCCCACCTCTGCAGCCCAGGATTTTTAAGTGGCAAAGCCAGGATTTGATTTAATATTTTCTAAGCCAGGAGCAGGAGGGTTGTGCTGGATAAGCCTTGTCAGACCATTTTGTGTCTGCCTGAAATATCCCCTCCATTCCAGTGCTGCAAGGATCCCAGATTCATCCCGTTTAGTGAACTCACAGGACTGCCAGGGCTGGTGAGATGGTGAAATGCAGCTTTTGCCAACAGCCAGAGGACACAGGGCTTGGTTTCTGTGCCAGGGTGAGTGGCACTGGGACAAGGCAGCGTGAGGGTGGGCAGGAGGCATGGGGACATGTGACAAATCCTCTGGGCAGTCCTGGGGAGCAGCACCACTGAGACAGTGACACTGAGCTGGTGCCATCCTCAGCCCTGGCCTCTCTCAGGCACCAGGGCTCTGGGATGGCCTCCAGGTGATGCCAAGGGATGCCCAAGGAGGCTGAGTCCAGACCCTCACCTGCTGGCTGAACAGGAGCAGAACTGGTTCTGCTTTTTTTCCACTTGCTGCCCCAGACTGATCAGAGAGGGGAAAAGGATTTGTTCACCAAATGTACTTGGGATATAATTCCTCTGCAACGAGCAGGATTGGATAAACTGCTTTTCTAGGCAGCTGGATGCACTCCAGTGCTAGACCTGGCTAGTTTGACTCTCATGAAACACCAGGAAAGACACCTTCCCCTGCTTGGATTATTCTCTGTACAAAAAGGAAGAATTCCCCTCTGCGGGTCCTTAGTGGGACCACACAGCTCCTGTCTGATCCCTGCAGTCCCAACACCTCCAGATCCCAGTGCCTGGGACAGAGGAACAGAGCACCACGAGCAGCTGCCTGTGCACCAACACCAGGCTGCTGCTCTGGCTGCACTTGTTTATCCCCACTCCTGTTTCTAGGGCAGGGCATGGCCCACAGAGCAGCCCCTGGGAGGGCACTGCCCCCTTACCTGCTCACACAAGGTGCCAATGAGCCCTTCCAGGTCCTGCTTCTCGTGCAGCACCATCTGCCTCTGCTCGTGCTCCTGCTCCAGCTGCATCTCCAGCTGCCGCAGCTGCGTGGGACAAACCCAGCCATGCTCAGTGCCCAGCCAGCCCTCACGGTGCCAGCAGGGCACAGCCACTGCCACAGTGGGGGTTTGGCATTCCCCAGGAGAGGGAGAGCACCAAGGTCTCTGCAGGCAGCACTGGGGACCAGGAATGGGCCACTGGAACACCTCCTACCCCCGGCAGTGCCAGGGACCTGCAGGACACTGGGGACGGTATGGGCTGTTTGAAGCACACCCAGACATGCCCAAAGGCTGCCCCTGCAGCTCTGGAATTCATGTTTGCACCCACCAACCTCATGGCTTTGAGGAAAGGCTATTTTCTGCAAATGATCCTCAAAACCATGAAACCCTGGAGTTGGTGCCCTTGGTGTGACTCTGGTGCTGCTGGGAGCAGTGGGTCCATGTGCTCCATCACGTGTGGCTCTCACACACTGTCCCCAACAGCCTCTCCAGTGTGGCCCTGACCCAAAGCCTGATCTGCACACCCAGGCTGTGACTGGGGCTCACACCGAGGTGATGGTGGGAAAGCAGGAACATGGATCCCTGGAATGGCTCCTGGGGAGATTTGGGGAGCACCCAGCATCAAACCCACCCAGTGAGGACCTACCCTCTTCTGGCAGGACTTCTGTGTGTCCTCCAGCTCCTCATCCTTGTCCTCCAGCTCCTTCTGGTGGATCTGCTTCATCCTCTCCATCTCCAGCTCCAGCCTCTCGTGGAGCTGAAACCCCCAGAGATGATGCACAGCCCCGAGGGGTGAGAGTAGTGTTGGGCTGTCCCAGCAGGGACAGACCCCCCTGGCACCCCCCCCAGCCCCCCATTACCTGCTCCAGGTGCTCCACAGCAGCTGTTTGCCTCTCCAGCTCCTTCTTCTGCTCAGCAGCGCTGCCCTCCAGATCCCAGAGCTTCTTCTTGAGCACAGGCACCGTGTCCGTGGCCCCGGGGGTGCTGAGCTCCTGCACTCGGCCAGCCAGCACGGCCACCTGCTGCTCCAGCCTGGCCACCTCGGCCTCCTTGTGCTGGGCAGAGCAGGGTCAGAGTCTGGATACTCACACCCCACTCTCAGAACCCACAGCATTCCCAAAAACATTGTCCCAACCCCCTGGAGCAGCAGCAGGGGTTGGGCAGCCCCCCACACACACCCAGACCCCCATCCCCACCTTTCCCTCTTGATCCTGACCTCACCTTCCCACTCCCCTGGGGTGTCCCCCCCGAGGGTTCCCTGCAGCCCCAGCTGCCTGGGGGTGCTGGCAGCAGCCCTGGGGGTTCCCCCCAGCCCAGCAACTGTGCCCCTGCCACCAGGGTGGCATTTGGTGCAGCAGCACCATCCCATGGGGCACAGACAGCACCTTCCCCAAGGTGGGACTGGGGGTAGGCATGGGAGGAAGGGCACAAGTGACCCCAGTGAAAGTGGGGGGAGACCCTGATTAGCTGAATCCTGGGGTGGGGATCACTTTTACCTAGCAGCACCCCTTCTAGAAGGAGATTGAAACACACTGAGCTGTGCTAGGAGAAATTAGAACCCAGTTTCCTGGTTGCCCCTGCTCTGATTGCAAAGGTAATCGGTGCTGCTCCCAAAACTGGCTCCAAGACAGCACAGTGGGCTCTCCTCTTACCTCCAGGCTCTGCTGCAGTTTGCCCATCTCCCAGCGGATGCTGGTGTTCTCCTGGGACAGCTTTTCACGCAGGCTCTTCTCGAAGGCAGATTGCCCCAGGGCCTGGGCTAACTGCAGGTCAAACCTGGAGGGCAGCACAGCAAGGTCAGGCTGGACAGGGCTGGGAGCAGTCTGGGGTAGTGGAAGGAGAATATTCATAGGGAATATTCCATAGGGATGGAACTGGATGAGCATTAAGGTCCCTTCCAACCCAAAGCAGTCTGGGCTCAGAGCCTGTATCAGTCACACAGCAGTGGGATGGAAAAATAACTCCCAGCAGCTGAAAGAGATGAAAAAACAGCTCCACCCTTACAGCAGCTCTGTGGTGGTGCTCACAGGGGTCCCAGCACGAGGGAAGAGATGAGAATCTTGACTCCATGTTTCAGAAGGCTGATTTATTATTTTATGATATATGTTATATTAAAATATAATTATATACTAAAACTATACTAAAAGAATAGAGATAAAAGGATTTCATCAGAAGGCTAGCAAGGAATAGAAATGGAATGATAATAAAATCTTGTGACTGACCAGAGAGTCCGAGACAGCCGGACTGTGATTGGCCATCAATTAAAACCAACCTCATGAGACCAATCCAAGATGGACCTGTTGCATTCCACGGCAGCAGATAATTATTGTTTATATTTCGTTTCTGAGGCCTCTCAGCTTCTCAGGAGACAAGATCCTAACCAAAGGATTTTTCACAAAACACATCCGCGACACAGCTCCTCACCCACCCCGACCCTCCCCGCGCCCTGGCTCCTGCTCCAGCACCCCCAGCCCTCCCCATTCCCCACGCCTTACTTCTTCTGCCTCTTCTCCAGCTCGTGGCTGCGGCTCTGCTGGCTCTCAGCCAGCACCCTGGCATCCTCCAGCTCGCAGACCAGGCGCTGGCAGCGCCGCCGCAGCCGCTGCGCCCCGTCCCGCGCCGCCTGGCACGCTGCCCGCGCCTCGCTCAGCTGCAGGGGGCACAGGGAGGGGCTGTGGTACCCAGGGGGGGACGCATGGACCCCATGCACCCCACAGGAGATGGACACGTGCACCCCGTGCAGGAGGGATCTCGTAGACCCCACGGTACGGGCACCCCACAAGGAGGGACACGTGGATCCGACACAGGAGGGACCGCACAGCCCACAGAGGGGGGACACATGGACCCCACACAGGTGGGACCCCATAGACTCCATAGCACACTCAATTCAGAGGAAGGACCCTTGGACTCCACTCACCCCAAAGAGGAGGAACCCCACGGACCCCACACACCCCATAGAGGAGGAACCCCACTGACCCCACACACCCCACAAAGGAGGAACCCCACTGACCCCACACCCCCTGGATAAGATCCCCACCAGGGCTCAGCCTCACTGCATTCCCCAGGGTTGGTTCACCCAGAGATTTTTCACTGAACAAGAACAGCCTGTGACTCCTCCAGCTCCAGGCACCCTCCGAGTGCCTGCAGCATCCCAGCCCCTCCTGCTGAGTCAGCAGAGCTGCCCCGGGGCGATGCCTGATCCCATTTCTCGGCAAAAAGGACTGGAATCCCCAAGGATTCACGTGGTGTTTGGGACAGACAGAGCTCTCCCACGCCAGGGAATGGAGTCGTTAAGGAATGAGTTTAAATAAGCAAAATCTTGCATTAATGAAGCTTGTAATTCCAAACTAACTGAGAGCAAATGGGCTGCTTCGCTTTACCCAAGCTCCTAAGACTCAGCTTCTTTCTTATTACTATTTAATGTACCATGAGAAATCTTTATTTCTTTGTTTTATCCTTATGGGAAGTGACCTGGCTCCCAGGCAGTGCTCAGGGAAGCAGGTTGGCTTTTTTCCTCCTCAGGGCAAAGCTCGGGAGCTGCCAGCTCTTTGTGTGACAGATGGGGAGAGCACAGCCCTGTACAGCTCCTAAATCCAGAGCAGCACCAAGTCCCAGCACTGAAAACCCTCTGCCCACAGCTCCTCACCCTGTGCCCACCCTCACACTTGACCAAGGTGGAATTTTGCTATGCAAAAGTGATTTCTGAGGCTCAAACCTGTAGGAAACATCTGGTTTTCCCTGGTCAGTGGGAGCAGCAGCAAGAAGCAGATGCAAAATGCTGAACCTCAGCCCTGCAAAGCTCCTGCGAGCAGGGGGAGGAATATCCCTAGGATAGCCCTGCTGCCTTGGGTGTCCCTGTCCCCTCCTGGGCTGGCAGCACTTGCCTTTTGCTCCAGCCCTGTCCTGGTGCCCAGCTCTGCCTCCAGCCGCTCCTCCAGCTGCGCCAGCCGCTTCCGCAGGAACACGATCTCGGTCTGGGCACAGTCAAACCTCACCTGCCACTCGTCCTCTGCCAACGAGAGACACCCAGGGTGGCTGCTGGGGCCTGACCAGCCCCTGTGGCCCTGCCAGGGGCAGGGGAGGGGATGCACAAGGGACTGACACCGACACAGAGCTATGGGGGCACGGATCTGCTTAGTGTGCCCAGGGCTGCCCCACTCACACAGAACACATGCCCTGCCTCAGGCACAGCTTGTGTGCCCATCCCATCCCAGCAGTGCCAGCAGCACCCTGGGGCACAGCACACCAGCCCCATGCCAGATCCAGATCTGTGTCCCCAAGCTGTCACTGCCAGCTCCTGCTGGACGAGCAATGCGGGGTGACAGAACACTCTGGAGAGGCCAGGGGCTGCAGAGTGGCACTGACTGGGGGGGACAAACCTCTGCCCCCTTCTCTGTGGCCCCAAAGGTCAGGCTGGATGTCCAGAGCATGGACTGCCTCCGGAGGGACATCCCTACCTCCTCCAGAGCCGCTGATCTTCATCTCACGCAGCTGCACCAGCTGCTGGGCCTCTTCCAGCTGCTTCTCCACCGACTCCAGTTTCTTCTGCACTTGGTCGTGTTTGCTCTGGGGAAGGGAGGAAGGGAGCAGCTCTACCTGGTTCTGGAGCACTCAGGAGAGCTGTGTCAGGGGGATGGCAGGGCCACTGTCACCGCACAGGGGCTCAGGGCCCTGGTACCTGCAGCTCCTGCAGCTCGCGGGTGCCCCGCAGCCGCTCCGCCCGCTCCCCATCCAGGGCCTGGCAGGTGACATCGCCCTTGTAGCGCTCATCCGACAGCTCCGTGGTCAGGTCGATGATCTGGGGGAGCAGGGGGGCAGTCTGGGCATGGCTGGGGGGGTTCTGCCATGCCACAGCTGTCCTGACAGCTCTGCCTGGTCTCAGGAGTGCACACCAGCCCTGGCCAGTGTCACCAGTGGGAGCCCCTGCTCCTGTGTGGCAGCTGCCTGTGCCACGCTGCCTGCACTGCAGGGCTCATCACAGCTCTCCATTGTCCTACTTTATTGCATTAAATTTCCTTTGAAACCAGGAGCAGAAGGGGAGAATTATTAATCCAGAAAATCAATTCCATTTTCCGCAGAGCAGACGGGCACATGGCCTTTCCTGCTCAGCCAGTCCAGAGAGGGGCTGCAGAGCCACAGGAAAACACAGCCTTCCAACACTCCTCTCCTGTGTCTGACAGCATTTTAAGGCATCTCACACTGTGCAGGCACCAGCTCCTTAGGGAGTCCCACAAGCTTAACCCAGTAAGCAAATCCCACAGGATTTCTCTCCCTGGTGTTTTCCCAGGTTTGCCCTGAGGCAGTTGCCTTGCTCAGCATTCCCAAAAGGCTTAAACTAAACCATCTTTACCCCCTTCCCAGGGATGAGGAGGGTCCTGGCCTTGGGGGCTGTTGGCTCCATTAGGCAGAGCTGCAGCCTAGACCCAGCCCAGCCCTGCTGCAGCCAAGGGAGCTGGGAAAACCCAGGGTATTTATAGAAACCTTGGGAGCTCCTTCTCCTCATGATGCTTGGCAAAATCCCAGGCACGATCACAAGGAGCTGCGTATCCAAGAGCAGAGCCCGCAGAGGACCAGCAGCCAGCTGGGAACATGGAATCCCAGAATGGTTTGGGCTGGAAAGGACCTTAAAGCCCATCCAGTTCCACCTCATGGGCAGGGGCACCTTCCACCAGCCCAGGCTTCTCCCAGCCCCATCCAACCTGGCCTTGGATACTTCCAGGGATGGGGCAGCCACAGCTGGAGTGATGCCAACCTGGAATTCTGCAGCTGGACACTGCAGCCTGTCCAGAATCCTGTCCAGAGGATCCTTGGCAGCTGCCCCTGCCCATGGCTCCTCTTCTCTGCTAGAACTGCTGCTCCTGTTCATCCCTATCAGCTCCCTTCCCAACCTGGCCAAACAGGGCTGTGGCAGAGGTTTTGGGGTCGGTATCAGGTGTTTTGGGGTCTTTACCAGAAGTTCTGGGGCTGTACCTTGCTCTCCAGACTCTCTGTAGTCTGTCTGAACTCGCTGCACGCCTGCTCGGATTTTTCCAGTTTCCTTCTCAGCGCCGCCAGCTCCTCCTAGGGAAGATTGGAAAAAAACACACACAGAGAGTTCCAGCATCCTCGGTTTATTTATGAAAACCTTGTTTTCTGTTCAAAATAAGTGGAAGAGACATAGCTGCCTTATTAATAAAATTTACCAGGCAACTTTGAAGGCTGCTCACTGCAAATTGCCGGGACTACAGCTCCTGACATGAATTCCATCGGAGGGAATGTCAGCTTTGCTGTGTGTGGAGCATGTTTTATGAGAGAGCAGCAAACCTCAAAAGCCTGGGATAAACAGCCAGGGGCCTGGATCATGCCCAGGGAGTGTCCTAGGGCCCTGGCAGGTATCAGAGCACGGTGCAGAGGCACGGTGTTGGCTGTGATTCCTTCCCAGGCAGCAGGAGCTGCTCCATGCAGCCTTGTCCTGCTTTGATGTCCAACACTGAATGTGCAGAGTGGTGATAAAAACAGAGGTTAACAGATGATGGGGCCTGATGGATCCCAGGTGGGTTTGGAGACAAAAACAGAGGCTTGGGCAGCTTTTATTTCATCTGAGCCAGCCTGAAAACATCTTGTTAAAACCTCACTAAGGCAAGAGGAGGAGCGTGACTCCAGGGAAGATGGGAATTTAGCACAGGTCTCAGAGGGGTGAAAGGAGCCTTTCCTGGGACAAAAAATGTCCATTAGCATCGCCCATCACCCAGGGCAACACAGGTGGATGCCAGCACAGCACTGGGGACAGCACAGAGTGGAGTCCCCTCTGTCACAGGGGTGTTTGAATGCTCATCTCTCAGCACCCCACAGGCTGACAAGCCCATCCCCAGGGGTTTGGCTCAGGGGACACAGCCCCTGGAAATTGCAGAGGGCACAAGGAGGGCAGTGGGGGAACCCTGGAATGGAGTTTGACTCTGGGGACATGGTGTGTTTGCTACTGTCCCTCTAAGCAAGAAATCACTTGTCCCTCCACAGCTCTGCAGAACGTGTGACACTGGGCTAAGAAGAGATGGCAGCTGCTGGATGGTAGGAAAAACATCTTTGCCTGGGCAGAAGTGACTTCCAACTTGGGCAACCCATCAGGCAGAGCCCATAAAGCACCCTGTCCTGTCACCCTGTTCTTCTAAGTTCTTCTAAGACTTCTGATGTTTACATTGCTGTAATGAATTTTTTCACACGCTTTTCTCTAAATAATTGTTGTTTTACATTCTTTTCTGGAGGAGGAGAAATTTGATGGACTGTTGGTTTCTCCAGTGTCATTGGAGAGGTGGCACTGTCATCCCTCCAATCCACTGTCACTTTGGAAAATCTATAAACGTTGGAGTCAGAAATTAAACTTCCCTTCTTTCTACCTTGGAGATTCCAGTGTCTGAGTCGTTTTATTTCATGTCCTAGAGCGACACTGTCCTGTCCTGTCCCGTCCCACCCATCCCAGCCCTTGGCACTCACCTCCTTAGCACGGAGCTGCTCCTCGGCGAGGTTGACGCTGAGCAGGGGCCGCAGGTGGCTTAGCAGCTGCCACCAGGGCCAGTGCCTGACTGCCTGGAACAGCTGCAGGTTCTTCTGGATGCAGCGGATGGCCAGGCGCTGGATCTGTGGGGACACAGCAGCCATCACCCCCACCCAGCCAGGAATGCCAGGGAGGACCGGGCTGGGACACCAGGCTGGACAGGGAAAGGTGGCAGAGGAGCCCAGGGATGCCAGCACAGCATCTCATGGCTGCAGGGGAAAGCTTCAAGGAGCTCAGAAGAGCTGCTGTTTGTGTGCTGTGGGCCATGTCCCAGGTGTGGGCTCAGGTGTCCCCAACCCACAGGATGGGTACCTTCAATCTCTTGAACTTCTGGCGGCTGAGGAAGCCCTTGCAGGCAGCCTGGAGCAGAGTCATCTTCTGGGCTATCAGCTTGTCCCGCTGCTTCTCCAGCCTGGAGATCACCCCTGGCTTCAGGAACACCTGGCAGCAAGGAACAGGTTACACATCCCAGGTCAGGGCTGGAAACTCTCCTTCCTCCTTGAGAGAGGCATCGACCTTCACAAGGTGCAATTCCTCAAAACTTTTCCTGTGGGATGCTGCCCTTTCCTCTCACTGTGGGGATGGATGGATGGATGGATGGATGGATGGATGGATGGATGGATGGATGGATGGATGGATGGATGGATGGATGGATGGATGGATGGATGGATGGATGGATGGATGGATGGGATGGATGGGATGGATGGGATGGATGGGATGGATGGGATGGATGGGATGGATGGGATGGATGGGATGGATGGGATGGATGGGATGGATGGGATGGATGGGATGGGATGGATGGATGGGATGGGATGGATGGGATGGATGGGATGGATGGATGGATGGATGGGATGGATGGGATGGATGGGATGGATGGGATGGGATGGATGGATGGGATGGGATGGATGGGATGGATGGGATGGATATCTCCACTGACAGAGGATTCTGACAGGTGACACACAGATGCACACGCAGGTAACAGCAATGATGTGTTACAGTAGCAAAACCAAAATAAACCAGATGGCTTTCATTCTCTGAAACGCCTCAGAAATGACACAGGTTTGCTGATGCCATCAGACCCAGGCCAGTATTGATCTCTGAGTGTCTGAAGTGTCTCTGGGTCACTGCTGGGAGAAGCTCTTGGAATCCAGGATCAGGAGCTCCCAACCCTTGGCACGGCCCAGCTTTAATAACCCTGAGTGACACGAGCGAGGCCGGGGCTGTGCTGAGAGAGCTGTGCTTTAGCCATGCCAAATTGAATCAAAGCACAACCCCAAGCAGAGTGGCTCTCTCATGAGCTGATGCCCTGATTGCTCCACCACCCACTCGATTGCCTCATTAATGTCTGAATTAACTCCCCAACCCTGCGAGTTTCACAGCTGGTACAAAATCAATGCTCAAAGCGACGGCAAAGCCAACCCGTCCCTAACGAAATGTGACCGGGGCTGCCACCGTGCTATTGATTAAGAATGAGGGTTCCAGAGAGGAGATAATTACAAACTGCACAGTGCAGGATAAAAGAAAGTCATTTTGCTCCAAAGAACCGTTCCGTGAATTCTTTCTTTACAAACTCCAGAGCTGAAGGCAAGCACGCACGTGAAATGAATTTTCCTTTCACACCATCACGCTGAAGTTCAAATGTGGTTGCTGTGACAGTTCCTGCTCTGCAGCAAACCCACGAGCTTCCCAAGCCCCCTTCACTCCCAGGAGACATCAATGGTAATTAGGAACTTAAATACTGGCTGGATTTTGGTAATT
The DNA here is from genome assembly GCF_022539315.1 of Serinus canaria. Taxonomy (NCBI): domain Eukaryota; kingdom Metazoa; phylum Chordata; class Aves; order Passeriformes; family Fringillidae; genus Serinus; species Serinus canaria. The sequence goes on from NC_066329.1 coordinate 9,499,956, forward strand.
AGGTGCAGGATTTACCCTGGGTACTGCTTTCAGATGAGAATTATGAGGTTTTGCTCTGCTATTTAGTGAGTCTCAGTTTCCCAGGCCACCTGGTGCCACATGCAGCAGTGGAAGAGAGCCTTTGTCCCCAGTTTGGGCAACTTTGGGCAGCTGGGGAGCCTGGCATGGGGCTGTGCCCACACACACCAGAGCAACGGGGAGGCAGGGCACAGTCGTGGTACCTGGGTGCGTCCTATGGCAACGCTCTTCTTCTCCAGATCCAGTGCCTGGAACAGCTCCTCAATAGCCTGTGGAGAAGGGATGGGATACTCGTAATGGGACTGCTCAGGAAACACCCACAACCTGCTGGGAGCTGCTGAAACGCGGTGCAGAGACCCCCAGTCCTCATGGGCACCCAGTGGGGGTTCATCCAGCTCTGCCCTCCTTTCCTCCTCTCCTTGCCAAAGCCCAGTCCCAAGTCCCACTGCAAGGACTTCCCTCCCCCGAGGCTTTCAGCAAGATGGGGAGTAGAGATCTGCAGCTGCAGGCGAGATTTTCCTCCTTTTGCTGCCATGCCTGGTCTGGCAGAGCCTTGGTGCACGGCCAGGAGGTGACACAGGGGACAGTGCCTGTCCCAGCACCCTCCAGCTGCAGCCAGTGCTCCTCTCCTGCCCACCTCACCAACAGCTCATCCCATGGAGCCAAAAACAGGGGAAGGGCTGAGTTCTCCCCTGAGCCACAGCACAGAACTCCTTGGAGGATTTGAGCAGGAGATTATCCCAAGGAGAATCCTGAACTCAATTACTCCAAGCTTTAGACCAGGACATGGACATAACAGCAGCAACACTAGCCACCCCCCTGGGGCAGCCACACTGGATGGATGGGTGGTTTGAAAGCCCCAGGGCTACAGAAATCGTAACAAAAATCCTCTGCTAACACCTCACTCCACACGTCATCATGAAGGACAAACCCACAGAAGGAATATTCCACCATGGACCCAGGAGCAGCAGGATTGCACCCCTGGCCTCACCAGCAGCCGTGCAAGGAGGGCATGGGCACACCAGGGAATGAGATTGGAATCACAGAGCACAAACACCGTGCCAGCGTGAGGAAGCAGCAGGGCTGTGGCTGTGCCTGTTCTGGTGGCACTGCTGGGACCAGGACTGGTGCAGGGCTGTGCAGGACAGTCCCACCCCAGCACAAGCACAGGGCCAGCCCTCACTGCCCTGTCCCCTCACAGCTGAGCCTCTCTCCTGCTCCAGCAGCCAGGTTAATGCCGTGTCCTAGGAAGCATTTCCCAGCTGACAAACCCTCGTGGCAGCAAGCTCTGGGGAGGATGGGATTTTCCAAATCCCCTGCTTACACGCTGCTGACAAGGCACCCTCTGCCTCCGACAGCATTTCATAGCAATATTGACCTTTCCCAATTGTCAGACTTGTCTTATTAAATCCCGAGGTCTTAACTGCCTTTGCACATGCTGGCTGCAGTTTGCACAACACAGCACGTGCCCAGCTTTAATTCAGCTCCTCTCAGCTCCTGGTGGCTCACCCACAGCCTTGTTCCAGGCTTGGCTTTGCCCTGGTTTTGCTACAAATTTACTCAGAAACAAATAAAACTGGCAGGTGTCCAGATTCCCTCCTGAGCTCTTTTGGCTTTCAGCATCATGGGGTGGGGTGAGGTGAGGTGAGGAGTCACCCTGGGCTGCAGGTGATGCCCAGTGCCCAGAGGATTCCACAGTCCCCGCTCTCTTGGGTCCCTGGGAATGTTGCCTGGCTTGTCCTCAGCCCCAGGTTTTTGGGGAGCCAGGGAGAGGGACTGCACCACAGCAATGCCCACACCCTCCCCTCAGTTCTGGCATCATCACAGCCCCACTGGGGGTCTCAGCCCGTGCCCCCCAGCCCAGCACACACCTTGCTCTCATCTGGCACCTCGTAGGCAGAGTTGTGCTTCTTCATCACCTCGGTAGCCAGCAGCTGGAAACGCCTGCGGAACTGGGTGAGGAGCAGCCGGTCCGAATAGCCTGGGGGCACACAGGGCTGTTGGGGGCTGCACCACACCCAGGGCATGATCCCAATAACCCTGGGGGCACACAGGGCTGTTGGGGGCTGCACCACACCCAGGGCATGATCCCAATAGCCCTGGGGGCACACAGGGCTGTTGGGGGCTGCACCACACCCAGGGCATGATCCCAATAACCCTGGGGGCACACAGGGCTGTTGGGGGCTGCACCACACCCAGGGCATGATCCCAATAGCCTGGGGGCACACAGGGCTGTTGGGGGCTGCACCACACCCAGGGCATGATCCCAATAGCCCTGGGGGCACACAGGGCTGTTGGGGGCTGCACCACACCCAGGGCATTGGCATTGGCACTGACACACTGGGGAGGGACCTGCTGGGACATCCTGTGCACAGCAAAGGGCACTGGGGGTGGAGGGGACATGGGACCTGCCATGAGAGAGGAAACACTGCAGTGAGGGCAGGGAGAGTTTGAGGTGGCCAGATGCCACCCCAGCACCTTGTGTGACACAGGACATGCCCCTGGGCCTCCTGCACAGCTCCCTGTCCCCATGGCATGGGCTGTGGCTGTGGGCAGTGCAGGTCCAGCCTGATGCTCCACTGGAGCTGCAGCCACAGAGCTCAGGCATGAGAGGGGCTCAGAACCCCTGCAAAAAGCAGGAATAAAAATGGAGGAGAATTTCTGAATGGGGAATTTCTGACGGAAGGAGGATTCCTTGCTTGCTGGCAAGAAGCAGGGGATGAGCAAAGGCTGGAAGGGTTGAGCAGGGGCAGGGAGCTGCAGGTGGGACAGGCACGGGCCAGGCAGGATCTGGACATACCAACACGGTGGAGGCGCAGGGCATCCAGGAGCTGGGTCCCCTCCAGCTGTGTCCTCAGGGCCACCACATCCAGCTGTGGGGCTGCATCTGGTGGCGCTGGGGGCCGAGGGACCGACCCTTCCCAGCCCATCCCTGGGAGGAGGCAGTGGACAAAGTGCAGCTGGGACCGTCGGAGGAGGTTGGTGAGGGCATCCTGAAGGGTGGCAGAGGTCAGTGGGGATGGAGGGGACAAAGGGTGAGCACGTGCTGGCAGTGGGAAATGCTCCCTGTGCACCTGCAGGGTGTCTGGGCAGGTGGAGGGGTCAGCTCTGAGTTGGGAACAGCCTCAGTCAGAGGGTGAACACGGGTGGTGAGCAGGACCCTTCCTCCTGATGTGTTCAGGTGATGGCCAGAAAATGTACCAGGAACATTAAAGATCATTGGGGCTGAGGGATGCTGGGGAGGGGGTTTGCCAGGGACAGGCAAGACCCCAAAACACGCTGGTCAGGGACTCAGCAGAGCCTGAGCCTCATCTCCTGAGAGAGTTTGGCCACTTAATGAGGTGTGAGCGCAGCAGGAGCCTGGCATGTGCCCAGCGCCAAGGGCGGGTTACTGTCTGAGAATTTAAGAGGATTTAAGCAGCGAGGTGCTTCTGTAATCTGTGTGTGATCTGTGTGTAAATTGTGTGTGATCTGAAATCTGTGTGTAAACTGTGTGTAATCTATGTGAGATCTTTGTGTAAACTGTGTGTGATCTGAGATCTGCGCACGATCTGTGTGAGAATGGTCTGAGGTCTGTGTAGTCTGTGAGATCTGTGTGTGACCAGTATGTAAACTGTGCGTAAACTGTGCGTGATCTGTGTGTAAACTGCGCACCATCCATGCCTGATCTCTCTGCCTGGGGGGCTCTCCCTGAGCGCCAGCAGCTCAGCACCCCCACAGCCCCAGTGGGGACGGGCAGGATCTCACTGCTGGGAGTGCGAGCACCCTGCTAAGTCACCGATCCAAGGCAAGATCCCCCCGCGGTGCCACCACGCTGTGTGCCACAACCCCCCTGTCCCGCAGCCACAGGCTCCCGGCGCTGGCACTCACCGCCTGCAGCTTGATCTGGGCGCACACCGACCTCTTCCTCACGGCGGCGAAGCTGCTGGCGAAGGTCTTCCTCAGGCAGGCGTTGCGGTGCAGGGCGGCCTGGGAGCGCCCCTCCAGCCCGGCCAGGGCGCGGCAGCACAGCGGAGCGCTCGCCCGCGCCCGCACCAGCTCCCGCACGGCGGCTCTGCCGGGACACACACACACATACACACACCCCGGGTCGGCATCCCGGCTTCTTCCACAGGGATGCAACACCCAGGGCGCCAGATTCCAAACTGGTGCTGCTCTGAGGTGTGGAACAGGGTGATGGGACACCCCCGCCCTCTCCATCCTCCCTGGTCCGAGTGTGGAACTGTTCTCTGCTCTGTTAAAGCTTCCCTGGGTTGAAGCCCAAACCAAATGAGCCAGGAGTATGCAAGCAGAAGGTTAAAATCCCCCTGTGTGCACAGACACCTGCAGCATTTCAGCTCCCTTTCAATTCCAATTTCGCTTGCAAGGCTGCTCAAAGCAGAGGGAAAACCTGGGCAGCTGCTGGGGAAGCCTCACAGCTCTGACTTGTGCTGGACCCCCACAGGCAGGGACACCTTCCACTAGCCCAGGATGCTCCAAGCCCTGTCTAGCCTGGCCTCGGACACTTCCAGAGGTGGAACAGGGCTTTACCACCCTCACAGCCAGGGAATTCTCCCCAATATCCCACCTAACACTGCCCTCTGCAGTGGGAACCATTCCCCCCCTGTTCACACAAGGGATGTCCCACTCCACCCTCTGTCTCCAGAGCTGGGGCAGGTTTGCAGCTCAGGGCAGGGGCATCCCCAGCCCCCTCCCACGGGCACTGTGGCACCTCCTGGCACTTACACCGTGGAGTTCTGCAGCACCTGGATGGCATTCTGGGCCGAGAGGTTGAACTTGGCCTTGCTGACCCAGCCCGTGAGGTCGTAGCGCACGGGGGCCGTGCCCAGCTGGTGGCAGATCTCGAAGTGCAGCGTCTGCTCACACCTGCGCAGGTGCCCCTCACCTGTGGCAGCGACAGCACCGCAGGACCAGCCCAGAGAAAAACCCAGTGAGGGGTTAAATCACCCACATCTCCCCAAATCCCAAAGGCAGTGATGCCAGAGGCTGGGCAGCCGAGCCGAGCCCAACTCACCATCCTGGTGGGGTGCCTTGGTGGCGAAGTAGGAGCAGAGGCGCTCGAAGGCAGTGCCATCCCCAGAGCCTGGCACCAGCACCTCCTCATCCAGGATCCACAGCAGCCCCCGGCGAGCGGCCCCGGCGCTGCCTGGCAGCACCTGCGGCTGCCAAGGGACACAGGGGCTCTGGGCTCCACCACAGTCTGCTCTGCTCCCCCACCCTGCTCCCACTGCCCAGCTGTGCCCCCAGCCCCGAGCAGACCCTCCCCAACCTGATCCAGCTCTGCACAGCAGTGTGCCAGGGGAGCCCATCGCCCCAGGCTGGTGATGGAGCGCAGAGCTCGGTCAGGAAGGGTGTTTGTATTTTAAAAAGCCAAAAAGGCCCTGGTGGGTGCTGTGCCCCCCTCTCCCTGCAACACCTCAGGTTGCTCTGGGATGCTCCCAACTCTGTCTCTGGAGCCCTCACTGCAGGGTGCAGAGGGGACAGGGTACCTGGGAGCAGCTCAGGTCGATGATGGACAGCGTGGCCAGCGGAGAGCGCTCTGGAAGATCAAAAGACACCTCAACATTTTCCTGGAAAACATCATTTAAAAGCTTGTTTCAGTCATGGCATGGCATCTGGAAGTCTTCGCCACCAGGGAAGGGCACATCTATCCTTACTCAATGATGTCTGTGTTAAACCATAGGAATTCAGCTGTTTTCCTAGGGCTGGAGGCATTATGGTAACTCCTTCAAGCCTATAATAAGTTCATCTCTGCCTGTACGTTTCTCAGCAGCTTATTTCTGCAATAATTTATCATTTTCCTTTCTATCCTCTATTATTCATCACCTGAGGAAAAAGTCAGCTGTGCCAACAGAAGGCACAAACTCTCCTGAGCTGGAGCAAGCATGTAACAGAATTCCAAAATGGTTTGGGCTGGGAAAAAACCATCTCATTCCAACCCCCCTGCCGTGGCAGCTTCCACAAAGATGCCAAGAGAGCAGAAATAGCCAAGAGGATTCAGAACTGAGGCAGGGGGTGGAGAGAGAGGCTTCTGCTCCATGCAGAGCCCTCCCAGCAAAGCCCCTGAGTTATTCACTCACACCACAGCGGGACCATGGGCACAAAGGCTCTCCCAGGTGCTGGGAGCTGCTGCCAAGCCCTGCTCCTCACCTCTCTGTACCTCTCCATCTCCCACAGGAAGGTTTTCTCGTAGAAGAGCCCCTGCAGCCTCTCCTGGACGTAGTTGTGGCACAGCTCCTCGAAGGTGGCCGCTCGCTGGCTGCGCTGCTGCCGCGGGCTCTGGAAGCCAGGGCTGTCCACCACGGCGATGGAGGCCATGGAGAGATGCTGGGAGGAGAAGGACCTGGCAAGAGACACACACACCACCAGGATTTACCCACCAATGGCAGCAGAGTGGTGCCAGCTGAGCCCTCACAGTGCCACAGCAGTGCTGAGGGCCAGTGCTGTAGCCACAGCTCTCTTCACAGAGAGCAGCAGGCACAGCTTCCCAAAGATTTTTTTCTGGAGAAGCACAGAGAGAAGAAAAAAAACCCTAATTCTTATCTCTATTCTCTGCTCCTATTATTCTTACACATGTAAAATGTGTTAAGGAAATTATTTACCTAAAATAATTTCATTAATGAAATACCAGTGAAAGTTGTTTTGTTTCCTTAGCCAGTGGAGTCAAAGCTGTGCCTAAGTGTCTGGAGACAGCCATGAGATTCTCTTTAGTATGTATTTTTAGTATAGTATAGTATTGTTATAGTAGTTTTTTTGAGCTAGATCTTATAAGCTCTTGGAGGTCTATAACACACTCAAGATAGCTCAGCTACTTTTGGAGGCATAAAAATCAGCAGGATGGCTTCTGTTGCAGTGCTGGAAACAAAAAGGTTTAATAAAAGGCAAAAAAACAAACAGAGAAAAACCGAGCCAGGTGCAGGAGGTCCTTGCTCCTGGTGAAACACCTCACAAAAGTGATTAGTTTCTTTGTTCACTTCTTTTTCTAGTAAATTGCTCAGGCGGGACTTTTTGGATCTTGTCTAATTAGTTATTTTTAAGTCTGAGGTGAAGTCCCCCAGGCCTATCAGGTGGCTTTTTTACCTAATCAAGGAAAGAGAGAAGCTTCTGGGCTTCTTTCCTTTTTGAGGGGACAAAGGACAGTTTTGTCACTCCATTAACAGGGGGCACACTCCTATATAGTATCTCTTTAGTATAATTATGATATTACTGTAATATAGTAAAGTTTAATAAAGCAATTGTTCAGCCTTCTGAATCAAGAGTCAAATGCCAACCATTCCCTGCATCGGGGGCTCCCTCCCTTCTGCAATACCAGCACCACTCCCACAGAAGGATTTTCACACAGCTGCCTGGTTTTCCAGCAGGAATCAGCCACCTGCTCCATGCTCCTGGAGAAGGGGCTGCCACCCCCAGCCCCAGCCCCCAGCAGCTCTTTGGTACCTGTTGATGAGCGAGACCACAGCAGCAAAGAGCTCCTCGTAGAGCCCCGAGGCCATTCCCTCCACACACTCCACTCCCGTCATCTTCGGCCCTGGCACAGCGAAGGGAAGAGCAGGAAACTCATTTATTTCCAGCCAAGCTCAGAGCTGGGCTGGGACCTGGGATTCCCTGGATTGTGGTGCAGGAGAACCCACGCAGCACAACCCCTGACCTGCCTTCAGCTCACGTGGATTTAAGGAATGCCATTGCCATGGCAAAGGCCTCCTCCTCAGGTTCCTGCTTTTATCAGGATAACTTGCAGGGCCCACCTGGAATTCTGCTGCTCTCATGGAATCACCAAGGTTGGAAAAGACCTCTGAGATCATCAAGTCCAACCTTTAAGGAGCGTGGGAAGGCTGACCTGAAATCCAGGCAATGTCTCACCCTCCCACCTCACACATGCCGGATCTGCCTCCACGAATCAGAGCCATACAATAATTTAAGGTTTCTGGTGGCTCAGTAGCACAATCCCTGATCCAGATCTCCTTGCAGGACACAGGTGCTTGGATAACACCAGCTAATTTGTGGAGTTTGGGGATTTCCCCCATTTTTCTAGGCAGAGCTCTCACAGCATTTAAGCCACATCACTTATCTGAATTCATCTCATTTTACTGTCCCTAAGGAGGATCAGGCAGGGACAGCTGAGAGCAGAGGGCAGTGATGTGACACAGCACAGCTGATGATTTTATTAATTTTAAGACCTACCCGGGCCTCTCAGCCTGAGAAAAACAGGACAATTTTCTTCACCATTCCCTCTCTCCCAGAAACAAAGGGGAAAGGTAATATGGGAAACATATATGTATATGAAAATTCAGAATTTTGGAAGCATAAAATGTACTTAGGTGGGTGGAAGAAAAAAGAAATATATATTATTAAAAATTTATATAAAATATATAAATGTATATTATATTATTATATAATATATAGGTTATCTATTATATATAATGTATATTATATATAGAGAGAAAAATATATAATAATATATAGCTTATTTAACAAATATGCAAATTGCAGAGCACAGTTTGTGACAGGAATGTAACTTGCTAGGTAGAGACAACTTGTAACAGAACACATAAGAATTTAGTTGCTAGGTAAAGGCCATAAAGATAACTCAGTAAAGCAAGACTCGAGTACTGTTGAAACCCATAAAGCAGAAACTTTCACTGAAGGAGCCAGCAAGAACCAGGCTCCTGGTTTTGGCCTGAGAGAAAGCCAAACCCTCACTGTGCCTGCCCAGAAGAGAAGGTCAAGCAGTGAACATCGAGGAAGATGATGCTACTTCATCGAGGAAGGTGATGCTACCTCATCAAAAGCACCCACCCAAGACCACCAGGAGGTGTGGCACCACCAAGGACTCTGGGTGGTGAATGGGCAGGCAGGGAGGTGTGGGCTTGGGGGCTCAATGTGTATTTAAACCTGAAACCTGTCTCACCTGCCTCAGAAATTTTGGTGGAAACACCTCCCATGCGTCCCAGCTGGAATAAACCACACCCGCCTTACAGTTTTCCATTGCAAACCCCTAATTCCACAAATCCGAGGGATGGGGCGTGCCGGTACCTGGCGGGCTCTCCTCTGCCTGGGGCCGGCCCCGAGCTGTCACCTGCGCCAGGATGAGCCTCAGGTGGTGCTTGAAGACGGCGCTGCCCAGCTCCTCCACGTCGCAGCCCAGCACCTCGGCAGCGCGGCTGGCGCTCTCGAACCTCAGGAACTGCTTCCTGCCGACTGGGGAGGGGCACGGGGGGCTCAGCATCACCAAAACGCCCCCTCGCCCACCCCCAACATCCAAATGGTCCAAAAAAGAACGAGGCGAACCACGGGGCATCAGGGTTTCAGCAGGGCAGAGCAGCAGATGTGCTGCTGGGAGCTGATGGGATTAGGAGCCAATCCCTCGAAATCCGGGATCACCTTTCAGGGTCCCAGCAGTGCTGGCTGTCCCTGCAGTTCCTCCCCTCGAGCGGACACGACTCACGGCCAGTGATAACAATCCCAGCTTAATGATTTAAATCAATAGGGAAGTAATCTGCAGGATTAATCCTTTTACAAATCCAGAGCAGAAAGGTGCAGTGGAGGCAGCCCAGCTGAGAAACACGGCGGGATGAGCAAAAATAGGAGGAACCTCAATCACCCAGAGACCTCAGGGTGGCAATTTTGGGTGGTGGATGAGGAGCTCGGGGTGCTTACAGCTAAAATGAACCCTTAAAACACAGCTGGTGGCTGGTGGCAGGGAGAGGGTGTGGGATGGAGAGTGAGAGGTGGCCACAGCCTGGGAAGCTCCATGGGGGACCCTCTCCTGGCTGAGGGGATGCACAAAGCAGGGCTCGAGGGCTGGGGGTGCTTCACAGCACACCCACGGGTCACCCCCCTTCTCCCTGCCCCTTTGATCCTTCCCCAGTATTTTCTGTGCTGACTGAAGGACTCCAACATCAAGGGCTGTGCTGGAGCAGGCAGGGGAATTGCCTCAACACTCCAGGCTTTGATTTATTCTGCTTCCACTTGTTCTTGTCTGAGCTGGCTGGACGGACGCTGATTCCTGTCAGACACAAAAGCTCTGCCTGCCAGGGAGTTGGAAGGGCTGGGGGGCTGCACAGATCTGGCTGGCATCTCACACTGCTCCAGCACCCCACACTGCCCATTTCAGCACCCCACACAGCCCATTCCAGCATCCCTGGGACAAACAAGAGGATCCACTCAGCCCTGGCACCCCCAGGCACCATTTTAGCCTCCATGAACTATAACCAGCAGCTCCACAGGGCTCTCCTGAGTGTGATGTGACCATGGAAAACTGGCTGACTTTAACACCTGAAGGGAATTACTTTGGCCCAGGCGATATTTAGGAGAAGCAGAAGGAAAACACAGGGTCAGCACTCACGGGGACAGCTCAGCCTCCCTTGCTACAGCCCCAGCCCATTCCCAAACTGCTCAATGCCCAATTTCCTGGGTTCCCAGGACATGATGCCACAGGGATGGGTCTGTGCAGGACCCTGTGGGCCACAACAGCTCAAGCACTCACCTTGGGCTATTGCTGGTGGTCTCACTGACCCCAAAATTCCCTCCTGGCTGTCTGGGTGCTCCTGTCCCTCCTGCTGCCCTGGTGTCCCTGACCTCTGCAGGGTTTGGAGCAGCTCAGTGAGTGTCCCCCACCTGCCCCCTGCCCTGTGTTCCAGCCCTCCTGCCCTGTGGTTTTCCTCCATCCAGAGGAGTTCTGGAGGCTGGATTTGCAGCAGCCTCGCTGTGCCAGGGGCTTTGGAGTGACTCCTGACACAGCTGTGGCAGCACCAGGAGGGTTGGAATGGCAGCCACCTCCATTACAGGTGCGTGCTGGGAAGCCCACAGGGAGCTGGGAGCCACAAAGCTTTATTCTGATATCCTGATATTCTGATATTCTGATGTCAGGCAGCAAAAGGACAGCGTGAGAGCGAGCTGAACGCCGCCCCCGCTGCGCCCCAAACCTCCCTTCGGCTTACAGGGACAGCAAATAAATTAAACCAGGGGATTTTCTGCAGCCCACAAAGGGACTGGAGCACTCAGGTGAATGGTGCCCGGGGTGCCCTGCTGGCCTCCAGCTGCCAGGCTGCTTTCCTAATAAAAGAGCTGCTCTAATAGGTTTCAAAGGCAGCGGGGAGGGCTGACGCTGGGGCAGAGCAGAAGGAGCTTTTGAAATTCAGCCTTTTCTTCTCAGCGTTTTTGTAGCTGCAAATGCATTTTCCACCCCCAGCCAGGGAGAGGTGGTGCTGTTCCCTCCTGGTTTATTCCTGCACAAACTGAATGGGTGAGGAGAGAAGGGAAAAAGGTGCCTTTAGCCCACACTGGGGCCTGTTTAACACGTGCTGGGGCCAGGGATGGAGATGGGGATGGAGGAGGCGCCCGGCTGAGCTCCTGAATGCCCTGGAAAAGCAGTGCTGAGGCGCCCTTCGGCGAGATTTCAAGGAGAGGATTTGGAATACACAACATCAAAGGGCATGAAAGGGGAAGGGAAGAGATGGCTATCGGGAGACAGGTTTAACCACATTAAAAGAGTCGTCACCCCCACTGAGACTTTTGCTCCACCCGGCTTTGATCCATTTTTTATCCATATTTCCTTTCATTCCTCCCCTTTTGTTGACACACGGTGGGGGAATCGATACCAGAGTGAGCGACACTGAGACATGATCTGCTTGTTAATCCCACACCAGAGAGTGCTCAGAGCTGCAGCCCTGCCTGGGTCTGCTACTCCCATTCCTGCTCCTGCTCAGAGGATGGAGCAGCATTTGCTGGCTACAGCATTCCATTCCCTCCCAGACTGACCTACAGGGGGCTGAGGGCAGAATGTGCAGGAAGTCTGAGCAAAGCAAAGCTCCCCATGACCACCCCTCCACCTGCCACAGAGCTGGGCACTCCCAAAATGAGACAAGTCTCCAAAATCTGCTCTCCTGAAAACCCACAGGGCTGAAAGACTTTCAAATTTTTTGGCCAAGAGCCTTCTGACACTCATCAGCCTGAGAGCACAGGGTCATGGATAAAAGCTGGAAGGGCGTTAAGGTAGATGGAGATGAGGAAAGAGAACACCAGAAAGAAGGAGAAAAAAGAACTCACTGTAAGTCATGACAGCATCTATCCTTTTAAAATAATTAATAAATGATTAATGGCATAAATTACCATAAGATGTGTTATGACATGTTGCAGAGACATTTATAAATGTCTGTGCCTTAGTTTATGGCAGCCTTTATGCAGCCCTCATAAACTGAAGTGTGTAAATCAATGTGGCTGCCTCTGAAATGGGTTTGAGCACGTCCTAAAATCATTTGTAAGGGATAAGGCAATTTCTGCCTGTCTGTATTAACAAAGTCTCTATAAATACAATCTCCATCCAGACTCAGCCTATTATAATTCAGTTCCTGTGGTAGACACTCAAGAGATGATGAAATTAGTGCTACCTGAAGCTGTCCCTTCATGGTGTCATTGGGGACAACGTGCCAACAAAGGAGTCACCCACCCCAGTCCTTCCCAGGGAGCTGGCATGAGGTGACGCCCTGTCACCATCACATTTTCTGAAAAATCCTCTTTGCCCAGGATTCTTCTCCTGGGAAGCTGAGAAGCCTCAGAGAAAAAAGAAAACAATATTATCTCTTTGGCTTCTCCCGTGTTTTGCTGCTTTGGAATGTGGTTGGAGATTGTTTATCCAACAGGTGAATTGGTTTGACTTAATGACCAATCACAGGCTGTGTCAGACTCTGGAGAGTCACAAGATTCATCATTATCTTTTAGCTTTCTGTCTGTATCCTTTTCTATTCTTTAGTATAGTTTTAGTGTAGCATTCTTTTATATAAAATAATAACATAAAATAATAAATTACCCTTCCTAAGAACACGGAGTCAGATCCATCATTTCCCCCTTTCATCTGGGGACCCCAAAAATACCACAACACCCAGCAGCCCCTGCCCTGTCCCTGTGTGGCAAGGACAGAGCTGCCCCAGAAGCAGGGAGGACACCAGCATCCCCCCTCCCACCATGCAGGAGGAGCACGGAAGAACTTGGAGCCACCACAAACAGAGCAGCCTTGGGATGAGCCGCACACCCCCAGCACTGATCCCTGCCAGGACACGCTCCCACCCCTCTCAAGCTCAGCCACGAGGTGTGAGGGAAGCAGAGGCAGGACTGCCCTCACCTTTGCAGGCTCCAGCAGCTCCCAGGTGGTAGATCCCAGCCAGGACACGCCACACGGCCGCCTGCTCCTCCGCGGTGATGCCCAGCGTGCCCATGGCTGCCCGCAGCTGGGAGAAGGCCACCAAGGCTCTCTGCTTGTCCTCAGGCTGCAGGGGGACAGAGCCAGGGGTGTCACTGCCTCTGCTGGGCACCGTGCCCCGCAGAAGGGAGAGGGAAACCACCAGGACAGCAAGGGAACCGCAGAAAGTTTGGAGCAAGTGGTGAAGCAGGTGTCACAGACATATTTTCTGAAAAATCCCTTTGCCAGGATCTCTTCTCCCAGGAAGCTGGGAAGCTTCAGCTTCTCCGTGTTTTGCTGCTTTGGAATGTGATCTGGAGAATTGTTTACCCAGCATGTGAATTGTTTCTACTTGATGACCAACCACAGCCAGCTGTGTCCGGACTCTGGTCAGTCACAAGATTTTATTATCTATTCCTTTTCTTTGCTTGCCTTCTGATGTCTCCTTTCTCTTTCTTTAGTATAGTTTTAGTATATCATTAGGATATGATATATGATATCTGATATATGATAATATTATAATATACTATAATACACTATACTATACTATACTATAATACACTATACTATACTATACTATAATATAATATACTATTATATACTATACTATACTATACTATACTATACTATACTATACTATACTATACTATTATATTATATTATATTATAATTAATATATAATATTAATCAGCCTTCCAAAACATGGAGTCAAGATTCTCACCTCTTCCCTCATCCTGGGGACCCTCAAACACCACCACAGGCAGGTTCCTGGGGTGCCTGGTGTTAGGAGCAAGCTGGGTGCATCACCTTGTCACACAAGGACATGAAATTCCCACTTCATGGGTGTCTACAGAGCAGCAGCTGGAGGTGGGTGTTTTATATCATGGAATCACCCAAAACCCACGGATTGGGTTGGAAGGGACCTTAAAGCTCATCTCCTTCCAAGCCATGGCAGGGACACCTTCCAGAGGCCAGCCCTGTCCCCTCACTCCTGCCCAGAGCTGAGCAGCTCCTGGCCACCAGCAGGACCTCACCTGCCACCTCCCACCACAGACACCCCTCTGCAGCCCCTGAGCTGGGGCTGCTCCGTGGGGCCAGGGGCCACCAGCTCCAGCAGGCAGCATCCCACCTTGGCAGGGAACAGGGGAATCTCTGGGCTGGCAAATCCCCCGAAATCAGAGCTGTGAAAGGAGGGTAAAACCCCATCTCTGAACCCAAGTCTGCTGCATCAGCAGGGTGAGGAGCTTGCTGTGCCCTCCGTGGAGCTGCTGCTCCAGCAGTCAGTTCCTCTGGCTGCCAAAGGGGAGCAGGAGCTCCCTAATGAAGATGGAATATTGGATTCATCAGTAGATGATGTAACTGCAAATTGCTGCGATTCATCCCAGCACTTTGGCTCGTGGACAATCTGCTGGGGCTCTGCAGACAGCTCAGACTAATGAGGGGCTGGAGGTGGGAGTCAGCTGTGGAGCTTTAACCCCTAAAATTCACCTTCTGGGCTGCCCAAAGGATGCTCTCACCCCTGGGAGTTGCTGCAGCAGGGGAACATCAGGGGTAGGTGACCCTGGAGCAGCAGGATCTGCTCCCAAGGTGGCTGTGGTATCCCAGGAAGGGCAGCCCCAGTCCCAGCAGAGGGGTGCTGCTCTTTGGGCAGACCCTTCCTCACATCCCAACATCCCCTCCCTCCCCTCCAGGCTCCCAGTACAGTGGCATCATCATGAGAAACCAGGGAATCCAAGTCATCCTCCAGCTGGTGGTGACCAAGGGGGTGCCCTGCACCACCCCACCTCAGCATTTCCCTCTCCCTACCTTTGTGAAGGGTTTGATCCCAAAGGAATTGCTCTCAGCCACCTGGTGCAGGTGCAGCATCGTCCTGGGAGAAGTCACAAAAAAAATGAGAGTCAGGCTCCCTCCTTGGCTGCCCTCAGCACCCCCAGCCACCATCTGAGGGGCCTGGATGGGACAGGCCACCACAGCACTGCCCCATGCAGGGACATCAGCTGGAGCCTTCTCCTGGGGACACAGCCTGGTGGGAACCAGAAGTGAGAGGGAAAGGGATCTCTGTGTCATTTATCACCCCAATTTCAGCTTTAGTGGAGGGGCACCAGGAAGTGCCCTCATTTCAGAGAAAATCTCTCCATGTGCAGAAAGATCCCGTTCATGCAATTGCTCTCACAATCTCTTATCAGGGGGTCTCCAAACCCCACGGATGGAGGGAATTTGGTTATGAAGGATGGGGAATCTCTGAACAGCTGTCACACCCACCTCTCTGCCACATCCAGCCCTGCCAGCAGCAGTGGGAAGATGTTGAAGCTGCTCTCTCCTTCGGGCTGCTGGGCAACACGGATCCTCTCCAGCAGCAAGGTCTGGGGAGGGAAAAGGGGACAGGGACATGGGGAGATGCTGCCATGGAGGGGCTGGATTTCTCCTTGCAGGGACTCAGCTGGGTTTGGGGGCTGCTCTTCCCACCCAGGGCTGTGCAAGCAAGAGCTGAATCACGATCCAGGCATCAAGGAGCGACTTGAGTGCATGAAAGCAACACCCAAGGTCCCTCTGAGCTCCCAGGGGTCTGGGCAGTGCCACAGCCCCAGCAAAGATGCTGCAGCATTGGGTAAAAGTCATTGCCTGGGCTCCAGACAAGCCCAGCCCAGCTCCAGCTTCACCAAAGGGTTCAGTGCCAGCACTGGAGGCAGCAATGAGTCTGCAGAGCTGGGGGACCCCACCCCAGACTGTCCCACGGACATGCCAGGGTGGTTCTGATGGTTCTGATGGGGACATTCCTGCACAAGGACAGCTCCCCCAGGCCACCAGCTCCCCGTGGGTGCCCAGGGCAGAGCAGGGCCAGCAGTGGGAAGTGCTGGTGCTCCCCAGGAGCAGACAAGGCTCCAGCCCCCTTCTCCCTCAGACAAGGCCCAGGGGCATGGGCAGCTCTGATTAAAGAGCCTTTGATAAGAGCCCTGACAGTGATAAAAGCCCTCTGAGGCTCAGCTCCAGGGGTGGTGAGGTGCTGCTAATGAAATGCTGAATTATACATTTCCTCATCAACATTTCATCCCAGCACTGCCCCAAGCTCCCTGCCAGGGACAGGGACAGGCTGGGGGGACCCTGCCATGCTGCTGACAGAGCTTCTGCTCCTTTGGGGCCATTTGGGCACCTCTGGTTAGGAGGAGCAGGGAGCAGAGCAGGGAGCAGAGCAGGGAGCAGGGCATCATCCCTCGTGCCCATCCTGGCTGGGAAGTGAAGCTCAAGGGTGGCTCATCCCCACCCCAAGGACCCCCATTTTCAGGCAGAGCCCTCCCATCTCAGCAGGTGACAGGTACCTGGAGGTGAGCAGCAGTGACCTGGCCAGTGGCACTGAAATCCAGCGACAGGACCATGGAGAAGCGCGTGGAGCTGCTGCTGTGCCTGGTGGTCACCGACCCAAAGGCTCCCAGCACTGTGAACATGGCCTGGATCTTCTCCACTGCAAAACAACCAGCAGAGCCCCCTGAGCCACCCTGCAGCTCTGGAGGAGGTGTCTCCTCCTGCCTCACCTCTGCTGCTCCTCTGGGCTCTGTCCCAGCCCCGGGGAACTGCGCGGGTGTGGGGTCAGCATCCCACACCGGTTGTCACTGACAGCAAGGGGACATGCCAGCCTGTCCAGCCTGTTCCAGGCCATCCCTCAGCCCTTTGCAAGAGCATGGTGTACCCGAGAGCTGTGAAATCCAGCCCTGCCCCCTGCCAGCCGAGCAGCGTCACCGGTAACCCGAGCAGGTGTGAAAGCGCTGCCCCGAGCACCGGAGCCACTCGAGTGATTCCCTCCTGCTGCTCACCCTGCTGCTGGTCCAAGCAGCAAATCTGTTGAGTCTGCCACGGGGACAGTGGCACTCGAGGCTACACCGGCTGCTTCGGAGCCACCCCAGGGGGCACAAACCCAGGTTTTGGTGTGGCTGTGTGCCCCCAGCTTGCACAGCCTCTGCACCGAGCACCCAGTGCCATCCCTGCCCATTACCTGAGAGCCTGCCTGTACCTGAGAGCCTGCCCACCCCTGGCACCCTGCCCAGCCCACACCAGGCACCCTGCCCATACCTGACACCCTGCCATCCAGGCTGCCCGCCGTGCCCACCAGGTACTCCAGGGCTCTCTGGCAGCATTGGGTCCTGCCAGCCCCGCTGTGCCCCAGGGGGACGATGGCCTGGTCCTGGCGCTGCAGCAGCAGGTTCCTGTAGGCTCTGTGTGCCAGCGAGCAGATGTGTGGGGGGAGGTTGTCCCGCTTCCCTCTGGGAATCTGCGGGCAGGGAGAGGGTGATAGAGACATCCCAAACAGGCTTCTCATGGTGGAAATCCTGAAGGTGTTCACACTCAGGGTGATGGTTTCTCCCCAGGGTGCAGAACTTCCCGAGTCTGAGTCCTCAGAGCTCCCCCAGCCCCAAGTCCAAGCACTCCTGGCCATCAGTATCTCCAGAGCATCCCCCTCCCAAAACATCCCTGGTCCCGAGTGTTCCTAGAGCATCCCAAGTCCCCACAAGTCCCCAGAGTATTCCCAGTCCCAAATGTCCCCAGAGCAACCCCGGTCCTGAATGTCCCCAGAGCATCCCTGGTCCCAGATTTCCCCAGAGCAACCCTGGGCCGAACGTCCCCAGAGCAACCATAGTCCCGAATGTCCCCAGAGTGTTCCCAGTCCCCCGAGCAACCCCGGTTCTAAATGTCCCCAGAGCATCCCTGGTCCCAGATTTCCCCAGAGCATCCCCGGTCCCGAAGGTCCCCAGAGCAACCACAGTCCCGAATGTCCCCAGAACATCCCCGGTCCCGACTGTCCCCGCACTGTGACGATCCCACGGTGCCACCTGCCGGCCCCATCCCGCCCGGCGTCCTCCGCCACTATCCCCAGGAGGGCTGGTGGCCGCTTCCCATGGGGGATCCCGCTGCCCCCTGTCCCTTCTCTCACCTTCCCGGCGCCGTCGGCGGGCGCGGGGCCGGTGGCGATGGCCACCAGGCTGGGCCCCGCGTAGGTACAGGGCAGGCGGGCTCGGAAGCGCTGCCGCAGCGTGTTCATGACACTGCACTCGTTGAGGCTGATGAGAGCGGCCAGATCCTCGGCCTGGTCCAGGCTGGGGGGGTTGGTCTGGGGAAGGGAGCCAGAGACCCTTCGAGCTCTGCTGTCACGGCAGGGCTGTGCCAGACCCGCTGGCACCCTGACACCTTGGGCACAGCCAGCCCAAGGGGGGCAATGGCTGGACAAGCATCTTTGTGCCCTGGCACTGTCCCTGCATGCCCAGCCCGGGGAAGGGGCTCACCCTCTGCACGCTGTCCTCGTCCACCTCGGTGACAGTGCCATCCTCATCCCGGCGCACTCTCACCCTCCCTGCCGGCAGCTCCGGTGTCCCCACGTCTGGCTTCAGCTGTGTGGCTGAAGGAAAGGCTGGTGAGTGTATCTGGGGTGGGGCAGCCTGGACAGAGCCAGCCCCGGGGCCAAACCCAACCCCGACCCACCGGGGTGTTGGAACCCAGGAAGTGCCTCTGGCTGCCCTGGAGCCCAAGACCCCTGTGCCTTTGATTGAGCCTTTGGAAAAAAAAAATTGTCAACCTTTATATGAAGAATTACAAGTCAAAAGAGTTTAAGTAGAATAATAGTTTGTTACGGGGTGAAAATTGACTTTTGAGGTTTTTAGAATGGGGGCTCGGGGTCCCAAGATGGAAGAATTTGGGTGTGCCCTGTCCTTTTTCCTTCTCATTCCTAGCCTCCATCTTCTGGGTGATGCTGGCACTTTTAGACTGGTTTAGAGTAGAAGCTCACTGTCTAACACAGGTGATAGGTATTGGAAAGTTATTGTAAATAATGTACATGTTGTTTTTAGGATAAAAAGCTAACCCCACCTCTGAGGTGGGCAGTGTGCCTCAACCCGACCTGCTGGACAGACCTCAGCGGGTCAGAGAAAGAATTTTACAGATAACAGAAAAAATAAACAACCTTGAGAACAAGAACAAAAGAATCCTGACTCCTCCTTTGACAGCCAGGCTGGGGAAAAGCAGCTTGTACACATCTCAGAGTCACTCTGACCACAGGGATTCTGAGAGCGGGGCACAGCGCCCAGAGCCAGCTCTGCTCCCACCATGCCTCACCCAGGGCAGAGCAGGGAGAGTTACCGAGGGTGAACCCGTCCTGCTGGATCAGCCACACCTTCTCTGCTTCGTACCAAACGTCCCTCGGAGCCTGGGGGGAGGAGAGAGGGGAATTGGGCAGGAGCAGGGGGAAAACTGAGCTGGACAAACTGCCTTTGCCCCACGGACAGAGGTGTTTCCACACTCCTGCCCATCCAGGCTTGGCCACCAGCCCCAGCCCATGGGAAAGGGAGGAGCTGCATGAAACCAAAACCTGCACCAGTGCCCCAAAACCAGGATAACACCCCACACATTACCTGGTCCTTGTCCGTGCTCTCGCCCGATGCCTCTTCATCCTGGTCCTTTTCCGTGCTCTTACTCATCTCTTGGCTCCTTCCCGATGTTTCTTCAGCCTGGTCCTTGCCTGTGCTCTTGCCAATCCCTTTGCTCCCTTTCAGCACCTCTTTACCCTTTCCCAGCTCTTCCTTCACCTTCCCCACCTCTTTTCCCACATCTGAGGACTTCTCTTGGATTCCTCCCGGCTCGCCCTTGAGACCCTCTGACTTGTCTGTGGCTTTTTCAGGCTTTTTGATCTCCCTTGGCTCCTTCTTGCCACCTCCAACATCTTTCTTCATCTTCTCTGCTTCTTTCCTGCCTGACAACAGCTCCCTCTGGGCTTTCACCTTAGCTGGGGGCTCCTCGTGCCTCAGGAGTGTCCCCTTCTCCTTCTTGGTGTTTTCAGGGATTGTCCCTTTCTCCTTGGTGCTCTCAGGGATTGTCCCTTTCTCCTTCTTGGTGCTCTCAGGGATTGTCCCTTTCTCCTTGGTGCTCTCAGGGACTGTCCCTTTCTCCTTCTTGGTGCTCTCAGGGATTGTCCCCTTCTCCTTCTTGGTGCTCTCAGGGATTGTCCCTTTCTCCTTCTTGGTGCTCTCAGGGATTGTCCCCTTCTCCTTGGTGCTCTCAGGGATTGTCCCCTTGGGCACGTCCCCTTCCTTCACTGGGATTTTGCTGCCACGCTGGGGGCCCTGGCTGGGTGCAGGGGCTGGAGCTGGGGGGCTGCCCCCCAGGAAGGAATCCTTGAGGCTCTTCCTGGGCCACGATAGCTTTCCCACCTTGGGAGCCCCTGGGTGAGGGGTCTCTGCTGGTTTGGGAGTGGTGTCTGATGGTTTGGAAGAAGCCTCTGCTGTTTTGGGGGATCTCTCTGCTGGTTTTGAGGGTGTCTCTGCTGGTTTGCAGGGGATCTCTGCTCTTTTTAGGGGCGTCTCTGCCAGTTTGGGGGCAGGTGCTGCTGTTTTGGGAGATATTTCTGCTTTTTTGGGGGGTGTCTCTGCCGGTTTGGGGACAGGCACTGCTGTTTTCAGGGATATTTCTGCTTTTTTGGACGGTGTCTCTGCCGGTTTGGGGGCAGGTGCTGCTGTTTTGGGGGATATTTCTGCTTTTTTGGGGGGTGTCTCTGCTGGTTTGGGGACAGGCGCTGCTGGGCCAGGTGCAGGGGCAGGGGTTTTGCTGGGGACAGTCCCCAACACAGGGGACAGCTCCTTGTTTGTGGGGGAGGCTGTGACCCCCTTGTCCCCCTCTGCCTTCAGCCCGTTCCTCAGCGAGCCCTCGCCGGCCGCCCCTCCTCGGGTCTCTCCGTCCTTCCCCGCGGGCTGCCAAGCAAAGGAGAGGAGCCTGCTGTGACACCTGGGGACACCTGGGGACACCCAGCTGCCCTGTGCTGCGAGGTCCCTTCAGTGCTCACCTCCTCCTTGGTGCCCACCCTGCTCTCCTTCCTCCGCCGCGCCGCCTTGGCCTCCTGCTCGGTCTCCCGCACCAGCTGCTTGATGAAACCCCCGGGGATGACCGACAGGAGCAGGGGGGGTGCAGAGGGGGGTGGCCCCCGGTCCTCGTCACGAATCTGGGGTTGGGAGCACAGGTGGGTCACAGGGCAGGCACAGGGACAGGAGCCAGCATGGCCTGTTAGTGGCAGCAGGGCTGAGCGCTGCATCCTGCCCAGGCTCCTGCTGAGGGCACCAGGCTGGGTCAGGGATGCTGTGGGAGCAGAAGCACCAAGAGGAAAAGGCCAGAGAGAAGCGCCCAGATCGGTGCAGCCCCTAGGGGCTGGCACAGCAGGAGCCCACGAGCGCTGCCAGCTCTGCTCTGGGCCAGCAGCCCTGGTGTGGCCACCAGAGGAACCATCCTGGCTGCAACCAGGCAAGAAGCAGCTCCAGCATCACCACAGCCACATGCAGCCCTGCAGGTCCCAGGGCAAAACCAGCCCCACAGCTTTTCCAGCAGCAGCACCAGCATCAAACCCTGCCTGACAGGCTCACCCAGGCAGGCAAAAATCACTCAAACCAGAGCACTGAGGCTGTGAGGGAGCCCAGAGCCAGGGGGCCGGGCACAGCACGAGGAAGTGCACAGGGAGCTGTGGGGACGTGACCCCGGGGCTGCTGCAGTGACACCCCCCAGCACTGAGCTCCCAGGCAGCCCAAAGACCCAGCCCAAAAACAGCAGCAGTGCCAGCCAGGACCAAGACTTTCCTTCTGCTCCCAGAGCGCGAGGCGTGAGGAGATGGCCATGGTGGTGGCGAGGCAGACGGTGCTGTGCAGAGACACGTGGGGACACGCCGGGCAGAGAGAGAGCAGAGAGTTAGCCAGGGCTGCTGCTGGCCCCAGAGCTGTGCCAGGCTGGCAGCACCCTGACCTTGCTGGTGAGAGGAATGGTGGATTTGTCTTTACAAACAAGCTGTGGGTCTGCTGGGAGATAAAACCAGCACTGGGAAATAAAAGGAACAATAGGAAGGGTTCCACTGATTGATGAATGGAAAAAGATATTTGCTTTTACAAATAAACTTGAGGTTTGCTGATCAATGAAATTAGGCATTGAAAGGTGAAAGAAACAATGGGGAAGAAAAACTCCTAAATTCCATAAGAATTAAAAGTTAAAAGGGAGGGTTATACATTAGAGGGAAATCTTTGATATCACGTGTATCAGGAAGTCTGAACCTCTCAGGTACCTGAGCCAATGAGGAAAGAGAGAAGGGAAATGTGGCAGGGAAATTGGGATAAAAGGAGGCTGCGTCCTCCAAAAATTGGAGGGATCCCAGTGGAATGCCCCATGGCCTCTCCCTTTATTCAATAAAGCCAGAAAGGACTTCTCTGTCTCCTTTTTGGACAGAAACCTCTGGTGTTTGTGGATTAATTTTCCTAACACCGGGCATTACCCACCTGAGCTCGCGGCACCAACTGGGACACGGCAGGGGACAGGGAGGCCACCAGCAGCCACCAGGGCAGCGTGGGGAGGTGGCGGCACAGAGGATTGGTGGCACGGGGGTGATTGAAGGTGGGACCCCACAGCCCCAGGCTGGGTGGCCGCAGGAGCCCATCCGTGCCCCACTTGGGGCTGAGCGCGGTTTCACCTGTCGGGATCATTCATGCACCGAGCGCGTCGGGGCTCGCCCGGCCCTGCTGTGCCTCCCCGGCAGCCGCATCTCCTTGTACAGTAAAGGGCAGGAGCGGCCAGGAGCGGGCTGGGAATGTCACTTGCCTTCCAGGGAGGCTGCCCCCAACGCCACGTGCCCTCCGGGACCGGCGCTGCCCCCGCGCTGTCCCCCCAGCCGGGCTCTGCGGTCCCGGGAGAACCGGCCCCGATGGCACCGCAGAGCCCGGAGGGAGGGAGCGAGCGACACGGCATTGTCACCCCCCGGCCGGAGAGGGAACCTCCTCGGGGAAACCGAGGCACGGAGGGGACGCGCCTTGACCAAGAACCCAGGGTGGCACCGGCGGGACCAGCGCCACCAGCACCGCGCCCCCTCCGCTCGGGACGCAGCCCCAGGCGGGCCGAGGCCGTTCGGATCGGGCCTTACTCGGGACCCGCTCCTGCTGCCACCCAGGACCCGCTGCCACCCTTGTGTGTGCCACGAGCCGAGGCCACCGAGGGGTCCCCAGCCACCACCCTGCACAGGGCAGGGAGCAGCGTCCCCGTCCCCATGCCCGCTCCCACCGCTGCGTTTCTTTCCCCGGCACAGCCCCACGGCTGGAAGCCGCCCCCGGAGCCGGGGCTGCCTCTATCGCCATCCATCCCCGACTAAAAATAGCCCTCCCGGCCGAGGGGACCCCGACCCCCACCCACCCCGGGGTCCCCCGAGCGCCGGTACCTGCTGGGGGCGGTGGGTGCCGATGTCCCACGGCAGCACCGGGATCCCGGCGAGCCGAGAGCGGCGGCGGCAGCGCGGGGAGCGCCGAGAGGGTCAGCGGCCGCCTCCCCCCGCCCCCGCCGCGGTGGCAGCTGAGGTGACACATGTCACTGCTAAAAATACCCGCGGCGGTGGCACCGGGGCCTCGGCTGGGGAGAGGCGGTGGCACCGCGGGGCCCTCCTGTTCCTTGGCTTCTGCGCCAGCTAGCACACGTGTGTCACCCGTGCCCTCCTTAGTGCACACCTTTGCACCCCGAAGAAATGGGGGAAACGCTGTGGTTGGGTGTGAGCCCCCCCAGAGCCCTCTGGTGCTGCCTGATGGGGACACCAAGGGCTGGGAGCCCAGCACGGGGCTCCCCAGAGCACCCCAGTTCCCCTGCCAGCCCCAGCCCTGAAATGGGGCTGAGCTGGAGGAGGACCTGGGAGCAGAGCTCAAAATAGCCCCTGGCACCAAGAGCAGCGTGGTCAGCACCCAGCCAGGGCAGGTGGGAGGGGAGCAGCACGGTGGACACGTGGTGACCACATGGGGAAAAGGGTGACCCCCTCCCAGGGCCCAGCAGGACCTGTGTCCCACATGTCCCAGCTCCCAACAGCCAGTCAGGGTGCATGTCACCTGCTCAGGACAAGTCCAGCTGCACAGGGGCAATGTCCCCACCTCGGCCACTCAGCATCTGACCCAAAAGCTCCACGGACACAGCCAGGGCACTGGCACCCACTGCCAGAATGGCTCTGGTAGTAAGGAAAGAAACAGGATTGTCAGTCTGGAGTCCCCTGGCAGGAGACAGAAGGTTGGCTGAGCATCTCACCAATCCCAATCCCACCTGGGAACAGCACGAGGATGTGGTTTCCATGATCCTTCCCAAGTGGCACTGCAGCCAAGAGGGAAGCCTGGCCACTGTTCATGAAAGGCCACCCTTGGTCACCTGTCACACACCTCCCAGTCCTGGCACAGCCAGCACCATCTCACCTGCAGGACACAGCCCTTGGTAAAACCAGGACAAACAGCATGCACAGGGCTGGGGGAAGGGACTTACCTGTGCATGGGGCAGTGGGGTCCATCCAGTACATCCCAGAACATCCCAGTACATCCCAGCACAGCCTCGCGGTGGGCGCGGGAAGGGACGGGTGACACGGAAAGAACGGGACACAGGCACACACACGCAAAGGACGGTTTTTATTGGGGTCTGGTCGTAGGAGAGCAGTTGTACTGACCAACACACAGAAGCAGCTTAGCTGTGCCAAAATAATCCGTTAAAAAAATACTGGCGGCAAGAACCGAGGGTGGCACACCCGCCACGACGGGGCTGTAAACTCCGGGACAGTCCGTGAGGAGCGAGGCCACAGCTCATGGGAGCCTCCTCCCCACAATAAATATGGAAAGAGCCAAGTACATAAAACAAGGAATGATCTCATCGATACAATATCTAAAGTTATTTACAGATCCTGGCTTTGCTTACCATTAATTACACATTTTGGACAGGTTCTCTTTCGATCGTTTCCTTCATCGCGAGTAGCTGTTCGTGTGAATCTGCTCCTTTTTGTTTTAAAGGACCTAGTGAGGCACTGGAAGTGCTCACAAATCCCCTCTCTGAGGATGCTCCTGCTTTATTCTGTTTTTCACACACATTTTTTTGGTGCCTTCTCACCCATTGTCTGCTCTCTCCCTTTCCCTGAGGAGAAGATGCCTGCTACCAACAGGAAAGCCTCTTCCCAGCCCATACCTCAGCCCATCTCCTTTTCCAGCCTGGAAACACAAACCCAGACCAACCTGGCCCTGGACAAAGCCACCTTCCTGCAGCTGTCCCCAGGTTCTCTGCCAAATCCCTGCCTGGACACATCCCAGGCCAGCAGCACTGCTCCCACCACGGCACCTTTCCAGGGGTGACACTAAGGAGCCACAATGCCACCAGCACTGCCAGCTCCTTCCTCCCTCCGGGAACAGCTTGGGCTACAGCTCACCCCAAAATCCAATGGGATCAGAGAGGGAAACAGGGAAAAAAGGCAGAGATTACTCCAGAGAGCACAGCAGGGATTCCCCCTCAGCACAGAGAGAACTTCAGCAGCAGTGTGGCAATGGAAATGTGGCAATGGAAAATGCCACATTTCACCCAGAAATGCCACGGGGATCAGCCCTGACCAGCACAGACCCCCAGCCCCACCACAGTGCAAACTGAGAGCACACAATGTGAATTCCTCAAGTGTTCCTCAAACTGCACAGGCCAGGCTCACAACTGGAATTATTTTTAGGAACTGAGTGACCTGATAAATTAAGGGCTATTTCTGTACCTCACTGGGGACAGAGGTGCTGGGGTTGGCTCTGCAGGTGTGCCCAGATGTGCCCAGCAGAGGCAGCTCCTGGGGAGATGGCACCACAGAGGGGTCCTGCCTGAGTGTCACCCTCCCCACATGCCAAGGGACAGTCCCTGCAGGGTCCCTGGTGGCCGCCACCCCCCTGAGATGTGACACCAAGCAGGGTCCCGCCCTGGCCCTGGCTCTAGGACAGTGATCTGGCACTGCTCCTGCCTCAGGATCCTGTTTTCAAGGATCAAGTGATCCCCCTGAAACGCCAAACCCATCTCCAGCGAAGACATTTTGGGTCCAGGCTCTCCCTCCACTCGCTCCTTCCCCTGGGAATGACAGAACTCTGCAACTCCCTGATGGCTGAGCTGGATCAAACACCACGCTGACTCCTTGCCCCAATTCAGGTCATTAATTCTCTTTAACTCAGCACAGATTCCTGTGAATAAACACTTGCTCTGGGAATGCTGAGGGATAAAGGAGAAATTTGGAAATATCCCACAGAGGGGTGGATTTGCAGTTTTCCACCTGAGATGGTCCTGACTGAGCTTGGAATCCCTGTGAAGGGAGAGAAGGGCTGCACAGGCTCAGGAAATCTATCCCTACTTTGTCATGAAAAACAGAATAAAGCTGGCTGATCCTGTTTGAAAGGAGCTGCCACTTCCATACAGATACGGAGCAGAAATTCTGTGGAATGTCAGAAGTTGGAGAAACATGTATTTAATAAATAATATAAAATGCTTTTTCTGTTAAAATAGAATTCTCGGGTTTATACCTACAGAGCATAGCAACCTTTACATAAACAAAATAAAGCTGAGTCTGTGATGATTAGTTCAACACAAAATAAAAATACAATTTAACAATAGTATTAAAACAGCCGATGTTCCATCCACACAATATGTACACCATGGAATAGAAACCAACAGGAAACAAAAGTAGATTATCTTGAAACTCCTCAGACATTTGGATATACATATTTTCTCTGTATATTTTAGATATTTTCCTTTTTTTTTTTTACAATATTAAAATTAATACTATGCTTTGTCAAAATACGCTTCTCAGATTTTCTTTTTCTTTAATTCGTAGAACTGACTCATTCCTTATATTAATCAACACCACTGGAATAATTTCTTGTCTACTGTACACTTCAAGCAGTCCTTCCTCTGGGGATATTTTGGGTGCAAACACCTCAGAGGGGGAGTGGCCGTGTCACTGCCACGTGCTGGGGGTGACACCGCCGTGCCAACGGCTGCAGGACACGGATATGGACATGGGACCAAGGAACCTGTCCCTAAAGCTGACCAGCTGCCAGGGAAAGAGCAACTCCGAGCTCCAGGGATTTCACTCCTCATGAGCTGATTCCCTGCAAACCCCAGGAATGACAGTGCTGGGGCTGGTCCTCCACGCTGGGCTGCACACACCTGATTTATCCTGATTTATCTCAAAGCCAAACCCAACCTCACCATTCAATTTTTGGGTTTTTCCCCCTTGGTAGAAGTGGGAGAGGAAAATCTTCCACTGGGTTTCTAAAGGGGAGGTGCTGAATCACAGAATCCTGGAATATCCTGAGCTGGAAGGGACCCAAAAGGATCATCAGAGTCCAACTCCTGACTCTGCTCAGGGCAGCCCCAAGAAATTCAGGAAAACTCAAATGTGACTAAGCCAAGGTCTATCCCCCAAGCTGCTCTCTCCCTACCTGCCAGGCTTCCCTTCCCAGACACACTTCCAGCTATTATTAGCCTGCTCCAAGATTTTTTGAAGCCTGCTGGGGGGTGGGGGAACATACCAGGAATGTCAATCCCAGCTGGATCCACTCTAGCATTACTCCAGCTTCTCTCACAGCAGCACTTTGGGAAGGAGCCCTGAGCCTGCAGCTGAGGCTCTGCTGGACCAGGGACAAGAACACAAAAAGATCAAACACAACTAAGAGGAAGAAGATTTACACTTGGAGAAGTGGATGGCCAACACTTGGATGAAGGATTGGGAAAAAAAAAACCACAAAAAACACCCCACAGTAAATGCTCCTTTAACAGTTTCATGAATTTGCAAAATAATTGGCAAATAAATGAGATCCCAAACACGCAGCCAAAGACCCTCCTGCAGATTAACACCACCAGGAATCTTTGTCCAAAACAAAAACTTCAGAGACTCTGGTTCCTACACCAGGAAGGAGCAGTCTGGGGCAGTATCCAGGATTTCTTGGTTTGGAGGGTGCAATTCCAGCTCTCCCTCCACACCGGCACTTCCACACAGAGCCCCCTCTCTCACTGGGACCCCACCTTCATTCAGGAGTTTGTACTGTGATAACCTCTCCTCTCCTAGCTGCACAGTTAGATAAAAGTCACAAAAATAAAGCTATTTTCAACTGTCAATAAATCACAGCTGGCTAAAGAAATCCAAATCTTTTCCTGCCCCTCCCACTGCAGGTTGGACGGGGCAGCAAAGACCACAATAATGAGAATATTCCAGGGCCATCCCAATTCCATCACATTTCAAAATAAATGTATTTCCCTAAGACAATACACAGCCTTCATTTCATATAAAATCTCTGGGTTTGAGGCACAATTTCCCAGCTGATGACCTGTTCCTCCCTCACTGACACTGGAATCTGCTGACAGGGAGTGAGAGTGAAATCCAGCCATGGAAAATCACTGAAGGAGAAGAATGGGACTGAGCAGGGACTAAGGAAGTAAAAACGAGTTACACAAGAACTGTGAGAAGGTTTTAACACCATCTGAGGGCTTTTTCCTAAATCAAGGAGAAAAATAAGAGCATTGCATGGTATTGTAGGGAAAACTGAACCACAGCCAGCAGGATGTGGCATTTTGTATCCCAAACATTTTTTTAAATACCACACAAAGAATCATGGAATTATTTTAGGTCAGAAGAGACCTCCAAGATCATCAAGTCCAACCTTTCACCAATCACCTCTGACACTGCTCCTTGCAGAGGAGCTGAGATGCTCAACAGGAATGACAGAGAGGCTGGTGCTGTTTGCACAGAATAATTTAGAAAATAAATAGGGGGGGGGGAAATCACTGAAAGAAACCACTTTCTCAGGGGGGTGTTTTCCAGAATGCATTTTCCCTTTGGTGCAGCCCCAGGTGGTCAGCCAGGGTTTGCACAAGCTGTGCAGCAAACCCAGCTCCCATGCAGAAGCAAACAGAGCCACTTTTCCTACTTTTCTCCAAGGAACTCTGTGGGGATCTGACAGCCACACACGCTCCACAAGCCACGCACAACTTCTACTCCCACTGACACAGGCACAGCTCCACTCTCTTCAGGGACTGTGAGAGCTGGGAAGAAAAATCTTCTCTAAGCTGCTCACTGAATTGGAAAAACAGCTTAAGTTCAGCCCTGACCTCTCTCTCAGAAACCACCACAACACCCAGGGCAAAGCCCAGCTTGGGGAAGCTGTGGGACAGCTCAGGGTGAGATCTTTCCTTCAGCAAGACTTTCCACCCTGATGCCTCAGGTAGGATTAACATAAAGCTGGCATTTGATCAGCTCGTCCATGCTCAGTTTTCTCACACTGCTTTCACTGTGGGCAGTTTGAACTCTTCAGAACAGAAAATGAGAGCTCCTTTCCCAAGCTGAGCTGTGATATGTGCACAAACCTCCTGGGCCAGGCTCCAGGGGATTTCTGGGGATTTCTATGCTATGGGAACACACCTGTGTACAGCAGAGGAGGATCCCGAGTCCCAGGACTGAGGAGTGATCCGGGATACGTACCGAGGTACCCACACACACCTGAACCCAGCACATGCTCTAGAATGCACTGGATTTGAATCATTTCTTTTTAATTTCTTTTTTTTTTTTAAAAAGTGCAGTTGACCTGAAATGGAAAAGAACTGTCTTTTTATGTTCACTGTAAACTTGTCAAAAGGAATCTGCTCTTTAAAAACTGTGCTAAAATAGTCAATTTATACAACAGAGCACTAGATGAAGCTACCATAAATTCCTCTTCACCAATTATTACTCTATTGTGTCAGTTATAGTACTGCATATACGTAGAAGAAGCAAAACGGTGGTAGCTACTATTAGTGAGTACAACAAACCCAGGGAATAATTCGAGTTCAACGCTCCCATGAAGTAGCAATAACATTTAAACCACAGGACAGTTAAGAATTCAGTACTTTGAAGTGCATCAGAGTCACACTGTTGATCATCAGCAGTATGGAGCAAGGTGATCCGAGAGTCAGCAGTAATGGTCGGCGAGGACACGGCAACACCACAGAGCGAGGGGGGGCACCCACCACGGTCCGTCGGTGTCACCACGGGAGCGTCACCCCCCTGCCAGCCAGGCCACGGCAGGGACAAAGCCTCTTCCTTCCTTCCATCAGTAGTTCCAGAGGGACGGAGCTCGGCCCCGCCGGGGGTGGGGAGCAAGGAGCAGCCTCTGGGCTTGGTGACCTCCAGCGCTGCTGCTGCTGCTGCTGCTGCTGCTGCCAGGGGCAGGGTCCCCCCCTGCCGCAGACAGAGTCCTGGCCCCAGGCCAGGCTGTAAACACGGAACTCCTCCTCTTCCAGGCACATCCCGCCTCCAGCACTGCACAAAGTCATTCGTTGACAAGGATTCTGGGACGCTCTGCAGGTGCACCAAGCAGCTCTCCCTGCGGGAAGGTGGTGGGTGTCTCCTACAGCCCGTTGCTGTTCCTGTGGCTGAGCGGGGGCTTCGAGAGCTCCACCACTGTGGAGCGGGATTTGTTGAGGAACTTTGGAGCCCGGCGCAGCAACCTCTGGGCCTCGGTGAAAGCCTCTGTCAGCTCCTTTTTCCACTGGACAAACTCGGGGTCGCTCTGCAAGAGACATAGAAGGAGTTTGGCACTTTATGCTCGGTGGCCAGTGGTGTCTTCTCTTGTAGCCACGTTTCTCTTCACAGAGAAAAGCAAGGCACAGTTCTTCCCAAGAATATTTCTGGGTTTCACATTCTCTGAACCTCAGAGAAAGGAAAAACAATTCTTATGTCATTTGCTGCTCCTGTGTTGTTCACAAGTGGAATGCATTATGGAAGGGTGTTTACCTGAAGAGAACTGATAATTAGATTCTGGTGTGTTTTGATTCACTGACCAATTGAATCCAGGTAAGAGGAATGGTGGATTTGTCTTTACAAACAAGCTGCTGGGAGATAAAACCAGCACTGGGAGATAAAAGAAACAATGGGAAGGATTCCACTGATTGATGAATGGAAAAAGATATTTGCTTTTACAAATAAACTTGAGGTTTGCTGATCAATGAAATTAGGCATTGAAAGGTGAAAGAAACAATGGGGAAGAAAAACCCCTAAATTCTGTAAGAATTAAAAGTTAAAAGGGAGGGTTATATATTAGAGGGAAATCTTTGGGATCAGGTGTTCTGGGAAGTCTGAACCTCTGAAGTACCTGAGCCAATGGGGAAAGAGAGAGGGGAAATGTGGCCGGGAAATTGGGATAAAAGGCGGCTGCATCCTCCAAAAATTGGAGAGATCCCAGGGGATGCCCCATGGCCTCTCCCTTTATTCAATAAAGCCAGAGAGGACTCCTCTGTTTCCTTTTTGGATATAAACCTCTGGTGTTTGGGGATTAATTTTCCTAACACAGGTGTGTGTGTCGGGACTGTGGGCTGACAGTGACGAGATGCTGTGCAGGCGAGTGCAGTTGAGTGCTTGGCAGATTCAGTTTAGATGTAATGTAATATAGTGTAATATAGTATAGAATAATATAGTGCAATAAAGTAATTTAATTAACCTTCTGATATCAGTGGAGTCCTCCTCATCATTCCTCTCCTTCGTCAAAAGCGGCAAAAATATCTACGATATTCTCTGTCAGACAGCACTTTGGGGAAGATATTTTAATTTTCCAAAGGGATGAGCAACTTTGGGTATTGCCCAGGTGCAATCCTCCATCACTCCAATGAAAGCTGGTACAATGTTTTGAGGATTTGAGCACTCCCCCCTTCCACACATGAGCTCCAGCAGCTCCTCACAGGGAGACATGAGCCAACGAGGCCCTTGGAGCTTGAGAAGTTTGGGAGTTTTCAGCTATTTAATAAACCCAACTCATTTTGTCCCAAATACCACTGAAATCCACGACAAGCTGCAGGTTTCCTGCTTTCAGAACTCAAGAGTGATGAACACTTCAGCTCTGCTTCACCAAGTGCCTTAGTTAACATGCAAGAGGATGAGCTGAAAAACTTGTCAATTGTTTATCATATGCAAAACAATCTGATCAAGTTATCAAAAAATCAAGTCTTACCTCACACTGTAGGACAAACTGTTTTCCTCCTTTAATTCTCAGTAAGATGCATTTCTTATCTTTAATTTGTGTTTCTTCAACAGATACTATTTGTTCCATTGTCAGCAGGTTTTGCTGCAGCATTTGCAAAAGAGCAGAGAATTAATTGAAAAAAATGCTGTTGTCCATCAAATAAAGCCACTATCTCATTTTCCTGGGCTATCCACATGAATTAAGTGATGAACATTAAATGTGATTATACAAACATTTATTTCTGAAGGCTGGGTCATGAACTAAAGATAGATAGTAAGGTAAGAGAGAGATTTACAAGGGGCTTGGTTGCTTCAGCAGTGACAACAAAATATCAGTTCTAAAAGCCAGTAATGACAGCATGAAATAAGAATCTACAAATAGGTGTGTCTGCAAACAGAATACTAACTATTTTCCCTCAAGAGTTGCATATAATTTGATACATTTTTCAAGCATTACTGTTATTACCAAAAAAAAAAGGCAATTTCACTACTTCAAAGAGCTGAAAGGGAATATTTCAGCACTGAATACTTACAAAGAGAACATACACAGCAGTGTGCAGGAAAACTCTCCCTATGGACTGCAGAGCACACAATGTCTTAAATTCCAAACTTCCTTAATTTAAATAGACAAATTATCTGCCCTGCACATGAGCACAGCTGGGCTACACTACAGCCACTATAGCATTTTCTTGGAAACAAAATGCTATAGCATTTGTCACCTTACCAGTTTGTGTTTTTTTGTATAAATAGTCCAGAGGTCCTAAATGAAAAACAACACCATCAACTACCAAAATCCTTCAGAAACACAACAAAACAAACAAAGGATTCTCAAGTCAACTTTACGTCTCCTGTGTGCAGCGTAAGCCATGCGTTAACTACAGTGAGACAGGAGAGGAGATACTCAAATGGGCTTTTACTCAGAGAAAACTCCTTCCCCAGCAGAGCTCCTGGGCTCTCCAGGTGTGTCCCAGCTCCACCTGCCTTCCAGCAGAGCTCCCAGGGCCCCTCACTCACCCGGGACTCTCCTTCTCCTCTCCACTCCAGCCGGTTGGGGAAGAGGTAAAAGTAACGCCGCTGCCACTGAGTCAGGAAGGGGTTCCCCAGCTTGAGCATGTACCCATGCATGATACAGTCCTTCCCCAGGGCATAATCTAAACCAAGAGGAGATGTTAGCAAAGTGCCAGAGGTGCAGCTGAAAGCATTCTGAGAGAGCCCTGTGCCAAGGGGATGGAGCCCCGGACCTGCCGCGCCCTCAGCAGGCTCAGATCACACTCACAGCCCCAGCTCTGCCCTAACTGCACAGCTGCTGTGGCTGCAGAGCAGGGGACGAGGACAGGACTTGGCTCTTAAAGAAGTGTCTCACCGTAGGAAGTTTTAAAAGCACTCTCCAAAGTTTGGGGGTTTGATGCGACGCCCCCGTGCAAGCTGCAGTTTGCTGTGCAAAACTCAAAACTGGGGCCCTTCCCAGCTCCTGGGCAGGAAATCAAACCCCACAGCCTGGGAAGGTGGGGAGGCCCTGGCACAGGGTGCCCAGAGAAGCTGGGGCTGCCCCATCCCTGCAGTGTCCAAGGCCAGGCTGGACAGGGCTTGGAGCAACCTGGGACAGTGGGAGGTGTCCCTGCCCATGGCTTTAAGATGGGCTTTAAGATCCTTTCCAACCCAGACCATTCCAGGCCTCTATGATTCCATGAATCTCTTTCCAAAGCCTGATGTCATCATTCAGCATTTCAAAACATTAGGAAACATCTTAAGCAACATGACAGCAATTAAACAAATCCTAACGATTCCTGGGAATGACAGCAGTGGGAGAACTCCAAACCCAGGAATTACTACCTAGCAGCAAAAGATGAGAGAAGTGTAAGGACAGATTACCTTCCTCGTGGCCAAGCTGCTTATTTTTAGCCCTTTTTCTGGCCTCAATTTTATCTGTGTCTGCATTTACTGCATCATAAACAGTTTCTGCTACTTCTTGCTGCCAACGCTCCGATATTACCAGAGGGAAGTTCTTATATAACTCCTGGTCACTATCAAGCAACTTGCAAGAGAAAAACAACAAAAAACCCAACATTTTAATAACTTTCACTACTCTTATCCCCAACAGTTAATAGTTACCCATGCAACAGTATTATTTTACACGATGGATTGAACTCAAACCTTCACAAAACAAACAGATGCAAGCAAGAGAAGCACAGACACTAATTTAAGCAAAGATATTAATTTATGTGCAGAGAACAGGCCACCTGCTCAAAACTTGTTTGGTTTGATAGCTCCAAAATCCTCACTCAACACTGCCCCATAATGCTCTCTAGATATTTAAATAACTACTCCACTGTAAGCAGCAGTATTCTTAATTTTGTTGCACAAAAACTTCCCCAGCCCAAAAACTCCATGAGTAAGTGCAAAGGTACCTTTTCTACAGCAATGCCTTCCATGCTTCCACAGCTTGGCTTTATATTCTCAATAATTAACCCTCAGAATTCATCAGCATGTGCTGCAGATCTCAATTTTACTGGTATAAGGATTCTTTTCTCCACTAATCCTTTGAGTACTTAAACTGAATTGCACTGAAGAAAATCAGGAAAAAAAAATCCTTCACCAAAAGGGTTTCCCAGCACTGAGCAGGGCAGTGGTGGAATGCCCATCTCTGGAGGAGACTAAAGCTGTGTGGATGCAGCACCAACAGCTGCAGGAACAGCTTAATTCTCCTGCTGCAGCCAGGCCAGACACTCCTGGAACTGATATTCTCCTCCTTTTCAGAGATCCATGCTACATCCCAGCAGGAAAATACACACCCAGGAGATCTCCCTGTGGAACCCAAGGGAGGGGGAACAGCCACAGGCACCCCCTGAGGGCTCCCCCTCCTAACCCCAAAGCTCATGAGCTCTTCTGGGGGCCACAGGACTCTCTGCAGGATAAACACAACCCCAGGGAGCAGGGAGGAGAGCAAGGGGTTCACACTGTGGTGCCCAGGGCACAGAGGGCTCCTGGCACCTCACTGGCAGCTGACTCAGGCAGGAATCCTCCTGTCCCCTCTGGAAGCCTGTGACACCCAGGGGGGCTGTGCTGTCCCTCCCTGACTCACCCCCAAGGGTAAATTTATCCCCTGGGCAGCCTGAGCTATGAGATTCTGAAATCAAACTGGAGATGACACAGCACTGACCTGCTGGTGGATTCACATTCCATGACAGGAATCATGACACTGACAATCTCTGAGCCCCTCAAGGAATAAAAAGACTCCCTGGTTTCCTCCTTGCAAAATGTTCCTCTGGGTCCTGGCGCTGCAGAATTACAGGAGACTGGAATCCTGCCAGGCTAACATTGATGCTGAAGATGTGGAATTTTCTGGGATAAAGAACATCCTGGGCTCCCTGCACTTTTCTGTGCCAGCTTCTGTCACCACAGCAGGTGACACTGACAGATGAGCTCCCTTTTAGGCTCAGTGAGTGCTTAATGGGGTTTCTTCCTTATGAAGTTTAGAACAATTAGTTTCCCTCCTGACTCACTTCTGTAAGAACAAGAATGAGGTCTGTTGCACTGCAGAAATGGGTGATGAAAACATGAA
Source organism: Serinus canaria (assembly GCF_022539315.1). Lineage (NCBI taxonomy): Eukaryota > Metazoa > Chordata > Aves > Passeriformes > Fringillidae > Serinus > Serinus canaria. The sequence continues at coordinate 9,535,509 of NC_066329.1, forward strand.
GGGCACTGACCCAAACCCTGCTGGCCCAAAATCCCAGAGAAACTTCAGAGAGTGGAGGAATTCACAGGGGGGTCACCCCCTTCATGTGAGGACCAAAGGGGCCAGCAGCTCTCACTTCTCTCTTTTTGAATATAATTTATATTATTTTCATCACATTTTGGATAATATCAGAACCTGAAAATTTCTTTTACCACTCTTCTCACTTATGACATTGCTATTATTAACACAGTTGGTCATTTTTAAGAGTTTTCCCTGGCACTCTCTGACCACTCAACTATTAAAATAAGGTTTAGCTCCATTTCTCCAAGCTACCAGAAATAAATCCCACCTTTTAAACACACAAACCATAAAAACTGAAAAACTGAGGCTCTCCCAATTCTTTCCTGACCATTTGAAACATTTCCTATGCCACATAAAGCTTTTGGTAAGAAAGTAGATTTCAGTTAAACTAAAAACTTAAGGAGTTGGAAAGCAACAACAAACAGGGGAACCAGCCCAAGGTGCCAGCCTGGATTGATTCTCCCAGCCTGAAGGAATTCCTTGCACATCCAGAGCCCTGAAGCAAAGGAATGCCACACACACATGGAAAGCCAAGCACAGCAGCCCCAGTGCCACCCTCCAGCACTGAGAGTTGGGTACCTTAATGCCTTTAGTGTCCTCTTCATCAAAGGAGCCAATATCAAAAGCATCTGCTGCATTGACTTCTCCCCGGGGAGGAATCAGGGGGGGAGGGTACTAGAAATGGAAATCAGCATCATTAAAGACAAATTAATGGGTATTATTTAATTCCATGCTGTAGTCATGCACAACTTTGGTCTTTTTTGCACAGATTACACCTGACCGTGCCAGAGTGCCCCCCTTGGAATTAAACCTCAGTGCAAAATTTCTGGCACTTCTTTTAATTAGAGCTCCTTCAAAAATCTGGGGATAAAACTCCCCAGTTTAGAGACAGCAAAGGAAACATGCAGTCATTTGAGCCTGGAAATGTTATTATTTACTCCTAATAATCAGGAAGATCTGTAGTAATGAATATTCCTCAACAACCCTCCCTGAATTTGTGTGAGTGAGCACTCTGCTGGGCACTGCGACCCTCAAGGTTTCTGTTCAGTACCTGTTTGGGTTTATTTTCCTTTTATTGCTTTACCAAGTCAGTTAAATTACTGTCTTTATCCTTTACCTTCTGTAAATAGACTTGCTGCCAATCAATGCCTTTGAAGAAAGGATGTTCCTTTACTTCTTGTGCGCTGCAAAACAGAAGTGACTCAAGTCAACAAAGGAAGGAGCTTTTCAAGTGTATTCAAGGAATACAAAGCTCTCAAAGGTCACATTGCTATCACTTGAGAACATCAGGGAAACGCTCTTTTTTGCAAGAAAAAAAAAAGAAAAGAATTCCTCAGTAAACAACAGGAGAGAAGATTTTCAGGTGGAAACACTTGGAACAGTGCTCTAGGGCTGGCAGGCAAGAACTCCTGATGGCAGTCCATCATTTCCAACAGCAAACAAAGTTCCTCTGTTGTCAGATCCCAGCCACTGCTCTGGGTCAGATCCCAAACAGGAATCTGTGTCACATCCCAACACTGATCTGTGTCAGATCCCAACACTGATCTGTGTCAGATCCCAACACTGATCTGTGTCAGATCCCAAACAAAGATCTGGGGCAGATCCCAGACATGGATCCAGGTCAGATCCCAGCCACTGCTCTGGGTCAGATCCCAACCACTGTCTGTAAATAACCAGATTACTCCACATTATACAAATTTTATGAGAAAAAATCAACTACTCCTGTTATCTCCCAAGGAAAAGCAATCTCAGGTCATTACCAAAGAGGGCTACAAAACAAAAACCCTCTGAATCTCCCACTGGAACTGGAGGCAGCCCCAGGCTCAGGTGTGACCATCTACCTGTTATCACACATCCCTATGGTTTCTCAACAGTTGTTTACTCCTCTCCTTTTCTCTGTCACTCTCACACTGGGCTTTTGAAGCAGGAGATAATTTCATGAACAGCTACAAGCAAGGTGAGCCTGGCAGGAGCAAGGAGTGTTTTGTAGTCAAGAAACAAAACAAAAGCTCTTTTCCTCAGAAAAATCAAGTGACAAAGGCAGCACCAGCAATATTCCCAGATTTTGCTTGGTGGTTTTGGGATTGTTTTTTGGATTGTTTTTTTTTTTTTTTTGTAATATGCTCCTATCATTACAGATACAATATAAGCAATAAATTTTCCCTATCAGTATGTCTGAGTCAAGTCATCTGATTTCATGCCAAAACAGATCAGGCAAAACCAGAAAAACAACCGAGGGATGAGAAGCAGGAACACCACCCAATGCAAGCATGACTGCAGGGAACTCAGGGAAAGGCTTTAAGGACAGAAATTGTCCAAAAAAACATGTCCAAACCGAAGGAATCTGAAATGTAATTCCATGCAGCACCACTTTGTAATGTTCTCTTTCCAAAATTAAAATCCTCACAACAGGAAGCAGATTTTTACTTGAAATGAATTCACTCATTGACAGAGAAGTGGAAATTTTTCAAGGCAGAGGTCCAAGGAGAAGACAACACCTACCTTCTTCCTTGGCATCCAAGCCTCTTGCTCACATCCCTCTGCAGGAGCCCTTCCAGAAGGGACTTCAGCTCCGGGGAAAAGGAATCCGGGAGCTCCACGTTCTGTGGAGAAAGGAAACACAAAGAGATGCTCCATGATGGAGAGGTGTGCTCTGCCTTCTTGTCTCTGCTGTTTGGAAACAGCTCTCCCACGTGCAGCTAGAGCTCTCAGGGAGAGCAGTTCCAGTTTTAGAGGGAATGGGAGCTCAGGGAACACGGGGATGTCACTGAGCCCTTACCACGGTGAGCGTCATCCGGTCGATCTCGTGCTTATCTTTGGTTTTGTGCTGCCTGAAAGGGCTGTGCCTGTGGAAAGGAGAAAAAGAATGCTAATAAATAAATGCCAAGCCTCAGCATATCAGGGTATTTCAGCTGTGGCAATGCCAGGAAAGAGTGGAGCATCCTGTTAGTCCCATCCTTTCCCCTCATCACTCCTGTCCTGCAGAGCAACCTGATCCACAGGAAGGTGAACAGAAAGTTGGGTAATTCTTCAACAGTGATCTGGCCTTAAAGATGTGCTTCAAATGCCTCACCAATTACATCTATCTCCCAAAACCCGAACAGTTTTCAGCTAACAAAGAAACCTGAGCAGCCATCACCCACAGGGATTTAAATCCAAGGATTTCTATAGGGAAGGTGAGCACGACCCACTGAACTCATCATTCCCCATCATGGAGAGTAAAGAGATAAGAGATCACAGATCCCACAGCATCAGCCACTGGGAAGATATCTGATGGTATCTTGTAAATTATCACCTTCATCCCTTTCCTGCTTTATAATTCTAGCTTGAATTTGAATTTTCCTCTAAGCTATGGAAGACTGTGACCCATTAGAGATTTATCACACAGTCCTTCGTGAAAGCAGCAGTATTGTAGTAAGAGATATTTTGATTATATTTAGGATATATTCCCTGCTTCTTTTCTTTAAAACCTTGAGAGGATGATGTTTTTCACAATCAAAATGTTACTCACTTATCAATTCCATTAATTAGCTATTCTAAAGCATTCTGGCTTACCACATGGCAGAGTGTACCAGCATGCTTCAACTGGAGACCTGCTACTCCCAAGCTATTTTCCTTTTATTCTCAAAAATGTTCTGATTGATGAATGCAATGGATGGACCAGGACTTCAATTTTTCTCTTTTCAGCATGACAGGTAAATGGTTCCCACACAGCCTCATGTACTCTGACAAGAAGGCTCTGAGAAGATCAGGGAAGAAAATGATTCACTGGAGACTTATGGGCAGATTCTGTGCCAGACTAAATTTACCAAATACCAAGAAATGGCACCATGTGCCCAGCCCTTGTTTTGGGATGTGTTTAATTGGCTCCAGAACAGATGAGGAATGAGAGTTCACCGTGAATAATGCTCTGGCTTCTGGCTGAGCACTGATACCACCCTAAACATCTCTGCCAGGGACACTCACAGCCCAAAGACTGGCAATTTAAACACCACTTCTTTCTTTATTTGCACCCTTACACAGTCTGCTTTGTGCACAATTAATGTTAAATTGATACAGTTCTAGAGTTCAATTCACAAGTCACACACTGACCTTCCTTTGTACAATGTCTGCATGGAGATAAAAGCTTATAATTAATTATGTGTGAGGACACAGGATGACCTAATGATCAATCTTTACAGAGAAACACTGTGAAAAGCCTCAGATTTCTTCTGGTTTGCCATTAACACTGAGGATGCCATTTTCAACAAGCACTTGCCCATCAGTGCTTGCTGACTGCTCAGATAAATCCCATGGCATTAATCTATTCTGAGTTTAATGAGGAGGTAATTGCTGACAAAGCTGCAATTATCATGTACCTTTGGACACTGGTAAGGTGACAGGCCAGATTCAGCAAATGGAAGGATCCACACCTTGTACCTGGCCCAAACCCTGCAGGAGGGAAGGCTGAGTAGCACCCAAAAAGGGACCAGTGCAGCCAAGGACTTCACAACACCAGGTCTCAACACAAAGCCCACGATTTAACAGGGCTGCTTAGAACACTCCAAGGAGCCACACATTTAAAACACTGCCAGAGAGGAGCAAACTGCTGTCTGCAGCATTTCAAGGAGCAGATAGAGAACCTGCCTTCCTCCTGTCCCACACCTGTAGCTGCTACAGGTTTGCTTTGGAAGAAAAAGCCTGGTTTGTCACACATGGGCCAGCACCGAGGGATCACTTCAGCCAACCTGTGACACACCATGTCCTGCTATTCCAAGGGACACCCACAGAGGCCACCAGGCTCCCAAAGGCAAGGCAGGAGCCCCACTCACCCCCTCAGCAGCTTGAAGAGCATGCAGCCCAGGGAGAACCAGTCAGCACTGCTGTCGTAGGCTGTGCCCTTCTGCAGCACCTCGGGGGCCATGTACCCGTGGGTTCCTCTGCAGAGCACAACAGCACAAAGCATTCATTACATCCAACATTATCACTGGGAAAAAAAATCATTAAAAATCAATATTCTCTCAATAGGACAGCCCAGTTTGGAAAGAATTCATTTGGACCATTTTATTTTGCTTCCAATGGGTTTTATGTGTCACCTCTATGAGCACAGGACACTCCTGAAGTCACCCCTGGGCACCATGAGAAGCAGCCACCAGGTATTGCTTTTACCCTTGACATACTCAAAACATGTGGACTTTTTTCAAGAAGCTACTGAATTGCAAATCTCTTAAGGTGTGACAGGCTGGAGTTTCCCTTCTTGCATAAATTCCAAGACTAAATCAGGTCAATTGAGGAGCTAAGAATGAAACGTGCCAGGTAAGATGTGAATCCACACCCAGCTCCAGGAATTCAGATCCCAGTTAAATCCTGATGGTGAGAGGCAGAGAGGAACAAAATTTCCTCCAGTTCCATGAGGATCCAGAAAGAAAAAGACACAATAAATCCAGGATTTTAGTCAGTTTGGGAATATTTAATTACCAGGTTGGGACAATTAAAGCAATCTGGTACTTTAACTCAGTCAGGTTCTTCTCTGAGCAGTGAATCATCCTGAAATAATGTGTCATCTCCCAGCCATGCCTACACATCAGCTGCTACAACTGTGCAGGAAAACAGGGACAGGAGCCCAAAAAACCTCATTAGAGCCACCAGCTCAGCAAGCCTGGGCCACACAAGTGTCATTCCTCCCCTTCAGGCAAAGTTATAAAGACAAATTCAGGATGGATTTAGCACTACCAGTGTGTGCAGCAGAGCTCTCAGACAGAATACTTACACACTGGCATGTGGCTTCTTTTTGGAGAAGTCACAAGCCAGCCCAAGGTCTGATATCCTCACGTGCCCATGTTCATCCAGCAGGATATTTGCAGGCTGGAAACCAACAGAAGGAGGTGAGTGCTTGGTATTCCCCAGCTGACAACTGCAAATCTCCCAGCACAGCAACTCAAACATCAATACTCCCTGGTAATTGGTAATTGCCTTCTTTCATTTAACATCAATATACCAGGCACTTCCTAGATAAAAATCCACGTTCTCACAGAGCACTACCATCAACTCCACAGGTTATGAAATACTGAATAACAGAAGGGAATAACCAGGCAAGGTTTGAACACAAAGCAGGTAAGAAATGAATAATCCATTCTGGCCTCAAGTTGCTTTTGGTTTTCTTCACAGCAGGGTCTGTGTGTGGCTCTTACACCTTTTATTCCCAGTCTCTGGGCAGACTTTCATCCCCTTGTGCTGCCACTTGGTCCAGGGACTCTTCTCTGGGACCTGTCCTCTACTTCCCAAGTATCAGTGAAAACCCCCAGCCCCTCTCCTGCTGTTGTCCCCCATCACACAGGGCTCCCAGAAATACAGTACACCCCCTAAATCATTCCCATCAGGGAGCTCAGTAACACTTCACAGGATTTACTGTGACCCCCAGGAAGCCTCTCCCAGGCTGGTTAAACTGGATAATGGCACAGATTAGAAGGACTTTAAAACCTCAGTATAAAAATCAGGCAGATTAAGAAATAATCCTGCTAAGGAAAGGTTTCAGGAGGGGTAATCCATGGAAGTTTTCTGAGGGGCTGGGTGGATCCAGGCACCCACCAAGCATTACCTTCAGGTCTCTGTACACCACGAAGCGATTGTGCATGTGCTCTAAGCCCAGGATGATTTCAGTAGCATAAAACCTCATCTCTTTTTCAGAAAACACTCCGTGCTGGGAGAGGTGGTAGTGCAAATCTCCTCCTGAAATGAGAATTGAGATGTAATTAAGGGAACAGTAAAATCTTACCCTGCGGGCAGACAGGGTGACACTGTGGGGGAACAGCTCAGCTTTTGTAGGTTCTTATTACCTGGAGATCACACAGCCCCACCCTCTGCAAATCTGTGTGGTGACAAAACAGCTGAGAAAGTTCATACAGAGATTTGATCAGTCTGAAACTCCATTTTAAAATGCATTTATTTCGTAAACATTTGCATTCAGTGACTAACCAGCAGAGGGTTTCCACACAAGCAAAGGCTGTACCACACATTGGTTTGTGGAGAGCAGAATAAATCAGCTCACAGAGCAGCCCAGGCTTGAGGGACCAACCATCTCAGCAATCCTCCTGCCAAAATTTCTGTAACATCATCATCATCATCATCATCTGAACAAGGCTTGCTTACCATTCATGAGGTCCAGAATGAAGCAGAGCTTGTCAGGGGTGTGGAAGGCATAGGTCATACAGACTATAAAAGGACAGTCCTGCAAGGCAAGAGCAAAGAGGTTCACCTTGGGCAAAAAGCAAAGTGTGACTTAGGGAAGCTAAAAATACATCTGGTATTTTTCCTGTGCTATTTGCCAGTATTCCCAGGTTCTCTCCTGAAATTCAGCTTCACTGGTAACCCCTGTCCCCCTGTGAGGGCCCTGCCCAGGTGACACTGAAGGTGTTTGTCCCCCCAGCAGCATTTCCAACAGAGGATTGAAGGAATGTGAACACACCAGGCAGGAGCTGGGATTCTGGAGCGTTACAGCTACAGCAACATCCAGATCCTGCAAAACCCACAACACAAGGGCTGTGGGAGCAGGTTTAGGAGGTGAGAGCAGAGCAGCCAGGGCAGGGATGGGTTTCACCTCACCTCCTGATGCACCTGAACCTCAATTCACCCCATGTTTAAGACAAGCAGCTGTAAAAAATTCCACTGGAAAAACACATCTTTGTTCCCAAGGTCTGCTTGTGTGCTGGTACCTCCATGGCTGGTACACTTTCAAAACCCCATGGCAGCAGCTGGCAGAGCTTCCTCTGCACCAGGCCTGTGCTGGATACAAGGGCCAATTCAGAATTATGGAATTGCTGAGGATGGAAAACCCCTGTGAGACTGAGGGATTCAGCCAAGGCCACCACTAACCCAAGTGCCACATCTGTGGCATTCACATTCTCCGAAAAAATTCCTTTGCCCAGGGTTTTTCTCCTGGGAAGCTGAAAGGCAGCAAGAGAGAGACCTCAGAGAAAAGCAAAACAAACCTTATTTCATTTGCTTCTCCTGTGTTGTGTTTATGAGGAATGTGTTTGGAGATTGTTTCATGGGATCCTGCTGTGAGTTGTTTTGTTGGGACTCTGAAAAGACTCACGAGTTTTCATTATTACATTTTTAGCATTCAGTAAGTATCCTTTCTGTATTCTTTAGTATAGTATACATAGTATTCTTTAACATAATATAGTATAATAAAGTAATAAATTTGCCTTCTGAGAACATGGAGTCAGATGCATCATTCCCTCCCCTCGCTGGCGGATCTGCATTTACAATACCACATCCACACATCTGTTAAATCCCTCCTGGGATGTGACTCCACCACTGCCCTGGGCAGCTGTGCCAGGCCTGGAGAACCCTTCCCATGAAGAATGGACCTGCTTTGGTCCTGCTGGCCACACTATTGCTGACACAAGCCAGGAGGCTCTTGGCTAATGACCAGGGGGTGGCTGTCACCTCCTCAACTTCTTCTCCAAAGCTGTATGGGATGGAACCATGGAATGCTTTGGCTTGGGAAGGACCTTAAAGCTCATCTCATCCCAAGCCCCTGCCATGGGCAGGGACACCCTGTGGTACCAAAGCAGGGCTGTTTGGTGGCTCTGCAGTGATCCCTTTGGGAATGGCCGTGCTCGAGGCCAGGCTGGGCTGGGCTGCCCCATCCCACATTTGATCCCAAAGGCAGAGCAGCCCAGGACACCCTGCAGGAAGCAGAGCCTCACGTGACTCCAACAATGTCCTGGAGCTGCAGGATGGAGCAGGGAAAGCTCTGGGAATCTCTGACAGGAACTTGCTCCCTTCCCAATTTAGAAACAGCAAAACACGGCGGCCTTGGGCAGAGAGGAAAGGGAGGGACAGGGACACTTCAGAGCCCCTCCATCCTTCCATGGGCTGAGAGAGAAAGGTTTCTTTATCTTTCTAAATCTTTATAAATTTATAAATATTTCTATTTATAAATATGTTTATATCTTAATATATATAATTTATGTATATACATATATATAATTGATATTTCAGGGATCCCCACAGTGCCAGGGTATTTTATTTGCAGGGTGTCCCAATGAGGGAAGGAATGATGAATCTGACTCCATGTTCTCAGAAGGCTAATACTAAAAAAATTTAGTATTTTATGATCTATATTATATTAAAGAATGCTACACTAAACTACACTAAAGAATTCAGAAAGGATACTCACAGAATGCTAAAATTATAATAATGAGAATTTGTGACTCTTTGCAGTCCTGACACAACTTGGCCCTGACTGACCAAAGAGTGAAATAATCACCTGTGGATAAACAACCTCCAAACACATCCCAGACAAGTAAAACACAGGAGAATCAAATGAGATAAGAATTGTTTCCCTTTTCTCTGAGGCTTTTCAGCTTCCCAGGAGAAAAATCCTGGGAATTTTCAGGGATTTTTCAGAGAATGAGAATGCCACACCAGGGGAACATCCTGCCCCTCTCCAAGCCAACTGCACTTTGTGTTTTGCTCCCTTGCAGAGGGGAGGGATGGGTGTGAAACACCTGCAGAGCATCCAGGAAAAAAGCCAAATTCCTAAATGGCCCTAAAAATAAGGAGCCTGATGTGGTGTCTAACACAAGATACCACCTCTGGTAATGAACTCTGTGTTGGGGATTATTGTAGCTGCCACTTAACTTCACAACATCAGCTTTAGCAGAATTATTAATTTAATTTCCTGCATCGACTGGGTAATTCAGAAGTGTCCCCAAGCAGGGCTCCTAAAATTTCAGAGCAATCTAATTACCCAGAAGGATTTAGTGGTAGAATTTAAACACCACACATAGACAAATAAAAAGGTTTTTCTACACCAGAAGATAGCTTGCTTATATTTTTATGGATTTTAAAAATAGAAGTTATCTGGAAGTGTAAATGTGATGCATAACTCATTTTTGTGCAAGCATTCCTGATTTCATCACTACCCTCTCCTTGCTTAACAGAGAGAAAAACTGTACTGCAGTATTTTCCTGAGACAAAAACCCCAGCAAAAGAGTCTTCTACAGCATAAAAATAAATTTAAAAAAAAACACCCTACAGTTATTTTTTTGAAGAACACGTAAAGCAATAAAACCAATTTCCCAGGAGAGCAATTCCTCATTGCAGTCAACTTTCTGCTCTGATGAAAATAAGCAACATAATGACATTAATGTGTGAATTAAGACCAGTTTGGAAAGAGTTCCTTACATCCAAACAATCCTGGATTGAATCCAGAGAACTGCTGAAGTCAAATTTGTGGCAATAAATCATGTGGAAGGAAAAAAAATTACAGCAACCATAAAATAAAAGTAGAAATGTGATATTTTAAAGACATTAGCACACTAAAAAGTGCTTTAGGAGGAAACCTTTGGGTTTGACTCTTCCCTGAAAGCCAAGCACTGGGCTTTGGGGCACCAAGTGACAGCAAACAGGGGACAAAGGTGTGCAGAGCACAGAGCAGCTGTGTCCCAGTTTAACTGGAGGGCAGCTCTGTCCTGACATGTCACCTAAAGATGTGTCACTGCTTGAAACACATGAAAACCAACCAAGAGCTTGTTCTGCTCCAAAAAAAAAACAGATTATTGATCTCCTGGGGTGTCCTGAGCAGGGCCCTCCAGCTGAGGATATTCTGGGATTATATTTCTCATCCCTTGGAGGAAATCTTGAATGCAGCCATCAACAAATCACCTCAAGGAGATCTGGGTAAGGCAGCTGAACTGCTGAGGTTTTTTCAGAAAGAAAAAACTGGGAGCCACAACAGAGAGGAGGCACAGCCCTGCACGGCCCCAGTCTTGCAACACAGATGGAATGATCCCCTCCTGACTCAGGAAAAGATTCATGGAATCACCATTCCTTCCACAAGCACCTTGGCACTGGCTGGTTCCACAGGGTCCATCACCTCCTTGGTGATTTCCACATTCCAGTTCTTCAACAGAAATCAGGCAAATGTTGGCTACTACAGAAATGGAAATGTATTTTTCTTTTTAACAGAAAGTAAAATCTTCTCCCTACTCTGTGACCTCCCAAGGATTTCACAATGCCTTTCCAGCCTGGAGGGCTCTGTGGGAGGGGAAGATGGGGCCTGTGTCTTGCAGGAGAGGAAACCCAAAGCTCAGTGACAGTTTGTCCCCGTTACACCACAGTGACACAGCAAAGGCACCAACGGAGACTGAGCCCTGCAGAGCCCAGAGCTTGGTGCCACCAGGGCCATCCAAGAGGCTCCAGATGCTCTGCAGAGGTGCCTGCTGTACTGCTGAACCCACTGGAAATGTGGCTGTGGAAAGGTGCTCCCACCACACAGCCATGACTGACTCCAGAGCTTGAGGTGGATTAACAGGACTGATTACACAGCCAGCTGTGTCATCTGCACAGCTGTTATTATGCATTCTGCACAGACATCTGGATTCCCAGTTAAATGACTAATTGTGCTGTGATGGATTTCCCAGTTCCATTCTGCTCTGGGCAGTGCAGAACTGTCCCTGGGCACACCAGGAGCCACTGCAGCCTCCCAGCTCCTGTTCAGGGACTGAAGGAATTCTCTTATTCCAGCACCTTCTCACCTATCTCATTCTGCATATTCCAAGTGCTCCAGCCTCTCCTGCCCAGGTGTACCTGATCTGAATGAGCAGCACTTTGGACAAAACCTCTCTTCAAAGTCCTTCAGATTTCTGAGAATCTGAAAGAAATGTCACTCCAACGAGCTGATAATCCTTTACAAAAGAAACAAATGTTTCCTCCTGCTGCTGCCCCTGCTTAAAGCCTCACTGTGTGCTGGCCTGGGAGAAAACTGCTTCCACCAGCAGCTCCTGAACTATTTCCTCTTGGACTCTCTAGACATGCAAATTCACATTCAGTGCTGGAGCCACAGAATCACAAAGCAAAGTTAATGGGACAATTATTACTCATTAGCCTTGATTTCTTGTCCAGTCCCTACTACAGACCCACTCCCCACTGGTGTTCAGGAATCCTGACACACGTGGACAGACCACAATTTATCTCTGGTAACTTGATCAAAAAGCCTGAAGGGATAAATCCCAGATCCCAGAATGGTGTGGGTTGGAAGGGACCTTCAAGTCCATCCAGTCCCATCCCTGCAAGGCAATGACACCTTCCACTGTCCCAGGGTGCTCCAAGCCCTGTCCAACCTTGGACACTTCAGGGATGGGGCAGCCACAGCTTCTCTGGGCACCCTGGGAATAATTCCACCCTCACTGGGAATAATTCCTTCCCAATATCCCATCTAACCCTGCCCTCTGGCAATGGGAAGCCAATCCCCCTTGTCCAAAGACCCTCTCCAGCTCTCCTGGAGCCCCTTTAGGAACTGGAAGAAGCTCTAAGCTCTCCTTGGTGGCCATGGCAGTGTGGGGGTAATGCCTGGATTTGAGGATTTTCAAGGTCAGTCCCACAGAGAAGATCCCCTGATCCCTGGGGACACAGCCCTGGGGTCACAGAACAAAGTTTGCTCTGGTCCATGCAGGGAATGCGGCTCTTTGCACAGCTCTGGTACAAAACCACACTCAATGGTGGTTCCCTCCTCACCCTCATCCCTCCCCTGCCTGTGGGCACAGGGGCTGTGCTCCCACACTCAGTGTTTAATTCATGCTCCACAAGGTGAGGGAAGTGAACCTTCCTGCCAGCATCACCCGTAGCCATGGCAACCACGGTGTCACTGCAAGGAGGGCAGAGCCACCTCCCTTCCTGCCTGGAATCCTCTGAGCCCAACACACCTCAGCCACCTCCCAGTGACCTCCAGGCAGGTGCTGGCTTTTTGCACACACCAGTGATGGTTTCCAATTTAAATCTCATTTTAATCCAATTTATAAACAGAACAGATGGCTTGGTACACCTTGACTCAGCTACACAGAAGACAAAAAGGGAAAAATTGGATATGGGACTAACAGGAGAGGGAAGATGAACTGGAGTTTTGTTTGCAGGAGCACTTTAGATCCCACCAAAGTACTATCTAACTCTACAAAAAGAAAAAAGAAACCTTTTTTACAAGACAGAATCGTGTTTTGGAAAAGTTTCAAAGAAAAATACTTAAAAAAGGATATTTAAAACGTCAGGAGGGTGGGAGGATGAATTACCTCAGAAATGAGCACTCCCTCAAGCCTCTGCAGCAAAAATGCTCATTCTGTAGGACCCAAACTGATCAAGCAAGTTTGGTTTCCCCTTCTCATTTCAGACACATTGCAAGAATCAGGGGGAGGCTCCAGTGGGGGTTCATTTTTGCATGTCACACAAGGCAATTGATGGAATATGCATTATATGGAACAGCTTTTACATTATATGGAAGGAAGAAGGAATAACATAGTCATACTTACTCCTGTACTGACAAGAGACAGCATAATTCTTTCATTTAAGGCTAATGTTTCACCTTGCTTCATCTTGATTCTCTTCTTATCTAAACATTTCATTGCATACCTGAAAAAAGAAAAAAAAAAAAAACCACATTCAGAAAAAAGCACCAAAAATCTCCTCTGTCAGGACTATTCACGGGCAGCCAGGCCATGCACATTCACAGGATCCTGTAAGCAAGCTCTTGAAAGACTTAAACCCAGGACTAAAAAAAAAACATCATTTCAGGCTAAACAAAAAACCTCCAAAATCTCCCAGAATTAACACATTTCCAGCAGAAGCCTCCTGACAGAGAAATGCGCTTTAACAAATAATTCCATGTCCAAACCATCGCAGTGAGATAGGAATTACACAACATATATTCATTTTCTCATACCTACAAGCAAGGATCTGCCTTAGGAATTAAATAACAGAAATTCTGTTATGGTACCATTTAATTCCAACAGTTTCAACTCTATCAGGAAAGCAATATCTTGAACACACGCTGAGTTTTATATTTATTTTTTTTTTCCCCTTAATTTTCTTTCTACTCAGAAAAAGTCAGATACACACAAGAAAGCTTTTTTAGTCTTCTACCATCTGTGCTACACAAATTAATAAAATTTTGCTCACAAAGGATGTTACCCTAACAACCACCAACCACAGGAGGATACGATCCAGGCTGGGTATTTTTCCAAGCTGTTGGTGAGTTCATTAATAGACATCAGTGAGAAGGACATGTGTGCTCCTCCACAGAAGACTCCTAGGGCACTCCTGGATTTTTAGGACATCACCACATCACAGCAGTGTTTCAATCCCATCCCCATCCAGCCCCAGGGCTTCAGCTTTTGGGAGCTCCAGTTGCCAAAAACAGCCACGTCATTCCTGACATCAATGTGTTGGGAGTGGGGGAGTGAGGGTGAATTTTAAGTTTCCAGACTGGGAATATAATCATGTGTTCCTGCTGAGGAGTCTGTGAAGGGTGAGTAAAAATAACCCCTGACCCTGCCCTGACCAGAGAGAGGCACTGGGGGTGTTCAAGGCTGATGGAAATCACAGAATGGTTTGGATGGGAAGGACCTTAAATCCAGGGGCAGGGACACCTTCCACCATCCCAGGCTGCTCCAAGCCCCATCCAACCTGGCCTTGGACACTTCCAGGGATGGAACAGCCACAGCTTCTCTGGGAATCTGTCCCAGATCAAGTCTGCAGGCTCTAGGTGCAGCAGAGGCAGCCTAGAGAGGATGGGAGCTGGGTTAGGGATGGGCACACAGGTTTGGATCTAGACCAAACCTCTACCCACAAGCTGAACCTCACCTTAAGTTTTGCTTCAAATTTAAAAAAGAAGGTTGGTTTTCTCACATTTTGCTTCCCTTTGCTCTATTTATACCTAATAAAACCTGTCCTTTGCTTCACTTTTCCTGTCCTTCTCACTTCCCAAGGGTTTATCCACCTCCTGCCAGAGCCCAGCTCAGACATGGAGATGGCTGGGACTCTGAGAACTGCCTGCTGAGCGTGCCTCAAGCTAAATAAAATGTTTATTTTTGTACATGGACAACTGAATGAACTGTACATGGACAAAAAGTACCAAAGCAAGAATAAAGCCAGCGTTGTGAGTAAGAGTATTAATATAAATACTTGAAGTCACTGCAGAAATACTGAATATAATAATAGCAACATTAAGATGTCTTCCACTTGTTAAAGAGTCAGAAGTTTATTATTGTCAAGGATGTCAGGCACACTTTAATGCCAGAGGAGCCAGACACAGGGCACCTGACACATGCCCTGCTCACTTGGAAGGGAAATGTTTAAGGATGGGCTGTGGACTAAAATTGTTAGGAGCAAAAAGCAAGATGAAAAGCTGGGGTGTAAATAAAGAAATGGATTAATATTGACAACAACAGGTTAAATCCATGCCCAGATGTTCACACCAGAACACAATGGGACAATGATGCCTGGAAATAGAAATCTGATGATCAGGGGAGGTGTGTGAATGGTAAGATCACAAAAAGAATAAAAACCACCCAGAGCTGACCCTGGAGCTCCCACTGAGAGCTCTGGGAAGCACAAGTCCAGCAGTGGGATATTCCCTTCCAGATGACAGCAGGGATCTCTGCTCTCACCACACTGATGCAATTCCCCAAACTGGGAGGAGCACACTGGGAATGGGCTCTGGCACAGCCCTGACTGCCCAGATTTGGGGACAGCACCCCCAGCTCCACCTGGAGCAGGTGACACCTGAGCAGTGGGCTCCACAGGAATATCCTCTGATCCAGGGAACTGTTGGAGCACACACCTGATTTTACCACTTGTGCATCTCCCACTGGTTCTGACAGGACATTTCCATGTGCCCAGGAGCTGTGTGACACTGAGCCCCTGCATGGCATGGGACAGCATCCACTGAGCCTGCAGTGAGCCAGGAACCAGAATTCTTCATCACAAAGAACCTGACAGCAATGTGATGCTGCTTCCCAGTGATTTCCTGAGAAATGATTGGAAGGATTTCCTCCCTAGTCCAGAGTTTACAACCACCTCTGCCACAGAGGGGGTGATACTCACATTTTTCCAGTGTCTGCTTTCCTGCAGCCATACACTTCACCAAATCCCCCTCTTCCTATTATTCTATGTACACTAAAATCATTCATGGTCAGCTGCAAGTGGAAACAGAAACAACAAAACAAAACCTTCATTTTTCCAGCATTAAAAAAAAACTTACTGTGAAAACATCTAAATGATCCATGAATGTGTTGAGATCCTCAGCTGTAACCCAACAGCATTTACTGTGCTGGAAAAGGAGCCCCTTATTGCTGATATTTCCATGTACTTGGAAGCACTACAGTGTGAAGTAGCACCAAGGGGAATGAGGCTGTTGTTCCCAAAATCTGCCAGTCTTTCTCAGGGTTATTTTTGCAGCCTATGTTGTCACACAGAAGTGCAGAGGGACAAAAGCTGAGGCTGAGGGAAGGGGCTCAGAGGGTGCTGGGATCACAGACTGGAGTGGGAAAGGGACGTGGACAGGGATTGAGAAATTCTGGCACTTCAGCTCTTTCAGCCATTAAAAAAAAAATCAAAATTCTATTAGCTGAGGAAGGCAGAGGGGACGTCCAGACAGGAATCATCAGGGCTGTGCCTAAGAATAGCAGAGCAGTGACATCCACCACCCTCCTTAATGAGGCCTTTGCAGAGCAGGATTCAAAACTGAACATTTCTCTTTCCTGTATCAGCCTCTGACAAGATAAATATACTTGTGAGTACTTACATGAATATTTAGCTCTACATTTTTCCATTGACAAAATCTAGTAAACTTGTCACTGCAAAAGAAAAAAAAAAAAGTTTAAAAGTTGTCTGAGACTATTGTGTAGAGTATTACAGGAAATGTCAAGACTCTGATATTTAAAATCTAGTCTGAGCTAGGGCGTGGGGTGGTATTTAATAAATGACAGCCTTCCTTTCACCAACTGTAATCTTACCCCCACCAAGAAAAACAATTCCTAGGCAGAGCACACTCCATGTTCTACATCCTTGGGAGAGAAAGAGAGCAGATAACCTTATCCCTGGAAGTGCTCACTGTGTCCCCACAGCTCTGTTGCATGGTTTTCAACCAGTCAAAGATGGTCTTCAATTTTTAAACAACTATGTTTGGAACTAACAAACATTTAAATTACATCAAGAGAAAGATAATTATTAAAAAAAAAAAAAAAACCACAGGCAGCTCGATTTATGTTAACGAACCTCCCTATACTCCAAGGAACATTTTAAACTCATTTTTGTCTTAAAATAGGGAAGGCATCAGCAATACCACAGGCTTTGGGAAAAAACAATAAAATAGTTGCTTATTCCTACATGAATAATTAAGTATTTATTTTCAAAGTAAGAAAAAAACAGCTTTATGGAGGCATTTTTATAATTATCATGGAATGGCACCAAACCAGTTTAGAAAATGGATTTGGGTGTGCTGAGCTTTGCAGAGCCAGCCACAGGAGCAGGAAAGGGCTGCTCTGCTGAGCCAGAATTGTGCCTTCAATTCTTTATTACACAGAACATCCCCAAAACACCAGTTCTGCCTTTTCTTAGCCCAAACTCCAACTTCTGCATGCCCTGACTGAGAAATCCCTCAGTTTTTCAGCTGTTCCACTCATCCATCCTGACTCTGATCAGGATACCCCACAAAGCTGGGTTAAATTGATTGATCATGCATTAATACACATTTTTAGCCTTATTTACAGCAGTACTGAAAGGACCTGGCTTGCCACTACAGCAGGCAGATAATTCGGGTAATATTCCATGTTCATACCTTTCCATAAATTTTTGAAATATTTTTCCTCGGAGACTATCACAAATTTCTTCTATATATGGCTAAAAAGGGTGAGGAAACACAATTAGTATTTAAGCAGACAATAAATGGCTTTTTCTCAATCCCATCCAATACAGAGAACTCTCCTTGGCCCTACACAGCTCCTGCATTGTCCTAAAGAAGCCCCAAAAAAGCATTTTAGCTTTATTTGGCTTTAGAAATCTGAGCAGGTACCTTGAAGTCAAACACAAAATATTTTCATCAGCTAGAAAACCTGAAGGGGTGTGGGGGGCAAAAAATTCTTCTTTCAAATGCATTTAACCAATAAATTGTGGAATCCAAACTTCCCAGAGCTGCTCCCTCATCTCTGTGGTGCCTCTCTCCTCTCTGTCCTTGCTGAGAGATCAGCACCTTGAAATCACAGGTGACTTTTTCCAGGGAAATCCCTCCCCTGGGTGTGTCAGGGCCCAGCACTGCAATCACCAATTTCCAGCTCATGGCAACAGCCAGAACAGCTCAGGAGCACAACAGACAACAGGCAGGGGCAACCTCCACGATTTTTTCAGCACATAAAAATACATCAGATTCAGATAAAAGACATTTAAGCTTACAAACACCCCCATGATGGATAAGACTATTTCTCCACTGTTGCAGCTCAGTTCACCCTGACAGGATGAGCATCTTCCTGATGGAAAGTGATTTACTCTAAATCATTTAATGGCTCAAAATTACACAACTATAAAAACTCTTTTATTCACACACCAAGGTATAGTTTGCTTTTCTAAATGTGCTTGAAAATATTATAGATAACAAGAGTAAATTGTAATTTTGACTTGGAAAAGCACTTCAATCCCACTTACAGCACAGAATATGTACAAGTCCCATTTATTCAGTCTCTTTAAAGAGTATCTAAAAAGTCACTTTCTGTCAGAGAAGCTGAATGTTCAGACTGTGAAAGCTCACCTGGAAAAGGCTGGCTGGCACTTGTTTCTTGGCTAAATGTGTTTGTACATGATCTACAGCTTGTTTTGAGAAAGGCTTTTGGAAAAGAAAAAGGAAGATTTCAAACAGTTGGAACTGTCAGGAGCTTCATTTCAGGTCAGAGCACTGTTGTTCTTTTCCCCACATGGAAACACCAACCCCAAGGGGAATCAATAGGGCCTCCCACAGGTATATTCCAGTGAATTTTGTGTGAAATGTGCAGAATGATCCAGTAACAGGATTATTCTGAAGCAGAAAAGCGGGAGAGGGGAAGATGAGGAGGAGGAAGGTAAAAATCAAAGGGGGTGATGATCCTCCTTTAACAAATCCACAAAAAATCCCATTTACAGACACAGCTCCAGAAGCAGACATGAACTTTTTACTAACAAAATAATGCATTTTGGGAGAAATAAGAAAAATATAAAAGCTTAAACCCTCCACCCAAAGCATGATACCACCAGGATACAACACCCTGCAAATCCTTCTTTCAAATGAGAGCACATGAAACTGCTAAGAACAGATCAATGGGCCCAAACTTCAGCTAGAGAAAATGTGTCTTTTCAATGACTTTAGCCACATCTCTACACACACACCCTGCATTTATTTCATCCTTTTGGAAACAATCTAAAGAAACATAAACCAGAAAAATCTCCTGATACTTCCTTTGCTTGCCACTGAGTTTAATGAAAATTGCAGCACGCCACCAACCTTTACACCCCAATAAAAAAAAAATAAAAATTAAAAAAAACAACATTCTGAATTTGGCCAAACCCAGATCCTGGATTTCAAAGGGAAATGCAGATGTTGCTGCTGCCAGGCAGGGGGGAAAGGGCAGGATACCCACGTGGGAACAGGAGAGCAGCTCCTTCATGATGTAGGTGTCGTAGATCTGCCGGCTCCGCGACAGCCGCTCCTCCTCCGAGTCCAGCTTCTCGTACTCCTTGATCTGCAGCACAAGCACACACCACACATTCCCTCGTGATTTCTCACTCCTTGGGTCAAAACAGGGCTTGGGCTGAAGTTTTGTTTCATTGTTTTCTTTAATGATGAAAAATCACCTGAGACAGCACAGTTACGGCTGGGATTTCCCTTTAATATTGGAATTTTTCAGCTCTGGTACAGGTGCTCTAGGGCTTTGGTGGAGTCCCCATTCCTGCAGGGATTTAACAGGATGTGGCACTTGGGGACATGCTCAGTGGTGGCCTTGGCAGTGCTGAGTGAACAGTTGGGACACCATGGGCTGAGAGGGCCCTTCCAATCAAAAATTCCCTGGTCACAGAACATTGTGACCGAAATGTTTTATGAAAAATCCTTTCCTCAGGATTTTTCCTCCTGAGAAGCTGAGAGGCCTCAAGAACAAAATGTAAACAATTCTTATCTGCTGCTGTGGAATGCAACAGGTGGGTCTGGGACTGGTCTCATGTGGTTGTTTCTAATTAATGGCCAACCCCAGTCCAGCTGTCTCAGACTGTTTCGGTCATTCCAAGCCTTTGTTATTCCTTCCTTTTCTATTCTTAGCAAGCCTTCTGATGAAATCCTTTCTTCTATTCTTTTAGATTAGTTTTAATATAATATATATCATAAAATAATAAATCAAGCCTTCTGAAACATGGAGTCAAGATTCTCATCTCTTCCCTCATCCTAAGACCCCTGCAATCACGGTCACAGCACACCAGGAACAGATGTCCAAGAAAGAATATAAAGCACATTTCAAAATGTTCAGCTACACTGTGGATTTGAACCCTAAAGGTGGCTAAAAGACAGTTTTACAAAATACATCAAGTTTCCTCAGGTGTGCTGTAGGAGATCAGTGTGTTCCAGGTGAAACAACAGCAACCCCAGACAGTTCATTTACAGAACAAAACCTGACAACCAGTTCCAGAACAAAAAGTTCACCCAGTCCAAGGGTCCTCTGGAGCATTTTTAGGGAAGGAGCTCTTCCAGAAGTGACAACATGTAAAAAAACATGCAAGGGGAAAGACTCAGCACTGACTTCCTGGACCTTCCAGCATCAGCTTGTGAAGCCCTGGGATCCAGATCCCTGGCAGTGAGCAGATCTGCTCTGTGCCACACAATCCCAGCATTGCTTAGGTTGGGAAAAAAACCTCCAAGATCATCAAATCCAATTATCAAGAGACAAACTGGAACCAACCTACCTCTGGAGGAGGAACATTAATTAAAGTCAGTATCTTTCTAGCTGTACTGCTGGTGTTTGCTGACATGATAAGGCACCAGTCCCACCCCAATCTGCCATCTGTGCTGCTTCCCCCTTGATACCAATTTATAATTAAAATGACTCAAAATGTCTTTGCCCAAGAAACACTTTTAATTAATGCAATGACACAAAATAATTAGCAGTACAGGAGGAAGCCTGATGGATATCTGATTGTCTTATTTGAGCACAACCTCCTATCCCTCAATTTTGGTTGCTGAAGGACCCAACACCCCAGTCAGTGTTCAGGGGTTTCAGCAGAATCCCCCAGAGACCAAAAGGATCTCCTCAAAAACTGGGATCAGAATGCATTTGTTTTCAAGTATTTAGAAGCTCTTTTTTCCTTTTTTTTTTTCCCATTTTCCCCCCTTTTTCTTTTTAATTTCTTTTCTTTTCCTTCTGCAACCGATGGGGATGAATCACTCATGCTGTTAAATGCCTGATCGTGACTCCAGCTGCAGTGATATGAAATCCCTGGAGTACAGAGCTCTTCTACATCAAGCAATTTTTAATGTAGCAATGCACTCAGATTATTCTATGTGTAATAAATGCAGCAAGTAAATCAAATATATAAAAAAAAAGGAAAAGCTCCTGGATCCGGTATGTCACAGAGGAAAACACAATGAACCTCTCTTTAAATATCTTTAATGGGATTTTTCCAGAAGTACATGACAAAGCACTGAAATTCTTTTGAGGCAACATTTTGCTAATAACCTAAAAATACAATTTTGAATTGTTTCAGAGATAAAGAGGCAGCCAAAAATATCCTGCTAAATAATCTGGTACAACAGGCCTTTTCTGATTACTTCTGACAGTGATATCTTCAGTGTATAAAGAGATGGAAATGATAGAAAAAGATTCTTTATTGACAGCAGGTATCTGATCTGAGTGGGGGAATGGAATCTTGCTGAGAACTGATCTCCAAACTGATACCATGATAGCAAGAAAAAAGTTAAATTCTCAGTTAAGAGAGAAGCAGCCAAGGCTATTCCAGCTCTAATTAACCCTGAGCATCAGGCATGGGCAGGTCTGCCCTGAAATCAGCACCTGGGACAGGATTCACTGGGGCTTTATTCAGTAAATTTATTTCACTGGGGCTTTATTCAGTGTCACAAATGTAACAGGAAATGGATGAACGAATGGAGCCATGGAGCTCAGACCCTGCAGCAGCAGAAGCTGGGGAGGACCAGGGCATTCCTTGGAATTATTGATCCTTTGGGATGTGCCCTGCACAGTGCCTGCCAGCTCCTTCACTGGGTATCTCCTGACAAGGGACACAACTCATCCATCTGAAGCCACCTCTCGTGTCCCCTCTGCCACAGCAGCTCCTGAAACATCTGAGCAGCTCCCACCCCTCATCCCTCCACAATCCCCCCCTGCTGCCTTTGCTGGGGAAGAATCTGAAGGGTTTCAGTGTCCCCCCAACATCAGCAACTTCATCCCAGATCCTCTTCTACCAGTCCACACTGCTTCAATCTCCCTCTCCTTCCCTGTCAGCATTCCCTGATGGAGCAGGACAGCCTCACTCCCTGCACAGCCCCAAACCTCCATCACCAGCACTTACCTCCTCATAGAACTTCAGCTGAGGGACAGCTTCATCGATCTCATTCATGCAATAGTCTTTAAAGAGCAAAAATCCTGGAAAGAAAAACAGAAAGATCAGAAAAACTTGTCTCATTACACTTGTAAAAAGGCTCATGAAACAACCTGAGTTCCACCACGGGCTGCATAAACCTGTGTGAGCATCCCCAATTGCCAAGGTTTAGGATTCTGATTCCAGCTCTTCATTTCCAGCACAAAAAGGATCCCAAGCCTGCCTCACCTCCCACAGGTGTATTAAGCCCATTACTGCTTCCACCTGCTGAGGATTTTATGAGGCATTTCCATAATGCACCAAAATATCCTGTTCCTCTTCACAGACCACATTTTCTTCTCTTTTTTTTCCCCCCAGTAAAAACTAGACACTATTCACGTTTTGGGGGTTTTTTTTTTGGTAAGAGATTTACCTACATTTCACTGATGAAGCACAACCTCTTCTGCACTCCCATTTCAGAATTACCGGTTCATGTTACCTCTAATGGGTTTTATTGCTCAATAAATTACATCAGGGTCTTTACAGTTCCTTTGCAAGTAATTTAGAGCATGACCCCAGCAGGCTGCAGATGAGAATCTTCCATTAGGAGCATTTTAATGCACTGTCACAAGCCTCATCCCATGGAAGCTCTGTCTTTCCCTGCCTCTGAGCTGGCACCTGCTCCCCTGGAATTTCACACAGCAATCTGTGTCACAAATGTCCCCATCACTGCCAAACCCACCCAAAGTCCCCCATCTCCTCAGCCAGACCATGCACCTCCACCTCTCCTTGCCAGCTTGGCTTTTTGAGGGCAAAAAGTGAAATTTTGGGAGCTGATTCAATATTCCTTATTTCCCACATGACAGAACCAGCAGCAGCACGGAGCAGAATCCTGCTGAATGGACTGAACTTTTCTAGGACAATGAACCAAAGATTGGGTAATTAAGAGACTGAAGAGTGGCACAAACAGCTCTGAATGCAGTGAAAGAAAAATCCCTGGCCTGGTCCCAGCTCCTGGCTGGTGCCCAAAAAAACCCACAAACAACAAAAAAACAAAACACAACAATAAACCACAAAGACAACTGTGGGAGGAGTGTGAAAATATACCAACACACATTTCCAGCAGGGCCACGCCAAACATTCCAGCCCTGCTTACTATTTTCCAAACTTTTAAAATTTAATTATGGCAGAGAAAGAAGAGGTTCCCAAGCCCATGGCACGGGGAACAATCAGAGGCTTATGCAGCCACAGGACACGGGCTGCTCCTCCCTGAGGCCCCTTGGCACTGCACTGCAAAAACCCAGATATACCCAAAATACACAGACTGAGAGCTGAGGCTGCTCAGCCTGGGGAAGAGAAGGTTGGGCAGGGACCTCACAGCACATTCCAGGATCTGAAGGAGCTACAAAGAAGCTGGAGAGGGATTTTGCATCAGGAACTGGAGTGACAGGACAAGGGGGAATGGCTTCAGACTGAAATAGAAATTTAGGTGAGATATATGGAATAAATCACTCTCTGTGAGGTGCCGAGGCCCTGGCACAGGATGCCCCAAGAAGCTGTGGCTGTTCCATCCCTGGAGGTGTCAAAGGCCTGGCTGGACAGGGCTTGGAGCAACCTTGGATAGTAGAAGATGCTCCTACCCCATGGATGATCTTTAAGGTCTCCTCTACCCCAAACCATTCAGTGATTCTATAATTCAGACAAATCCAATTAGAGCCTAATGTTCCCCAGACTGGAATTGTTTCTATTTCGACCTCCCATTCTATCAACAGACCCTGCACTTCCCCTGCAGCACAAAGGAAATCTCCTCCTTTACTGCTGCTCTTGGATTGAGTGAAAAATGATCAGCCAGAAACTGCAGCTCTCACATAATGGCACAACGAAGTGACAGATGCAGCATTGAGTAAGTGACAGGAGTTTGAAGAAGTTCAGGGGGAGCTGACGAGGAGCACAATAAGCACAGTTAACAGCACACAGAAAAATAAGCCCAGGAACAGAAAGCAGGAATTAATAAAATGATAGCGTTAAGTAACAGCTAAAAAGAACCAGCAATTATTTATGAAATAAAGATGCTGACAGCTTTTCCTTCTGCTATAACTATATAATTTCTGCAACAACCAGATCACTGGTTGTTAAGGGAAAGGAAAAATATTTTTTAAGAGCTTCTTCTGGCAACACCAAAGTGATGGATGAGAGCAATAATACACACACAGAATGTGAGGCAGCACCCAGCTCCTCTGGGCTCCAGCCTCTGGACAATCATTTTCCCCTTTAGCTCTGTATTTACAATCCCAAGACAAATTTGCCAAGTGCCATGAATTACACTGACTTTAATTACCAAGGCAAAATGTCTTTCAAGGAGGGATGAAGGTCACCTTTGAGGTTTGCAGAGGCTCACAAGCAGGAAGGGATGGGCTGGTGGGGAGAGCAGATTCAGGTCAGGCAGCTCACCCACAACCAGGTACCCACAGAGCTCATCCCCAGCTGGACAAGGTCCCTGTCACAAGGAGGGGAACCAAGTTAACCCATCTCTTGGAAACAGAACATGAATGTTTACTTCAGTATTTATTTCAAATAATTGTGGTTTTTTCCAGCATGAGCACAGGAATTTTGCATGAAGTCCTGACTCTAATCAACAGCATCCCTCCACCCCTGGTTTTTGTCTCCAGAATTCAGCCCTTCCCACAGTCAAAGAACACAAATGCTGCTGGTGACCAGCCACACACTCCAGACCCCTCATCATGATTGTGGCCTCCACTGGACCCTCTCCAGGAGCTCTTTCTTGAGCAGTGGAGACCAGAACTGGACACCACAGCCCAGATGTGGCCACACTGGGGCCACTCAGCAGGATTAAAGCCACCTTCTCATTTCCCATTTCCGTGACATTTTCCTGTCTGTGGCCCTGCCAAATTCCCCCCAGGGCAGCAGCCACAGGGGCCAGCAGTGGCCTCTGCCTCCTCCAGCAGTCTAAAGGTCACCTGCAACCACAGCACCACCTCCTCATCCCTGTCAGTTAGCTGAGAGCACGGAATCATAAATAAAATAAAACAGAACAACAACGAGGAACTCCATGTAAAACACTCGGAGAAAACGACTTACCTAATTCTAACTGGAATTTTATGAGCATCAGATTCAAGTGACCTTTTAACAGGAGTAAATAAAAACCTTATTAAAGCAAACAGGAGTGACTAGGTGAGAGAGCAGAGCTAAAAATAGCCAGGTTTAGCCCCGATAGAAGCGTTCACAATGTCACTGATTGAAAGGAAGCTGCATCTATTTACAGCAGGCCTGAACGTGGTCCAAAACGCTGATGTAGCCTCTTTCTAGTAGGCAAAATAGCAAATTAGAGAACAAAAATATCAAGCTGCTTCCAAATCCTCCCCAAACGTGCTGTGTATAAATACAGAGCCCTGACAAACAAAGCAGCAGTGACATCTGCACCAGACATGGGCTCCTTTCCTGGCCAGGAAAAGCTTTGGGAATGTGGGATGGTGCTCAAGGCTGCAGCACAGCCTCTGTCCCTGCTCAGGACACTTGAAGGTCCCCAATCTCAGCCCCTCCAAGATGTGGCTCATGATCTTTCTTGTTGGTGAGCTCAGAAAACAGCAAGAAGCCACGGCCAGAGGGATGTCTCACATCCTGCTCTCTGCACCTCCCTGGCAGGACACTGCACCAAGGTGGGCCAAGGGGAGGGTCAGGCTGGAAATCAGGAGGAATTTCTTCCCAGAAAGGGTGGTCAGGCATTGGAAGGGGCTGCCCAGGGGAGTTTTGGAGTCCCCATCCCTGGAGGTGTCCAAGGAAATCCTGGATGTGGCACTCAGTGGTGACAAGGTGGTGATTTGGCACAGGTTGGACTCGATGGTTCTGGGAGGAATTTCCTGACCCAAATGATTTTGGGGTTCTGGGGCATCTCCTCCTCAGGAATGTCTCCCTGTAGAGCTGCCACAGGACAGCAAAGCACAGCTGTGTTTAAATCCAGCTGTGGGTGTCTTCAACCTCCTGAAATAGCCCTCAGTGACCTTCAGCTCCATCAGTACCAGGAACAGATCTGGGTCACAGACACAAACACTGGGACAAAGTCTCAAAAAACCACATAAAACCTGTGATTCCCACCAGCCTGCAATTGTCACAGAACACCAGGCCAGGCTCAGACTCCTGTTCTGTGCAGTGCCCACACAGAGCTGACACAGCACAGAGTAATTCAGGCCACCTAAGAGCTCCACAGCTGAGAGAACCACCAATTTCCCTCTCCAGGAACAAAGATCACCAGGGAAAACTGTGTAGGAATTGTGCTCTGGCAAGGTGCAAAAGCCACAAGAATCCTCCCAGCCCAGAAAGCATCACACATTCCACTACTCTCCTTTCCCTTTTCCATTCTTTCCTAATTGAGCCTAATGTTCATTCCCTTTGCATTAAAAATAATACATTATAACAGACTGAAACATATTCCTGTGCATAGGAAGCAGGGGAAAAGAACAAACTGTCTTTCATGAGGACGTGCATCCAGTGGTGAGGAGAACAGAATAATTTCCCCAGAACAGAACCAAACTGAGCTCAAAATTAGGCTGCAAGTTGCCAGGTAGCCTGTTTAATGAGGTCTAGAAATCATTAGATGAAAATAAGCTTTGGCTAAAAGGTTTTAAGTATTGTCAAAGAAAAACTTCTTATTTCCAGGCCTGTTCTCCAATAGCTTTTCACCCAGGGAAAATCATTGTTGAAGCTTGGTCAGGCCTCTTTCTAAACACCAGACTTGTGCATGCCTGGAATTCCTGCAGGGAGAGGAGCAGGAGAGCTGAGCTGCTCCTCCAGCACTGACACTGGGGACATAATGGAGGAATATTCACAAATTCTGTGTCAAACCTCAAAAGCTTGAGCCAGGTAGAGCATGTCAAGCAGTGAATACACAGATTTACTGAAAGCTTTACTCAATTATCCTTATTTAGGTTGCCCAGAGAAGCTGGGGCTGCTCCATCCCTGGAAGTGTCCAAGGCCAGGTTGGATGGAGCTCTAAGGGATAGGGGAAGGTGGAATGGATGAGCTTTAAGGTCCTTTCCAACCCAAAGCACTCAGGGATTCTCTGAATATCCTCATGAAATAGTAGCTCTGAATACTGAATGTGTGATCAATCATTTTTTAAAGCCATGCAGAGAAAATAATGGGGAAAACTTAGCTCTGAACCATATTTACTATGTACCCTTCATATTCTGGTCTCCTTTAACATGCAGATTCCAGCTGACTGAAGTTGAAAATCAAAGGCATTCAACACATCAAAGGTGAAAGAAAAAAGTGGGTTTTACACAAGAAAAAGCTCCTCTATAAGATGGAGAAGTAAAAACACTAAACAGAAATACACAAAAATATTCTGATTTTTAAAAGGACCACTAAACACAGAATAGAAGCATTTCATTTCAATCAGTTATTACAGAGAATGTGATTAAATTCCTTCACTAAATCCCATCAAGGAATACACAGCACTTGAGGTTTTCTTTTTTCTTCACTTGTAACCAGAAGAAACTCTGGTAATAGCTGGTACCAGCAAGCTAACAACCAGGAGCAGCTTAAAAAAACCTCCTGGTGGTGGATTGGGCTTTGTTGCCTCTGTTTTTTCCTCACATCACAATTCAGGCACTACCAAGGATGTGAAAGTTGTTTTCCTGACCAGTATTTTTCCATTATAAACATTTTAACATTAATTACATAACACAAGCCAACATCCCTTTTTATTATTGGGAAACACACTTTTCCTTCTGCCCTGCTCCAAGCTGAGAATTTCACTGTTACCAATTACTGAACACACACAAACTCCACTGGGAAATGCAGCTCTGCTCCTCGGGAAGGGCCTAAATCCAGGTGTGGTTTTTAGTGGCAGCAAGGTGACAGAATCATTTGATGAATACATGGAATAACTCCACAACAAAAGGGTGTTCTCAAGCCCCTGGTGCCAGCATTTGCCTCAGCAAGCTCTGCTCAATATCTGAACCACTGTGAAGGGCCAAATTGTTCAGCCAGAGCATCGAGGAACTGTTGTGCTG
The DNA here is from genome assembly GCF_022539315.1 of Serinus canaria. Taxonomy (NCBI): domain Eukaryota; kingdom Metazoa; phylum Chordata; class Aves; order Passeriformes; family Fringillidae; genus Serinus; species Serinus canaria. Next base: position 9,563,966 of record NC_066329.1, read on the forward strand.
TGGTCAAAATCAAAACACAAAGGCAGCAGTATTCAGTCAGTAAATACACACAGCACTTAGGTAAAGAGCAGCAAAACCACTAAAACAACAGAGACAGAGCCCAGCTGATTCTGCTGCAGGAATTTCTGACTCTTCCTCTGGTTCATTCTGGCACTCTAAGAAAGTTGCTGTGAGCTGGAGGCTCAGACACAGATGGTTCTGCTGCTCTTCCTCTTTAAATCACAGAAATCATGGGCACAAGTATCTAGAAACACTAAAAGACTGGTTTGCATGTTTTTGACCCCACCTATCCAACCTCCATGGACACACAGGTGACAGCAGGATGTCCCAGAGGCCCTGGCAGGACAGGACACTGTCAGGGAAGGGGTTTTGTCAGGTGCATTGCCCACATTCATTTATTTATAGAGGAAATGTTGTATGGACCAATGAAAGGATCTGGAAATGGGGTAATTGACAGCCAGAGCTCTCCAGCTCCTCTGACCTCTCTATCCCTTCAATGCACTGCTGAAAGAGAGAACACTTCATAGCTCCAGTAATTTAGATTCCACTGACTGGTGCTGGTTCTGAGCTGTCAGTGCTGAGGGATCCCACTGAGGGGAATGAGCAGCACTGGCAGGCCCAGAGAATCTGCTTTATTAACAATATTAATAATGCTTTTACAGCTATGCAGGTAAAGCTCATTAAAGCTGTTACCATGCCACCTCAGACATGGCAAACCAACACTGCCCTACTTCCCGGTGGTGTGCAGAGGCTTAATTAGCTGTGAACTGTTTCAAGACACATTGATAAAAACTCCATGGGAGTGCAACTGTTCCAGATTGACTGAGGAATTGCAGGGTGGGAAGAAGAGGAAATCAGGACTGTGTGTGAACAGTGGTGGGGCACAAGGAGAAGATTCCACCAGGAAGGGGTGAAGAAAGCTCAAGTGAGGCCAAGCAGAGAGAGAACACCACCTTTGGGATGGAAGCCACTTTGCACAGCGTTAATCACAGAATATCCAGAGCTGGCAGGGACCCAGAGGATCATCATCCACTCCTGGCCCTGCACAGACACCCCAAGAATCCCAGGCTGTCCCTGAGAGCAGTGTCCAAGTGCTCCTGGAGCTCTGGCAGCCTCAGGGCTGTGCCCATTCCCTGGGGAATCCGTTCAGCACCCAGCACCCTCTGGGGGAAGAACCTTTTCCTAAAACCCAGCCTAAACCTCCCTCACATGGAGGCAAAGAGAGCTCAAGAAAAGGCTGAAAAGGGCTGAACCAACCACTCAGGGCCCTCCTGATCCAAAAGGAATGAATTTTCCTACAGGATTCCAGGGGCAAAGCAAACACACCTCTGGCAGGTGCTTGTGTTTGTGTGTGTTCTCTGAAGCTTCCCTGGAAACAGCCAAGGGAAATGTCATGCAAATAATTTCTAATTTGTTCTCTCTATTATAGAGTGATATTCCTTAACACTCTCTTCTTCTCTCCTATGTTACTACTTCAGTTCAAAATTGCCAGTTTGCCTGGAATTCTTGATAATTTAACCCAAAAACCGTCTCATTGCACTGCTCTGCTGAGATAAAGACTTTCTCCCCATGCCTTATACCTTCCAACAACTGCACTGCATATAAATGCTAATCTACCAGGATGTGTACATTATCCATCATGGGATGTTCCAGATGATAGGGCATATATTTTTCCTATTTTAAAGCTCAGATTTAATCTGCAGCCCCCCTGGGAAATCACACAACACAGCATCTTCAACCCCCCACAAAGGGAGATCAGGCTGAAGCCCAACAAAGAAACGCTCAATTATTTCTCATCAAAAGAAAATCCAAAATGAATACATGCATTTTGGTAGTGCCTTTGGATACTCTTTATCCCTGACACCAATACAGACAACTCCAGTGCACATAAAATCTACAGCAGGAGCTTCAGCAACACCCCTCAAAACGATCTTCGAAGTAAATCATGCCAAGTCTCACTTTATTTTACCACAAAACAAGAGGGTGTTGAAAGAAATGGAGCTTCCAGTAACACTGAAAATGATGACATAATAAAGAGATCTTAAATCTAACACTCATTTGGTGAAAAAAACACTGCCAACAGAAAAGCAGACCAACTTTTAGGAGGCTCAGAGCACGGATTTTCTCTTTCACTGTCCCTCCCGCCCCCGTCCTTGTTTGGTACAAGCAGAGCATGGTGTGAGGAGCAGATCCCCTGTGAAATATCTCACATTAACAGTTTCTGTTTCAGTTTGCAGCCACACAGTTTCCGATGTCTCCTTGTGGTTTGGGCTCTTGTGTTGTTTTTAACAGATCACAGAACTGTGCAGGGACAGAGGGGCTTCCACAGCCCCTGAGAGCCTCCAGCAGCCTGTCCACAACCCCACATCCCAGGCTGATCTTGTACTGAAAATTACAAATACCATGAGAAAGAAGAAGATCAGTCTTCAAACAGCATTTAAAATGCAATTTTTTGTTTGGAAGGCAACTTCCTAATTTTGGTGGTGACTACTTCTGTGTGGTGGCTGCCAGGTCAGAAGCAGAACCTCAGAATAAAACCAGTTTGCAGAAACGACCTGTGCCCCTGCTTTTACAGAAAACTCACCAAGCAACGATGTCCCTGATACTTGGCTGCACATTATTTAACATCAAAGTACCAGAACAGAGCAAATTTATCACAGTGCTCATGATCCAGCTCAGAAAAGTCATCCCTGCTCACTTCACAGCCAAAAACTCAGGTGCTTTTCTTCACTCCCGACCAAGTTTTATAGCCTTTATTGTTATTTCCTCAGAGGACTATTTAATTAGTCCAGAATGCCAACAGCACATAGATCTTCTGCTTAAATTAAACAATAGCTTAAATAATGCTCTAGGGAGTCACTTTTCCCAGCCTGTTATTTTTAGGCAGTTCAGGGAGCACGGTGCCAGCAGAAAGAGGAAGAGCAAGAATGTTTTTCTCAACAGATTTTAAACTCCTATCTAATGATTAGCACCAAAGCTCTGAAATAATGATATCTGAGTCCTTAACTAGAGAAAGAAAGAAGCAACAGAAAGCATAATTCACTGCCTCAAAAAAAAACCTGCTGTAGGTGTTCTCACCCCAGTTTTGGTTGTTTTGTTGGTTTGTTTTTTAACAGAAAGTTGTTCCTGACCAAGCTGGAGGAAACAGCAGCCAGCAGGGTCAGTTTGAGCACATTTCCCTGAAAATGAGAAGGGCAGGGACCAAAGTCCCTGTGCAGAAGGAGCTACAAAACAGACCAAATGCTCTGGAAGCTCAGCTGAGGAGCTGCAGAACAAACATGATCCATGCTGAGCTGGATCAGGACAAGGGGAGCAGGGAAGGGGCTGAGAGCCCCCACAAACCCCCGTGGGTTGGAACCAGCCCCTGATGCAGATGGCAAAATGCTTCCCCCCTGCTGGGAAAACCTCCAGCTTGGAGCTGGTTGAGGAGGATATGGAAGACAGTGGAATGAATCACCTCAGAAAGATCATCCCTCACTCTGCGAAAGTGGATGGTAAATAAGGAAAAAAAAAAAAAAAAAAAAAGGTTTGTAACTTCTTACGTCAACTACAAGTTGTTTTAATTAGCTCTATTTCACAAAGAAAAAAAAAAAACTAAGCCACCTTCGGGGGGGGGGGGAAAAAAAGCAAGTTACTTCCTAGGAAAGGTGCAAAACTCACACTGCAGCAAGAGCAGCTGCTGAACCAGCTAAAACACGTCCTGTTCTCATCCTTCCCCCAGCCCCAACGTGCAAGAGATGAGAAACCCAGAAGGGTGTGAAGGAACTGCCACGTCCCCCAGCTCCAGAGATGAGAGCAGCCTGCTGGCCTTCACCAGGGTCTCCAGCAGTCAGCAGGGAACCCAAGGCTGAAGCAAGCCAGGCGTGGAGCTGTGGATGCTCTAAGATCACATCCCAGGATTTCTAACCCAACTCCATTCCCTGCCTTGCAGTGCAGCTTGTCTGAAAGCCCAGAGCCAGACACCAGAGTCACTGAGCTGTAACTGGCAGCAAGTTTGCTCCAAAGCATTTAATAACCAGGATAATCCTGTTCCAAAGCAATATTATGAGCTCATAGATTCCCTTGAAGGCCTTGGCTGCAGCAGCCCCTGATCTGCTCATTTCCCACCTGCCCTCTGAGGGCAGGGGCTCTCCAAGCGTCCTCATCCCACGGGGCAGGGGAACATGACAAGGACTCCACGTGCAGTTATAACACAGTTGAGAAGCAGAGTGGATTCCACATGTAAATTATGAATATTGGGATACCAGAGTCACAGAATGGTTTGGTTTGACCTTACAAACCATCTCATCCCACCCAGGCTGCTCCTAGCCCTGCCCAACCTGGCCTTGAACGCTTCCAAAACCTCTCAAAACGTCTCTTTTTCTAAAGAAACTCCTAATCTGGTGTTGTAGCAAACAGGATGTGGTAAAAGAAAACCAGCTAAGGTGGTTATGCACTCGGCTTCGAGACAGGCTGTACTTCCCCAAGAGGCTTCTGCTGTGGAGGAAGCAGCTTCTGAAGGAACAGCCGGCTGGGCTGGGCTGCCAGAGCTCTCTTCTGGGTGCTTCTGTGAGCTCCATGTCCTCTGACTCACCAGGACATTCTTAGAGAGCTCCAGATCCTTCTGGAGCATCACTCAGGGGGCAAACAGCAGTGCCAGCACCAAGGGATGAGAGCAGCCTGCCTGCCTTCCTGAGGGAAGGGATGCAAATCGGGGACAGACTTGTTTGTGCAAATCTGATGGAGCCTCCGGGCCATTTCCATCCCTGATGAGCTTCCTGCTCTTATCCTGATCCTAAAGGTTTTGGGTTCCAAGCCAGAGCTGCCCCTGTGACTCCCTGCAGTTGCACACCTGGCAGGAAGGGAATCTGGGCCAAGCTTTGGCAGTGGGACCACGAAAGCACTGACCCTAAAATGATTTTAGGGCTCACTAAGAATAAACACTCGCAGGTGATGAGACCAGCACCATAATTAGACACATGCACAGGGAAACACCCATACTGACATCAGAGCCCTTCTGTCAGACAGCTGATCAAAGCCTGGGTTTACATTTGAAAGGATACTGAAAAACAAGAAAAAAGAAGAAAAAAACAAACCAAAAACCAGTGACCTGGAGCTGTGAGGAAAAATTTAGGTCTGGGGATAAAAAAAATAAAATAAGAAACAAACCAGTTCTCATCTAGAGCAGTTGCTAAGGCAAAAAAAAATGGGGAGCTTGGTGCATTTTGTAGTCGGTGTGTAAGGATAAAGCAGGGAGTGCTGGATGGCTCCTCAGCAAAATCATCACAGGAAAAACCAGGGAAGATCCAGCAGAATTCCTGGAGATCCAGGCTGATGGAGACTCCAAGCCCACACTGGCACACCCAGAACCTGCCCCACCTATGGTCTCACCACATCCCCCCCAGCCAAAGAGACAAGGAGCAGAACAAAAAGGTGATTAGAGTTTTAATTACCTCCCCATACTTCTTCTCACAGCAGAACGCTCGCCTAAAACTGCAGGTACTTTACCACAAGCAATTATGCTAATGTCTGGAAACAGAGCTAATTGAGTGGCAAAGAACACGCTAGAAAACGCAATCAAATTTAAATGAACAACCACAGTAAAGGAAATCCTGCATTTTCCAGCGTGATGCAAAGTCTGCTGTTAAAAACAGTCGCGTTTAGCTTTAGTCTTTTTTTTTTTTTAATTTCATTCTAAATCCTATTTTAGCTTCAGAATGAACTGAAACTCCTGCACAGCATTCACAGAACTGCTTCTCATTTCCAGGTAACCCAGGGCAAGTCCTGCTCTGACTGTACCCGGGGAGAGGAGGAGGAAACCTCTCCTCTGTGCACAGAAACTAAAATGTTAATGAAACTGGGCTCTAAAATTCCAGCTTTAATGGCTACTACCAACATGGGGAAAAAAAGAGAAAGATCTAATCCTTCCAAGGTTCCAGTTACCCAACTGTAATTGCTGTAACTAATCAAAATAACTGCAACAGTCCTCGCTGTAACAGGTAATGAAAAGTATTCAATTACATAAATAGAAATATCCATTACATAGAAGATGGTCTGTTTGACTTCTCTTTTTATAGAGAAGAAAAAAAAAAAAAAAGACTTCTTCATTTCACTGCCCCCAAAGAGACTCAGTTGAAGTCAGGCTGTGTTTGGTTGCTTAAAATTCTGCTTATTTTGCAACTGCCAGGCTACAGCAAAATATTAATGATTCAGCACAGGCAATGGAGCTGAAGCACACACTGAGGTGTCAGTGCAAGCAAACAAGGTATCTGCATTTACATGGCAAAAGTTTTGGGCACAATAAAAGTCATAGTTTTAGGCACAAGTACAGACCACACTCCAGTTGTTGAAACATAGGGAAAAGACTTCCAATGGCTCTGAGACACAGGAAAATCGATTATTTTAATCTGACAATACTTAAAACTCCCACTCCAGTGAGCTGCACGCTGCCAGGCAAGCAGGAAGGTTTTGGGCTATTTCTGCTCCAGCCAGAAGGGAGGCCAGTGAAAACACAACCAGCCCAAAGATGCCCCCACTGCACCACTTTTCCTGGGAAATCAGGTCCTTTGTTCACTACAGCCTCATTTCAGACAGGAATAAAACCACTGACCTGCTCAGGACCTCCCAGCCCATTCCCCATTTCCAGGACAGGAGCAGCTGTGCTATCCCAGCCAACTCCTCAAATCTGCCAGCCAAAAATCCCAAGAGCCCCTCATGAAATCCTCTCCCTGCTTTATTACCCACACTACCACTAACATCTTAATTTTTTTTTTTTTCATTGAAACATTAAGGCTCTAGAAAATGGACTAACCACATCATTTCTGCAACAGCTTTTCTGGTTTTGAATCATGTTCAACCTCACTTCTCCCTTCCACTGCCCACATCACACCCTATTTCAATACTTCCCTGTAGGTCAGATTTAACAGACTGCTCATTCCCACTGCTCTTTCCTGGACTTTTCCCAGCAGGTCCATGTATATTTTTTTAATCCACTGCCAGGATGGACACAACATTCTGCCAGAAGAGGATTATTTCACATGCCTCACTGGCTACAACACTGATTTTATATTTAGTCGTCTGATCCAGCTGAGCCAACACAGCTCAGGGCTGGCTGTCACAGCCAAGTCCCTGCCCCGAGGGTCCCCAGGCTGTGCCTTGTGATTGCTCTGGCACAGGTGGAGAGGAAGGACACTGCTGGATTTCCCTGGGAGCACTGCATCTTCCCCCTCCCCTGGTTTGTGGAGTGTTTGTCCTTGTGTCAGAAGGACACAGAGGCTCCTCACTGCAGCACTCAGCTAACTGAACACTGATCTCTGATGTTCCCATTCCCTGCATCCACCTTTCCATGATTAACTGCTCCACAAGTCCATTTTCCCAGCAGTTTCACCCCCTGCACACACAGTTTTCACCCCCCCATGCTGGGAGCAAGAACACCATGTCAGAGGGTCAAGACAACACATCTGGGATCTTTTCTCCTGCTCCCTTATCAACAGGCTCATTACCTCTGCAAAGAAAAATAAAGTTTAACTGATGTGACACATTACATTGTTGACAAGCCCATACCAAGTAATATCATTTTCTCCTCGATGTTTCCAAATAATTTAATTATTTTCCCTGTAGTTTTCCAGAACCTGAAGTTTACAGATGGCCTTGCTCTGTCTTCTTCCCTTTCACAACACTTCATCTTCTTGAAGACCTTTGTTTCACCAAGTCCTGTCCACCCTCCAGTGTTCCTCAATCTACAGCACTGGCTTCTCAGCAGGCACCACAGAGAAATGTAAAAACCAAACTGATCTTGAAAATATCTACACAAATAACGCTTTCTTGAGACATGACTTACCAATTTTCTGATGAAAGATCTTGTCAAAGGTCAATTCACCCCTCTCCTCGAGGTATTTCTGCATAACACTGCGGATACTGAAAGAAAAAAAGGGAAAAAAAAAAGAGGGGTCACTTGAAATTGCTTTTTGATCCCTGGGGTCACTTCCCAGGGGACATCCTGGTCACCACTTTATTCCTGTCTCAGATTTAGCTTGTACAGTAAAAGAAATGCCCAAGTCACCCCCATGTAGCCATACAAGGAGCCAACAGCAGCTCCATTAGGCCCTGCTTGGCTGCAGTGCACTTAACATCTACTTTGCCTAATTTATAATGTCACAATCACTCACTTCAACCACATTAACAAAGATTTCCTTTATTTGTCAAGTAACTTCAATATTCATTGTAATATAATGCCCATAAAAATTTCATATGGGCAACAATACAAGAATATAAATCTTAAAATCAATGCAGGCCAGCAGGGCTAGGACTTGGTAAAGCAACTCTATTGTCACAGTGTCGAGCCAAAATTCCACCAGACTTTCTCTGTTTCCAATTTTAAAATCAATAATTTCCATACATGCTATTTATTACTACAATTACACTACTTATTATGATAATTATACTATTTATTATTATAAAAATAACCTTGAACAAAGTACTCATGCTCTAAACAAGGCCATTAAATATCAGTGATATTTCTGCAGCAGCAAGACTGAGCAGCTAAGCCTTGCTGACCTCAGGGACATCCCCTCTTGTGTGCTCACAGGGACCCCATCACTAAAATCCTGAGAAGCCTCCCAAATACTGACAAACATCTCCCCCATGGAGGGAGGAAAGCATCCACACTCCTCCTCAGAGGAGCTGAGGCACGAAGTCTGAATGACTTGACCAGAAAAAAGTCTATAATAAAGGCAAGGACTTTGCTGGAAGGCCCTAAACTCCCATGTAGGAAAAAATCCTATTAATAGTTCTCTGTGTATCTCCAAGTCCCACGTGGAACATGGATCTCTGAACAGTGTGATCCAAAGCGAGAGCTCTGGAGGCCAACCACCACATCAAGTCAGACAAGAACTGGGAGGGCTGAACACTGTTAATCAGGTTTGAGATGATAAATTATTCAGTGACGAACTTGCTGTTTATTTGTTCATTAAGAACTGGGTCTGCCCTCTGTGTATTTTAACAATCTAAACAAAATACTGATTTTAAATGAAGAGGGAGCAGTAAATAAGAGATTGTGGAATCACAGAATGGCTTGGATTGGAAGGGATCTTAAAGAACATCTTGTTCCACCCCCTGCCATGTGCTGGGACACCTTCCACCATCCCAGGTTGCTCCAGCCTGGCCTTGGACACTTGCAGGGATGGGACAGCCACAGCTTCTCTGTGCCACGGCATCACCACCCTCCCAGAGAACAACTTCTTCCTAAAATCCAACCCAAAATTTTGCCGACCAGACCTTCCCCTCTCCCCTCTGAGCTCACAGAGGAGCCACTGGAGATGAACAAGCCTGGCAGGAGCTCCCAGAGCCCACACAGCTCCCCCTCCTCCCCGAGCCCCTCGGCGCTGCCATCGCCCCCCGGCACCGTCCCCGTTCCCACTGACCACCAGACCAGCAGTAAGAGAATAAGCCTTTTTCATAATAATGGCATCAAGGAAGCTTTCCTCTGCTCCAACGAGTGCACTGCAAGAAATTACATCAACAGATCTTCAGTCTAGACAATGGGAGAAGATAATGAAAATTTACCATGTGACTGAGGCGCCCAGGAAAACAGTGATTGTGTAAGGAGCAAACCTCTCCAGCACCTCCTCCTCCTCCTCTGCTGACATCCCATACTTCTGGTCTGATGGATAACGTCAAAGGAACAAAATGTCTTTTGCAGCCACAGAAACTGAACAAATCTGTAAAATGATCACAGGCTGCAGGAGACCGTGCTACGTTCCAGCTCCTCAACACTCGCACTGCTTTAAAATCATTGCTACTTATCCATATGGATAAGTAGGAATAAAGGACATGGAGGGGATTATGACTATCCAGAATAATCACCTCCTAATTCTCACATGGAAGTTACAGGTAGAAATCCTCTGGAGTTCAAAGAATTGAAGCAAAGTCTGTGTATCCTTCAGAAGGATGGAAAATTTTAAAATGGAGCTTAGCACATTCCCACAAACAGGAAGAAAAGTTCCCTCTCTGCTTTAGTCTATTGACTCATTAGTTGCCCTACACATAAACAATCCGAGATTAAAAGCTGCATTTCACAGAAATGCAGCCATTTCTGAAAAGCTTTCCCTGGCCAGAGATGCCATCAGCACAAACCACGCACTAATGCAAGAAGTGGCCATTTCTGCACGAGTTCATCTCAGTTCACAGCATGATCCACCTTAATAGCAGCACTCACAAGGAGCAGAAACAAAAGTTGGCTAAAAACAAAATCCAGGGAGACTTCAGAAACAAAAGCACATCCAACTGGACTGCAGCAAAACCTTTTGTTCATGTATTCTTTTCATTTCAAAGAGGAAGAAAACCGCAAACAACAAAAAATTCAGGAACACTCCATTTACTATCCAGATACCACAAGTCAACTGAAGGATGTTTAGGGGAAGTCAAAGTCAGGCCTAAAACCTGGTAAGAAATGCAGCTTGTACCCTGGGTATCTCTTTCTGGGTATCTTTATCTTCACTGAAAGCGTGGTCAAGCACTGGAAGGGACTGCCCAGGTGGAGTCTGCATCCCTGGAAGTGTCCAAGGAACATCTGCATGTGGCACTCAGTGCTCTGGGCTGGGTGACAAGGTGGGGACCAGGAACAGGTTGGACTTGATGGTCCTGAAGGGCTTTTCCAACCTCAGTGATTGTGGGATTCTGTCATTGCTGGTTTAACTGGGAGCACAGGGAAGCCCTTTGCCACTGGCCCCAGGGAGATGCCCAGCAATGCCTGGGCATGGGCAGCTGGGTGTTCTTGCACTTCTGAGAGCCCCTGGGTGAAGCTGCCCCCCAAAGAAGGAGCTGAACAAGCACCCCAGGCCTGCAGAGCAGGTTGGAGCACACTGCCAGCCCCAAGGAGGCAGAAGATGACTGATCTGCACCCTCATCAAACCATAAACAGGTCGCTCTAACCTGGTCAGCTCCTCCACCTGCCCAGAAAAGGGATTTATTTCAAGCACGAGCTGAACAGTCTGTTGAAGATGCATCTTGAAGCTGTAGTTACTCCAGCCTTGATCAAAGAAACTGATGAAAAGCATCCTTCAAGGTTAAGCTCCATTCTGGAATGAAACAGCTCTCACTGTCTGTGAGCAGCCTGGCAGGGCACAGGCAGCAGCCGCAGTGCCAAGGTCGGCACAGGCGGAAAATATCTACTTGAAAACACGTCTGAAAAGCTCAGAGGAAAACACATCATGTCCTTTCTAACACAGAAAAGGCCATGTAAGGCAAGAGCATCTATGATCCTGCCTCTCAGATGAGTTCCAGCAGGAGCAGAAAGCAGAAGGAGCCTCGGAGAGGAGCTCAGCCAAAGGCAGGACTTGTCCTTGGCTGCAGCACTGGACAACAACAGCCACTCCTGCTGCTCCCAGGAACACAGCAGGGACAGCCTGGACTCCAAGGAGAAGCATGCCAAGCACGAGAACTCAAACTTCTGCTGGGTGTCTGAGTGTGTGTGCCCAAGGCTGGCCACTGGAAGTGAGGAACTGACCACAGGGCAGCTGGAGCACAACCCCAATGGATGTGGGAATATGCCCAGACCAGGATGTACAGAGGAGAGGAAAACAATCAGCACTCGCTCTGATACTTCTGACAAAGATGGAGAGAGACTTTTTCCAAGAGCATGCAGCAACAGGACAAGGGGGAATGATTTCAAACTGGCAAAGAGGAGGTTTAAATTAGATATTAGGAAATATTTCTTCTGTGTGAGAGAGTGGTGAGGCCCTGGCACAGGTTGCCCAGAGAAGCTGTGGCTGCTCCATCCCTGGACGTGTCCAAGGCCAGGTTGGATGGGGCTTGGAGCAAGCTGGGATAGTGCAAAGTGTCCCTGTCCACAGCAAGGGGTGGAACTGGATGGGCTTTAAGGTCCTTTCCACCCAAACTATTCCACAATTCTGTAAACGTTCTGCTATTCATTTCACACAGATTTTGTCCCTGAAGTTCTTCTGAAAGTAATTCACAACTCAGAAGAGGAAAGGGCAAAGAATGAGGCAATGGGGTGTACCAATATGTACAATACTCCTACTATTGGAACTAGGTCAAGAAACTCCTTACTACTGCTCTTCCTACTGCTGGATCTTAAAAGAGCTTTGAATTATTTATCATCAGAGCAGATGATTTTTTCCTTGTAAATCAATAAGAGTTCAGACTTGTGGGATGTTATTTGGTGTACAGGTGCACACATGCACACCACAGGTTGGAAAACAATGGCCAGCATTGAAGAACCACATCTGCATTAAAAATGAGCAGTTCCAGTCATTAATATATTCTCCAATAGCCTGAAACAGGAGAACAGAAAAACAAAACAAGAATGAAACAGCAGCTACACAGAGACTAAGAGCTCAGTTCAGGATTCAACTCTACCAACATTTCCTGTACTGTGAAGAGCAGGTCATAAACATCATCAGCTCAGCTCTCCAGTCTGTAAAATAAAGCTGGATTTATTTTTTCTCTCCTCTTTGTCATTAGAGCAGGTACCATTCCTCTGCCACATTAAGTTCCTGATGTCTCCTGGCACGTCCAAATTAATAATTATTTCAAGAAAATGCCAGATATTCATAAACTCCATGGCCAGTGCTTTGACTGCCAAGGTTTGGCAGTGCCTCTCCACTCTCTGCACTCCCAGCATCCCATCTCCACATCACAGCCACCTTCATTTATTCCTGTGTCAGGGGTAATAAACACTGAACACTCACAAACCACTGAACCCATTTCATTCTGCTTCCTCTCAGATTGCACTCAGCTCAAAGTTCAGCAGAAGTCAATACTTCTCCAAATGACTGGGCTCTCAATGCTGTAAGAGCTGCTATACACGTGGTCACTGTGGTTCCAGCAGTTCATGGGGCAAATTCCCAGCACAGAAAGACAGAAAAGATCATTACACCATCTAAACTGATATATGTATGTATTACTTGTAAACTCACACCATCACACTCAGTCTTGAAGATTCTTCCCAATGCAAATCCTTCTGTAAGTCAGTTATTAATTAATGCACATGCTCAGCCTCATCACCTGACAAAGCAATGAGTGACCCTAAACTTTGATTTCTCTCCATAAACACATCACACACCACACACACACACCCCTCCATGGGACTCTGCCATTTTCTGGCCCAACTTCACCCATTTCTGCCCCATTTTGTGCCCTCACACCAAGCCAAGTCATTTCACTGCAGCAAACTAATGCTCTTAGAGCTGTCGTGGGTGATTAGCAACATATTTCACCCCAGAGCCCTGTGGGATGGAAGGGATTAGAGCTCAGCAACACCTGCCCACACCCCCTCCCCTCCCTGCATCAGCAGCTTCACTTATGCAAATTATTTTAATGAAGAAAGTTTACAAGGAGGGAGCCAGAAGCAGGAGTTTTGTAGCTCCAACTTCACAAAACACCAGCCCCAAGATCCTTGAGGCATTATCAGAGCTGAAATCTGAAACTAATATAAAAGCTTCTAAGTACATGAATTTTGCAGGAATAATTACACCAAATTGCAGTGTCAAGGACTTGCCCTTCCACCAGATTGCTGCTGCTGAGAAATTACAAGAAAGGGAAATCAGAGCAAAATCACATCTCCTCGCTCTGACTGCAATTAAGGCGTTCGCCAATCATAAATTACTTTTTTTTTTTAAACAAACACAAAATTACTGAAGACGTGCCAATTTTTTCTAATCTTTTTCAATCTCAAATGTTTAGAACTTTCTTTGCAAGTAGCAAGTATAAACCTTGACTGAGAGACCAAGAACTACGGCCAACACTGACAGACGCCTCTGATTTATTTATTCATTTATAGGCTCAGGATGCAATTTTACAGAGGTTTTAAATGTTTACTTCCACTATCCAAATCCATCATAAAGTTGCTAAAATTGGACCAAAGATCCTGCCCCAAAGGCCTCTGAACTGAAAGCATGACAGGGTCAACAAGTACAATTCAAAGCATTGGCAGAACAGCCCAGAGCCACCACAGCCTAAAGTGGGTTGGTTTTTTTTTTTCTCTTTATACATTTAAAAGGTTTAGCAATGCAAGATTGATCAAAAGTGAAAACTGGGATGAAATATTTGGCCTAAGAATCAAATCTTTCAAAGCTCTTTTAAACAACAAGTTAAAACTACAGAGATGTTCCTGTATTTTTGAACAATTAGGAAAATCTCGGGTAAAAAGAACCCAAACATCAAAACCTTAATAAAAAAACACAGAGGACTGATGCACAACACAGAATTGCTTCAAACATGAAAATGAACAGAGGAGGATAGAGGAGAAATGGAGAAGCCAGAGTCTTCTTTCAATTGAGTTATGGGTTTTTTTAGGTTGGAAAAGCCCTCAGAGACCATCAGGACCAACTGCTCCTGCAGCAATGCCAAGGCCACCACTGACCCACGTCCCCAAGTGCCACATCCACACAGCTTTTAAATCCCTGCAGGGATGGAGACTCCCACCAATTTTTGGGATCCTGAAATTCCAGGAATTTTAATCCCTATTGCCAAATTTTGTGGTCCCAGGGTGCAATTTTGGGTGAATTTTGGGGTTTTTTTCCATTTAACTTCCACCATTTTCACACCATTTTCCCTCTGATTTTCACCATTTTTCCACCTTTCCCTCTGGATTTTTTGGGGATTTTTTGGGATCCTGAAATTCCAGGAATTTTGGGTCCCTTTCCCCAAATTTCATTATCCCAATGTGGATTTTTGGGTGGATTTTGGGTCCTTTCCCCTTCAAATTTCACCATTTTGAGGCCCAAAATCCACTCAAAAATCCATCTAAACCTCCCCTGGTGCAACTTGAAGCCATTTCCTCTGGGTGTCAGCTGGATCCAGCTCCATTCACCACCACCCTCTGGCCCCACCACCTAAAGCTCAGCCTCACAGCTCATTTTCCCTGCTGGAATTGAGGCAGAATCACAACAAACAACAGCAGCCAAGGCACATCCCAGAGCTGTCACATCCCAGAGGGCCCCTTGGGACAGGGGTGTCTTTCTCCAAGGTCTGAAGCACTGAGTGTTTCATTGGCTTCCCTGGAGCTTTTTAATTTCCCGGGAGGATGGAGGAGCTCTTTGCTCATGTGCACCTTGAGCAGAGGTAGAACTCCCCTGAGCACCCAGCAATTCCCAGCTCCCAGGGAGGCTGCAGGAGCTGGGAAGTGCAGCTGGTGCCTCTCTGCTGTTCACACATCCCAGACTCGATCCCTAATGATGGCTTTGATCTGCACAGCTCCACCAGATCCTGAGAAATCCTTCCCTTCCCCAGCTCCCTCCTCAATAGGACATGACACATGCTGACAGGACAAATTCCTGGCATGCTGGAAGGGGGCTGAGGGGCTCTATGATCCTCCAAATGCTTTCAAAAATTGTTATTTATTTCTGCAAGGCGTATTTATATAGGTGTTTAGTCAATATTGGAATGATTTTTTTGGATAAGTATGGGGTGAAGCTCCAGTGGAAAACAGCTGTATTTTCCAAGCTAGAAACTGCTGCTTTTTGCACCAATTTAGTCCAATTAAATTCTGTTGTTTGGTTTATGCACCTGGACCTGACGGCTCATGATAGGCTTTCTACTAATTTTATTAATTACCAACAAAATAAAGCTATTATTGATAAAAAGATTAAACCAGGCCATTCCACATGATTTCACCAGAACAGAAACCAAGGGCTGCACACGTTTGTGTCCTGATGCTATAGTTCCACTGTTGGCTGAAACCATTTTACACAGGAAAGTCTGGGCACTGAAAAGCCATCAGCTATAAAAGGATTAAGAGCTATAAAGTCCATCAATTCTACTGAAAAATCATCTGGCAGGTCCCTGCAGCTCACCTGCACCAGATCAAATGAGAACACCTGTAACACAACATCACATTTCGGAAGCTTTCCCCAAAAAAGACATCTAGAATCATCCCTCTGTTTTTAGCACAGGAACAGAAGGCTGCACACTGATCTCCCTCCAGATCACCGCTGATTTACCCTTTTTTTTCTTACTTAAGGTAATGACACCCGAGGGAAGGTCTGTGCTGCAAAACATACGCTGCAATCCTGCAGCATCCCCAGGGAGAAGTAACTGGAGCATCTCTCTGAAGGCCAGATGTCTCCTTCCTGTGCCCAGAGATGCTCCAAGCACAGGATGCTCAGCAGCTGAGATGGTCAAGGGTCTCCACTGAGGCTCAGAAAATTCAGCTTCAACTCCTGCACCTGCCCAAGGTGCTACATGTGAACAGAGGTACATCAGGTATTTCCTAACTGGCTCCTGATCTGTACAACACAGATAATAACAAGCTGTCCTTCATCCAGACTCTCATTCCTTGTCTCTTAAAGCTCTGCAAAGAGCTTTCATCCTCCTGTGCTCTGCTGTAGAGGCTTGTCTGTTATCAGGGTATGGGACACTGCAGGTACAGTAAAAACTGAATTCCCAATAGAGAGAGAGAGCACCCAAACAGAGCCAAGAGCAGCACCCACAGCAAGCAGGAGCCCTCCCATACATCCTCCTACACTGACAGGCCATAATCCATCCCCAGGCATGCATTCTTCCCAAGAAAGAGCTGGAGTACAAAGCTGACTCGAGACAAAAAGCAAGTACATGTTGTCAGCAGCCCCAGCATTCTGTATGCACACCCAATTATTTTGAGAGAGCCATTTCTTACTGCCTTCACAACCACACACTTCTGCTGATGGCAAAGCAGGGAGGCTGAAATTCCAATCAAAATTTCACTACTCTGTCTCACCCTGAGCTAATCCACCAAAAATCACAAGTGTTCGGCCTTTCTTGTACTGTTAGTTCAGAAAAAAGCCAATTTTTCCCCTTCCTCAAGCAGCTCCCAATGAACCCTCACGTGTGCCTTTTCACACTAGCAGTGCAGATAACAAGATAAGCTTCAGTTTACTCATTTAAGCTTTAGATTTTGGCTATCAGGAAGAATTTCCTCATGGAAAGGATTGTCAGGCATTGATTGGAAGGAGCTACTCAAAATTGAACACTTTTCTTACAGCAACAAAGAAGCACCTGGAGAGACACACAGGGCTGACACGGGCGGAACAGCAACGAAAATGAAAATTACACAAGCAATTGTCAGGAAAATGTTCCCAGAGACATCAGGGTAAATGAATAAACACAACACGGAGGCGTTAAACAATGCCAGAGAAAACACCACCAAAGTCACCCGGACTGACAGCACAGACAGGGGAATGTGAGCCTGCAACTTGGAGATTCACACAAGTTTCCCAAGGTGCAAGAACTCCCCAAAGGCCACCTCAAAGAATGAAGTGAAATCCACAGAAAGAGCAAAGTAAGGCCAAGAGCACAGAATTACAAAATCAGAAGCAAGAGAGAACAGAGCAATGATGCCTAACCCTGAGCAGGAGTCGTCGCTTGGATTTCAGCAATATTCTGCACCAAGAGAGGAGGAAAAGAAATCACAAACAGCTCAGGATAGAATTGGGAAGGCAAATTAACCCCTGTGTTTTCAACAACCCTTAATCAGAGTTTTAACAAGCCAATTTGAATACTGGGTGAGAAAGCAAAGGGCACATCAACCACCCTAGGAGAAGCAGCTGGGTACCAGGGGCCAGAATTCACCCCTACAAGTGAAGTGAAGATGGGATGATAACCAAGGGAAAATGTCATGTTAAAAACATGATTTATTAAAAAAAAATTACTGCAACATGCTCCCTTTTCCCCCAGCAGAACAAGATTCAGAGGAGACCAAAGAAAAAGAGCGGGAGAAAAATCAGAACTAACTTGAAATAGAGGTAATTAGTGAAAGCAAGTTAGAAAAGGAGAGATGGGATGAGAAATATCTACAGCCTCGGGGAGAGAAGCCTGGACAGATGGATGCTGTGTTTTGTTACCATGCCCGTGGTATTTGTACACCAAAAGCACCCAAAGCTTACGTGATGTTTATAGCAAGAAAGGTTTAATGTCAACTTTCCAGAGGAGCACACAAGAGGCTTCTGCAAGCCCTGAACCCTCTCCCATTTGTTACCTGATTTCTTGGACCATTTTTCTCAGCTTCACATTACACAAATCCTTTACTCAAACCAGAACAAGCTGCTGGCAAATAAAAACAGCTGTTCTATAGTGCTCTTCCACTCCCTCTGACCAAAATAAGGGAAATGTAAAATCGACATGGAAAAGTAAAAACCCTCAGCAGCCTGCTGAATAGCTAAAAAAATTCATAATGCAGGTAATTTACTCTTTTCCCACCAAAACTTAAGATATTTGAGAGCAATGCTGCAGGATAAGATTTAGGTTTCATATTTGTTCATATTTCCAGAGGGCTGACTTCCTTCCCATGCCAGGCCTGATTTCAGCAGGATATTCTGCCTCTGACAGCCGTTCTGCCCACCCATGCGAATCTCCCAGAAAAACAGGCTTTTAGGAAACAATGTACAACAGAAAGATACCACAGCTCTCACAGCTCTTGGCAAGGCTCTTAGGAACGAAAGGAGGAAATGCAGAAGGGAAGGAAAAGCAGATGACAGAGGATGGAAGAAGGGTTGTTTTGTTTTGGTGCTTAAAAAAAAAAACAAAAACACACTAATCCTCTTCCTTAGGCACTCCGGGCTCATTAGTGTTTTCTGTGCTTCCTCCCCAAACTGTGATATTTAACGATTTCAGGACAAAACCAGTCTGAGGATAATTCAGGAAAACTCAGCAATAATCAGCCCTACGGCCAATAAACTCTTCACCCTCATAGTTTATTTGCTGCTAAGCCTTGGCCTGCAGCCTTGGAATTCATTCTGACGGCACTACAACTATTTCCTTGTAAACAGGAAGCCCCCTCAAATTTGCATTACAGTAAATTCATTTGCTTCATTTAACCTCAGCCTGATCTGAGAAAGATAAAAGGGTGCCGACAGGTGTACAGGGTTCCATCAAGGAGACAAGGGGTAAAACCTTTCTAATATTTCAATAAGGGATAACACCAGGGCACAGGACCCGTCCCTGGGCTGTGGTTGCCCACCAGAGATAAACCAACACCTTCCTGTGAGCAGAGCACTGCAATAATGCAGGGACATTTATTCTCAAGCATGGATGTGATATTCCAGTGACCTTCCTGCTCTCTGTCCCGGTGACAACCAGGACTGGTGGCAGGGATGGCTGCACACCCAATGTCACAGAGCCGGGCTCATGCTCCTCCAAGGAGCTGCTCACACACACACAGAAATAATGAATATCTGGAAAAATTGTTTGATTTCAAACAAGAGAGGACTCTGTGTGTTGTATTTTTTTCCTGTTACTATATCAACCTGCCTTTAACCAGCCGATTTATGTCATTTTAAATGAATCACTTTGCCAGCGATACAGAATATTTCAGTATACCCAGCACACCATGTCTGCTCTAATAAGAGGCATCAAAAAAACCAGCCAGAAGCCAGCACAAAGCTATCTGACACCAGAATAACGGTCACAATTTCCTACTGTATGAGGAAATCCCTGGTTTCAGTTAGAAGCTGAGAGGTTCAGTCATTTTGGGCACCCTAGAGCCGTTTGTGGTCCCGGGCTGAGGTAAGTCCCTGTTATGTCCGTGCTTCCTTCCGCTCCTGTGCCGAGGGCCTGGCGTGTCCCTGTCCCACAGCACCACGTACAGCCCCAAACCTCTCCTCACTGAAGGTTTCTCACGTCCTGCAGAGCATCACACACCAGGGAGGGTGGCAAGCCATGCTTCTCCTGACCTCCAACAGGTCCTTCCACGGGCAGCCCAAGGAGCGAGGCGCTTTGGCCACCGACCCTTTCGCCTTCCCTGCAAAACTTCCTCTGGCACCTGGCTGCCTTTCCCACCCTGAGGAGCCAAACACAGGAGAAACATCTCTCCCAGCTCAGGGAAACCACCAAACACCTAAATCCTGGAGCAGGAGAGCAAAGCACAGCAGGTTCCTCAGGCCTCGTGCTGCGCTCGCTACGAGGCTCCCGCCGCGCTGGGCACGAGGGATATCGGTGCAGGCATCGGCTTCCAGCCTCTCCACAAGCACCAAAACTGCTGATATTTCTAATGGCATTGGGAGGACTCCTCCTGCCCTGCAATTCTCCACATCCCACCTTTCACCTGCCCAGGGTCACGTCCCTGCTGGGAACAGGGAGCAGCACCGCTGCACATCACCCAGGACAGCACTGACATCACCAGAGCACTGAGGCACATGAAGCCACCAGCACCTCCAGCAAAGCTGCACCTCGGGCTAACAGGGCAGATGAAATGTCACGGATATTGTACTGCTTTTAAAGTGTAAACACACACCAGGAGAAAAGCAGGCACCGTACAGCAACACCATCCTCAACCAGACCTTCAACACAACAGCCAAACTTCATCACCTGAGCTCTCACTGCCCCTGCAAAGGGGGTAAACATAGGCTGGGCATCCTTCACCTTCTCCTGCTCTGCAGCCTCCCAGCATTCCAGCAGAAAGGCAGGAAAACGAGTGGAGAAGTGGGAAGAGGGTTCCAGCGATCCCTGGCTCACAGTAGACAGCTAAGCTAGGCCACCAGCAGGCTTCCAAACTGCCTACACATTCTGCAGTAAAATTTGTTTTAGATTTTTCCTGTTGCAGCATTTTATTTGCTGGCTGAATCTTCATTTCATATATGTATATACATATACACACACACTGAGCCATGAAAAAAAGGAAAAGCTCCGTTTTAATTTCAGCAATAAATAAGCGATGCTCAGGTGATTTTATAACAAACACATAACCACGGGAAAAAAGCTGTTTTTGCAGAAGAAAAGCTGCTTTTAGCACCAAGCCCCAAGCAAACAACCTCGGCTGTGCCAGGGCACCCGGCTGCTCCCGCGGAGGGACCGGGGAAGGTCGGGGCGACAGAGCCCGGACCGGCACCAGCACCTCTGCTCCGTGAGCCGCCTGCTAAGGGCGAGCTCCGGCCCCGTCCTCCTCCCGCATCCCCTGTCAAACCCCATGAAGCATCACCAAAAAACCGCTCTGCAGAGCAGCACGGCCAGAGCGGCTCCGTTCGGCGCTACCGACTGCTTTGGACGGGAATTCCCAGCGCCGGACGGAGCACCGGGCTGGGGATCCATAAACCCCCGAGCTGCGGCGGTTCGTCCCTGCAGGGACCGGCGTCCCTCGCTCACCCGCCGAGGGACCCCGCACAAGTTGTAGCAAATAAACACACGCATCCAGCACATCCAGCACATCCAGCACAGCCAGCGCGGCTCGGCGCTCGCCAAGGCCGGAGCCGGTGCCGGCGGAGGCCGCGGGGGCACGGCCGGACCGTTATGTCCAGCGCGGGGAGGGCGGCGGGGGCCGGGCCGGGGCCGCGGCGGGGCGGGCGGTACCTGGGCTCGGGCAGGGTGATCTTCTTGCTGGCCCTGGCCGCCGGGGTGCTCTTGCTCTTCTCCATCGCCATCAGGTAGCTGACATCGGCCAGCACCGCCTCCAGGTCCGCCATGTTCCCGCTCCGCCGCCGGGCTGCAGATGGAGGCTCCACCGGGGCAGCCGCCCCCGGGGCGGGGGTTGGCGGCGGGCGGCGGCGGCGGCTCCGCCGGTACGGCCGAGCGGCTCCCGGTGCGCGTGTGCGGAGCGCGGGGGGCCGCTCCCGCCTCCCGCCCTGCGCCCCGGGCGGGCGGGCGGCAGGAGGGACGGACGGACAGACGGACGGCAGAGGGAGGGAGGGACGGAGGGAAGGAGGCAGGGAAGGAAGGAGGGAGCCCCCGCCGCGCCCCCCTCAGCGCCCGCCCGCCCCCGCCGGGCCCGTGGCGGCGGCCGGTCCGCCCCCGCCGCTCACAGCCTGCGCGGCCCCCGCGGCCCCGGGCCCGCCGCTCGCAGCCATGGGCGGGCGGACCGGGCTGCCCCGCGGCGCCGCCCGAAATCCCGACATGGATCGGCGGCGGCCGGAGCCGGCACCGGCCACGGCACCGGCACCGAGCGGCGACGGCACCCGCGGGGTTGGCGGTACCGGGGGCCCGCTCTGACGTGAAGCTGTGTCTGGATGCCTGGAAGTGTCCCCGGCCAGGTTGGATGGGGCTTGGAGCAACCTGGGATAGTGGAAGGTGTCGCTGCCCATGGTAAAGGGGTGGGATGGGAATTTTAGGTTCTTTTAACCCGAACTAGTTTGGGATTCCGCGGTTCCACAAGAGGGGAACACCAGAGCCAGCTCCAGCCGCGGAGCGCTGAGCTGCCTGCAAGCCTCGGCACCCAGTCGGACGCATAAATTCAGAATTAATTTCCTCATAATTTATTAAAAGGCGTGCATAACAAAAACAGGATACAAATAAATGCGTCTGTGTGACACCCCATCGGTGCTCGTTGAACCACTTGCTGGCAAGTAATGATGCAAAACAAGGCACCCAGGTGTCCTCAGGCTCTGAGCAGAGATCCCTGCTCGTGTTCCTCCTTCAAGTAGTAGTAGCTCCACTGCAGCCAAGCAGATATGCAGATTTTAAGTGCTTTCTTTTCTGAATTTCGTCAAATATGTCATAAATAATTGGCTCAATGAAAGGCTAAGTCAATGACAAGTCTGAAGTTTGAAACTCAGCGTGTTTTGAGTTCTTTTCAAGTGCCGCCACTCCTCCTGCCTACATCTTTATGAAAGTTAATGATCTGATTAAAGCGAGGTAGAGCATACAGCTGGGAGGATTTCACCATGTGCCTCATTATGAACCGTCTGAGAACCTGCTTTTTGTTGAAAATGTTAATTTAAGCCAACACTTTCCATCGGAACAGATCCCCTGGGGAAGGTTTCTCCTCCACCAGTGGCCCCAGAGCAAAGCTGAGGCTCAGGGTGTCCAAGCAAGTGTGGAAGGGAGCAGAAGAAAAGTGAGGCACATCCCTCCTGGAGGTTCAGGGTAAAGTCTCCCACCAGCCCTGTTTAAAGGTTTCACTGATCCAAGCTACACCATGGAAAGGGGTATTTTTATCTCCTGAAATCCCCTGGCTGGCTATGGTTCCTGTGGTTCTCCCAAAGTTCTTCCAGAGCCTCCGCACGGGCTCTCCATTTGCAGGGGTGTGATGGGAGGGAAATTCCTCCCACCACATCCTCAGCCTGGTGATGTGACTGGGCACGTGCCTTGTGCTGGCTCTTCCCAGGGGACTCCCCAGTTCTGCAGCCCCTCTGCCCAAATCCACTGGAAGAGCCAGGTTTCATTTCCTGAAGCAGCAGCAGCAGCACACGGGGAGGATCTCAGCACTGACCTGAGGGTGTTGCTAAACACCCCGAGCAAACAGAAACCATCACCCTGGTGAGGAGGGCCCTGTGTTTGCTCAGAGGTTTGGATGGCATTACAGTGGTGGTGACAGCAAAAGCAGCCACCAAGATGCCCCTTAGGATTCCCAATGCTCTCCTTTCCCTGCTGTGCCACGTTTTCACCATTATTACCTGGATATTCTTGTTGTGTAGACGCCCAAGACATTCCTGGTGACAGTTTCTAGGAAGTGAGGTCTGGTGAAGGCCAAGTTAAGGAATTTGTTCTCTTCTTTCTGTTCCTGGTGCTGGTGTGGCGGCAGCACACATCAGCACCAGGTGATGATGTGGGTGATAAGCAAAGGTGCTTTCTGCTCTGCTGATTTCCCAGGCTTGGCTGCAGTGCAGTCAGAGGTGGTGGCATGTCCCCAGAGCCACCCCGGGCCCTGGCTGGAGAGGCAGCCCACATCAGGCTGTTCATCCTCACCTCTAGCATTGTGTAAAACACACACATTTCTTGTTGTTCTATTCAGATATTTTAAAGGTCACTGGGACGGGTACTTTTTAATAACAGAGTGGAATCAAACCTGATTTTTTTCCAGAAATGAGCAGAACAGGCAGTGCCAGCCTCCTCCTTTTCAGGGAAGTTCAATTCCCCAGGTGCAAGCCTGCAGCTTTCCTTAGCCTGTGTTGCATCCCAGGCCGAGTGTTTGCGTTGTTCTTGCGTTGTTTTATGGCTCCTGTGTGGGGTTTGGTGTTTGTGAATGTTTATAAACAGTGCTCTGGGGATTCCCCCAGGTAAAGGAAACCCAGAGTTAATCGATGCCAGAGCGAGCAGAGGTCAGAACACGATACACTCTGAATGCATTTAAGCATCTCCTGACATTTCTGTGGATGGTGATGGATACTGCTCAATCAATTTAAGTGTGTCTCCAGGCCTGGCTGGGCTGCAGGCTCTGCATCCACTGCGGAGCCAGGAGCCCAACCTCCCCTCTGCTGCTCCTTCCTTCCGAGGAGCGAGTTCCTCCTACCATCTGTGTGAGATTTAAATGTTTAATTTTGCCCTGCTCTGCTTCACAGCGTGACAGATGATATTCCAGGGAGCTACGAGGCTGTTGTAGATTTATTAATGCGTCCCACACTGACACCATCCCATCAAGATAATGCTGCAACACATTACCCAGGACGGAGCCACATCCGTCCTGTTGCCCTCCAAGCTGTGCCAAATCCCATATCAAATAAGATCTCCTCTCTATGCTGATGCCAGCAACATCTCTCGAGGGGGATGTTCACATAAAAGATCTTTAAATATTATTTCTAATACGATTTTTACTAATATTTCTGATACACTGCCAGAAATGCACATAGGTGGAGATTAAGAGCATCAAGGAGTGTTTAGCTCAGTTCCCTCCATGAGCTGCTCTCTAGAGAGAGGACAAATTATTTGCTCCTCCTTGGCAGCACTGGTGGGGAATCATTTATTGGTGATGGATCCCCATGGGAATCTGACTCTCTGTGGCTTGTTTATAGCAAGGTTATGTTTTGCTGCAGTTCTGGCTGTACTTTTGGGGTGCCTGACTGAAGGGGAGGGATCAGAACCCCTTTCCCCACGCTCACCTCAATGTTCCCAAGGAGCTCCTGAGCACGGGGTTACCTGGAGGGGAAACAGCTCCTGTTTAATGAGTTTGTGTGAGGATTCATCAGTGCTGCAGTGCCTGGAGGCCAGTAGGACAGAAATACAAATGCATTCCTGGGAATTCCAATGCCAGCACTCCCCATCCTGCTGCCTCACCACTCCCATGGCTTTAGCCCAGCATCCCAAAGAAACAGCCTCACTCCATCCCCTCTGCCTGTCACATTCTGCACTTTGCCAGGCCCTGGGGTGGCTTTGGCCCCTCTCCCCTGCAGTGGCACATCCATGCCAATGCCACAGGCATTCATTCCTCTGCAGCATCCACACCCAGGCTGGGGTTACATCCCATCTCCTTAGTGCTGCACTAATAAGTGGTGAGAGGCAATGTGGAAAACAAATAGAGTAATTAATGGCCACGGCTGCTGCTGCTTTTATTGACTGTCTGTTCCAGGAGGAGCAGTTTTACAGAAGGCAGCCTCTGCCCTCACAGTGCCCTTGCATTTGGCACCCCAAATTCCAGCATGGGGCGAGCTCCCCAGCTCTGGCCTCTCAGAGAAGCAGGGTGGCTCTTCTGCATCTCTGTGGATCCCTCCTGCTTCCTCCTGAATGCTTTTAACAAAGCCACTTCAGCCACCTCAGCCAGGTAAAGCCTCAATGCACCTTATCATCATCATGTTCCCTTTTGCAAATAGCTGACATGATGAGGAGGTTGGGTTTTAATTAAGAAACAAGTGGCAATTCAGTTCTCAAAAATAATATTCACCATCAAACATTTGTACTGGCGTAGTCAGACTAGCAATAATTATGTCCTCTGGGGGCAGAGATAAGAGCAGGGTTGAAAGTCATGCAACATCTATAAAGACTTGCATGAGAAAACACAGGCACGAGAAGACCGGGGCCTCCCGTTTGCAATTGCATCACACCACCCCTCTCACCATGTAATAAAAATACCTTACTGACATTTTCCTCTGCACATTTTCTTCCCCTGCCATGGCACACAGCAGTGTCCTGGTGCTGCCTCCCACCCCAGGCCGTGCCTTGCCAGCTGCAGCCTGGAGCCCTCGCTGTGACCCCTTGGCAGCACACACGGGGACACTGCTGATGGCACAGCTTCCCTCCCTCCCTCCCTCCATGCACACTGATAAAAAAAGGAGCATCACCCCCTCACCTGGCCAGGGCAAGCTTTAAAAGGAGCAGCATCAGCATAAAGCTGGGTCACAGAGCCAGCACTGCCGCACCAGAACCATCCTGGGTGACTCGTGGAGGCACCACGGGGGTGGCACTGGAGAGATGGAACACCCAGTGTAGGAGGGAGAGCCAGGGATCTGCATCAACACCCAGCCTTGGTTCTGCTCCTTAAACAGCATCACCTGGTACATCCCCCTGCACCCACCTGGGCTCCTCTGCAGGATCTCTCACGGGACAGGGCAGTTTGAGCCATTTTCACACATAAATCTCCACCTGTGGTTGTCCTTACAGGTCAGTCATGACATGGACATGGCCTCTGGCTTGCTCTGTGCTGGTGGAGCTCATCCAGCCCTGCCCAGGGGGCTTAGAGGGGCCTGAGAGCCAAGGGCAGTGGGGCACTGACCCTCACAGGCCCCCCCCTCCTGGGTCACAGGGCCCCTTCCCCATGTCCCCCAGCCTGTGACATCCCATGCCCAGCTCAGAACCCACCCATCCTCAAGAACACCCTGATTTAAAAACACTAGAGTGTGTTGTTACAAGCTAAAGCAAATAAACCCAATGAGGACTGGAACAGCAAATGTCTCAGAGCCCCACAAAGAGTCAAAAGTGTCCCTGTTGAGCACTGTGGTGGGATCAGACACTGCAGGAGCATTTTCCCTGCACAGATTGATCAGACAAACAGATGTCAAGAGGGACCCATTGAGCATTTGCTGTTCCACAGGCTGGCTTGAATGTAACTTGATAAAGGGAAAAAAAAAAATCAATAATTGCCTAATTTGGCTATAAATTCTAAAGGACAGAAGGAGAAAAACCAACAACTGTGCAGATATTGAAGCAGTAAAAGGTAATTCAGATTCTGTCATGGCATCCATGAAAGGTAAATTGTGCAGTGCTGGAAATGAGAGCCTTTCCCCCCGGGAAGTTCTGCTGGGTGGAGCAGGATCACAGGGGTGGCTCAGGATCACAGGGGTAGATCAGGACAGGGTCAGTGCTGGAGGAGCTGGGAGGGCTCAGAGCTCACTCCAGCCACAGCAATGCCAGACCAGGCACAGGGAGAGGGGCTCGGCAGCTGGAGGATGAGGGGCTGAAATCCCCCCAGAGCTCTGGAGAGGCTGTCTCTGCTCCTTGGAAACAAGTCTGCTTGTGTGGGAAATGCTTTCTAGTTATTCCTCTTCCCTGGCTCTTTGTGCTGCGAGGCTGTTTACACACAAATTGGCATTTGCTGTCCTGGCTGATCATTCACCCGCGTCCGATCTCACCCGTCTGGTCTCAGAGCTCCTGATGTCACCACAGACAGGGGCAGTGACAGCTGAAAGGGGCACCACAGGCTGCTCCTCCACCTTGGCTGCCTGGCCCTGGAGCTCCCAGGAGCTGCTGGTCCAGCCCTCAGCCAGGCAAAGCCAGCAGAAACATGGGAATGCACTGCCTGCTTGGGAGCGAAATGGCACGGGGTTTATTTGTACTTCTGTCACATCAAAGGGGCCCTTGTTTGAATTCCTCTGCCTTTAGCCTGGAGAAGAAGAAGGGGAAAGATTGGGTCCTATTAATAGCCTTGCATCCCACAAGATCCGAGCCTCACAAGAAGCCATGAAAGACTGCGGCATCTGATTCCCTGAATAAATGAGGTAATTTAGGGAGAAGTGCGTGCTCAGCAGCCTTCATTACTGCCTTCTGCAGCTCCTGGGAGATGACACTGACAACTCACTTTGGTATCAGTAGCTGTCCCAGGTCCCAGAGGAGCTGTGCCGTGCCCAAAAGCATGGGCAAGGGTGCTGGGTGCCACCTCTCCCACAGAATTTCTGATGCTGCAGCAAAAATCTCCAGGACTGGCACAGAAGGAATGCAAGGAGCACCCCAGCAAGCTGAAGGGGGGGCACAGCTTCCTGCATGGATGCCAAGAGGCTGGTGCTGGTGACAGGGCACAGGGATGTTTGGGAATTCACTGCACTGGGAAGGAGCCAGCAGGGAGCAGGGCTGTGGGATGGGGCTCTGGTCCTGCATCCCCAGGGAATGAGGAGGGGACACCCCTGCTGCAGGGAAGGGCTGGGAGCTGTAGGTGGGCTGGCATGGCTGAAACATCTGCTGCAGGCCCCTGACATCATCCCACACCAGGAATTCTCACTCGAGGGCTGTGGGATGTGTGGGTCACAGCCGTGGGTAACACCCCCTGGGGCACCAGCCTCGGATCAGCGGGAGTGCAGGGAGAGTTCTGACCCTGCTCCACAGCACAGGTCCTGGCAGCGCTGAGGTTTGTGTCAGCTTTCCCTTAAGCAGATTTTCAGGCTCTAAGTGTCAAGTTTAATCCCGACTCTGCAGCTCCGTGTCGCAGCCGGTGCCTCCAGCTGCGTCACCACCCCCCATGCAGGTGCTGGGCACTGAGCTGCCCTTTGCATGTCAGGCCTCAGAGGTCACCAGAGCCACTGGCCATGCTGTCCCCAGGCTGCTGGATCTGCCCTTGTGCCAAATCCGTGGCCACCTGGTCCGGAGTGAGTTTGGGGAAAGGAGCCCCCGATCCCGGTGGAGCCGCTCTCCTGCAGTGCCTTGCAAAGAGCAAAACATTTGGATTTGGGGATCATAGCCCATCCTGTCTGCAGCCCCATATGCCAAACAGTTCATCTTCCCTCTCGGTGCCCTTGTAAAGCAGAGCAGTAAATTGCCTTCATTTCACAGCTGAGGGAACCAGTGAGGCCACAGCCCGGGGGCTGCAGGGAGTGGGTCAGTGGGCACATCCACACGGGTGGCTGCAGCCCCCCCAGGACAGCAGGGACTATTCTCAGAGAGATTTACACGTCAGAGAGCACAGTGAATAAACCCTCAGTGACCTCAAAAGCATCTTGCTGCTAAAACGCATCCCCACGGCCTCAGCATCTGCAGCTCAGCTTTCCCTGGGGCTGGGAAGAGGAACCTCCAGCGGGAGGGTGTTGCAGGTCTCCCACAGGCAACAGCCGGTGCCATGTGTTCCGTAAGGGAATTAGGCCAAATTCGGGCACCAAAATCCCATGACGGTGGGAAGGGACCTGCTGTGGTCCTGATGCCACCATGCCTGGAGCGGCCACTGTCCCCAGGGGTCAGCTGTCCCTCAGAGAGCCGGCTGTGTCCAGGGGGATGAGGGTTAAAGCGCCCCACTTCCAGTCCCGCACGGCTTCTGCCTTTGCAGCTCATCTGGGCACATAATGGACTTTGCCTTGTGACTTAATCTGCTGTAAATCTCTCCCGTAATTGCTCATCATCCGGAAACCTGGAGAGAACCCGGACGGACATTCCCGCGCCGTGTGAGACAGCCATCCTCTCCCTCCCTGCCCTCCTCCTGCTGCCAGCCTGTGCCCAGAGCTCCCAGCACATCCAGCACATCGGGACACCCGCACGTCCATCCAGGGGGAGCTCTGGATGGGATGTGAGACCTCAGCTCTCCCTTTCATCCCCCACAACAAAAAGGCTCTGTCCCCGTAGCTTCTTGCACCCCTAAAAGAGCCTAGGCTCCACGGGCAGGGGCAGCTCTCAGCACCCAAACCCTGCCCAGCACTGGGGCACAAACCCACCTCGGGAGCTGGGAGCTGCTCTCAGCACCCAAACCCTGCCCAGCACAGGGGCACAAACCCACCTCGGGAGCTGGGAGCTGCTCTCAGCACCCAAACCCTGCCCAGCCCAGGGGCATCTCAGCAGCTGGGAGCTGCTCGCAGCCCGGAGCGCCTCTCCCGGCAGCTGCGAGCAGCGTTTTGTTCTCTGCGGCTGCCGAAGGAGCAATCCCGTCCTGCAGAGGAGCACCAGACGTCACACGCGGGAACGTTGCTAAGTGAGCTGGTCCCTCCTCATGATGCACGACTTCATTACGCGGCTCCCTAAATGGATCTTACACACAAATGACATTTGCCTTGGAGCATATGAGCTCCCAAAATAGCGGGCGGCTCTCGGCGTTATTGCTTTGCTTTGCCCAAGAATGTCCCCATTGTCTGCAGGGCCGCTGTGCCCATGCCTGGCACGGCCCGCCGGGGTGGAGGCATTGGGTACAAAGGGATGGAGACTCCCAAACCAGCCCGACTGTGCCCGGGGTGGCCCCGTGGCCAGGATGGGGTGGGAGGGCTGTGCCTTTCTGATGGGAGGCATGGGGAGAAATAAATGCAGGGCCCTCTCTTGTTCCTACCTCAAACTTCTTTCCTGATCCTTGCTCAGGGTTTTTTCTGCAGCCTGGGTGTTTCCCTTGAGGGGAAGAGCCCCAGGGATGCTCCAGACACAGCCTCCTCCTGCACCATCCTCCCACCACCCAATGCTCTGCCAAAGGGACCAAACCCAGCTCATGGCACACCTCCCAACACCTACAGAGGTGACAGAGGGGACAGGCCACTGTGTCATACCCCAGGCTCCCAGTTAAAACCACTTCTCCAGCCGTGCTGGCAGCACCAGGGGCTGGCTGCTCACACAGCCATTTCATCTAAAATGGCTTAAACTCAGCCCCAGTTTCCTTTGAGATGAACTGAACCGTGCAGAGAGAAGGTCTGGCTCCAGCTCTGCACCATGCATAAGGTACAAATAAAAAAGAAACATAAAGGTTATGTCCATGGCTAAGAGAGAAATTTGCTTTTCCTTTCCCCCCCCCAAGAACATTCAGGGCAGCTGATCTGTGCAGCACTGCCCTAATCCGGTGATACATTTTAATCCCATTACGTTGCCATGCGCTGGGAGGAACAGATGTTTCCTAATTGCCACTTGTGCTGCCCAGGGGTTTCCAGCTCGGACAGCGTTCCCCTGCCTCTGCTGGCACTGTCAGGACTCCCTGCCGCTGGATTTGCAAGATGTGACAGCGCTGGCTGCTCCTGTGCCAGCGCCCCACCTGGAGCTGCTGTTCTCCGGCCGTGGTGTCCCCGTGGAGGGGTCACAGTGTCACTGCTGGGTGTCCCCGAGGGTGAACGCGAAGCAATCGGGGCTGCCCTGGCAGCTTGCCCGGAGGGAAATGTAACATTTGCTTTTTTCCATTTGTTTGGGGAAAGGTGTCAGAGGTGGAGGTGGCCCCGTCCCACGGCAGCCCATGGAGCCCCTTCCCAGCACATCCCCTTGTGCAGCCCAGCTCTTCACTGGAGGATGTGCTCCCAGAACATTCCCTCGTGTCAGTGAAGAGTTTTGGGTTGGTCCTGAGCCTTTCAGCATCGTCGCTGTCCTGGCCGGCTGCAATCCCCTGATACCCGGTAATCCCATTATGTCTCCACGAGGCTGCTTCCAATTCTGGCCGCTGAAGAAGTGATGTTTCTTAATTAGCTTTTCAACCGGACAGGGATTTTACTGGCTGTAAGGAGCTGCGGAGGTTTCATTGCTTCCTTTCTCTGCCTCGTCACACTGATGTCAGGAACAAAAACAAGGAGCAGAAAGCAAATGGGAGCCTGCCACTGAGGACAAGAATGCCCATTCTCAGGGACAGCCAGAGCCAAAGCTCCTCTCTCTCCCTCTCTCTCTCCCTCTCTCTGTCTCCGGGATATTTCACTCCTGCCTCAGCCCTCCCCTCGCATTAATCAGAGCAGAGATTACTTTTCCACATGCCAAAGCTGAACATTGATAAATCAAATCTGCCCTGAAAACCACAAGGCTTTAATAATACATGTTGGGTTCCTGCTTGGTTTTCCTTCCTTCCTTAAACCTCCAGTGTTTGTGGCTGGGTCTGTGCATGGAGCACAAACATGAGGCTGGAGGATCCATTTAATGCAAAGAAGACGTGAAAAAAAATTGAAGCTAGGAATCTCATGTAATCATGTGGCTCCTGAAGATGGAGAATTAAACATAACAATAATTTTCAGAGGATAAAAATCCCTGAAACCCACTGTAAAACCCTCACAGCTGGCAAGGCACATTAGGTACCCAAAGCACCCAGGCTGCAGGTGTGACTGAGCTCAGCCCGCTGTATTTCAGTAAAGAACAATTCATATTTCCCAAGACTGCTGTTTTTTAGCCCGTGATTCTCCAGTCTGAGGTGTCCCGAGGGGGGATTCACCCGGCTGCTGCTGGCAAAGGCAAAGCAAAGCCAGTGGGAGCCGACGGGCACATCTTCATCTCTTCTCACTCTTGCCTCCTCCTCCTCACCAGCCCATCCCGCATCACCCACGGTCCTCACGGAGGCACTTCCTGAGGACAGCCAGCGGCTGCTACTCCAGTTGG